>NC_082641.1:168794807-169096861 GCF_028023285.1 Balaenoptera ricei | reverse complement strand
GGACACACGGGTCTTCCTCAGGCTGCTGTACTGAGCGGATGGGGACACAGGAACGTTTCTTTGACCTGCTCACAAGTCCCCTCCAGACTGTCGCCAGGAGGCGGTACTCCCAGGGTGGGCCTCTCACTCAGCAGCACCTGGGGTGATTGGTGGGAGTGTCCTTCCCCTGGAGCTGACTTGGGGCCTAGTCTTCATGTTCCCCTCCCTCCTGTTGCTCCCTTTGGCCTGCATTCATCAAAATTTAGGGAGCATTTCTTGCCAGAGGTCCACTCTGTTTTCTGAGAGCTGTGCAGAGATTCCAAGGGACTGCCTATTGGGCAGCAAATGCTGGAGTCAAGCCTTTTCTCCTAGAGCTCACTTTTGGGGCCTGCTGGGGTATAGCCTCACCCTGGGCTCCACACAGCCCCTCTGCCCTCAACCTCCCTTAAGCTCCTCAGATGTAGGTGGTGCCTGGTCCCTGCACTCTGCGATGCTCGGGTGGTGAGGGGCTCTCTCAGCTGGGCTTTCCTGGCTACAGTGGAGGAGTCTGCAGGCCGGGGGCTGGGTAGACTCCTTCATGAGGAGTGCCTCTTCATCCTGGGCTCTGCCCACACCTCCCCAGCACTGGCCATCCTCTATCCTCTCCTGCCCCTGACACAGCCTACCCACCAGGCCACCTCTCGCCCACCCTCCATGATAAAGCCCCATCACCTGCCTGAACACACAGTGGGTGCTGGGCTGCAAGTGTCCCCTGCTCCCTGGGGGAGCCTTAATGCCAGGAGGATTTGGCTCAGAGGGTCCCCTGCTGAGAAGAGCTCACCTAGCCTGGGCCCCTGCCTTCCCTCCAGGCTTTTTCCTGCCCTGCATGTCACTGTCCTCCTTTTATCCTCCATGTGCTTTTGTGCCTGCTGGCAGAGGAGGAAGCAGGCCAGGCGGTGAGTCACCTGCCTCAGGTCACAGAGTTGGTTTGTGCTGTGAGCACGGAGCCCAAGATCTCAACCAAGGCCCCACAGGTGTCCCTGCCTTTCAGCCTGTCAAGGCTTCTGGGTTTGAAACTCCCATAGGTACTTACCCCTGAAAGAGTCCCTCCTTGTTTGAGGCTCCTCTGGCTGCTCCCCTAGTGACCACCCTCTGAAAGTGACCTGGGAAGCATTCAGACATACTCTCACAGCCCTGGAGGGGTCTGCACCTGTGAGTGTTAACTGCTGGCTGTATGCACCATTAAGCTTAGATGATGTACACTATAAACGAAGTGGAGTTCTGTACCCAAACACTGATGATGGGATAATATGCTTAATTTAGCTGAAAACTGACATGAGGCAATATTGTTGACCTAGGGAGGTTCAGTTTAACTCCCCAGCAATAAGGTCAGGTACTGTAAAGCAAGTGGTTTGGAAATGAGGGTCATTGTTCGTTCTTCTTTTCAGCAACTGCACACACTTGAGAAGGACCTGGTGTCAGCCTGTGACCTCCTGGGTGTGGGGGCCGAGTACGCCCGGGTGGTGGGATCTGAGTACACACGGTAGGCACCCTCTCCCTGGACCCCTCCTCCTCTTACTTGGAAAGAGTTTGGCCATCTTGATCCTGGACAACAAATAGAAATGGCATTTCAGCATGAAACGATGGCCACCCTTATACATAGTAAGAGACATGCAAATTAAGGCAGCACCGAGATGCTTTTGCCCCATTGATTCATGAAGTGAGAAGTTGTTGAGTTGACTGTGAGGGTGAGGGGCAGCTGGCATTCTCAGCACCATCAGCACTTGCACGTTTCTAGTATCTCTTGAAATAAAAAGGGCTCGTATGATTTTCTGGGTTGATCCCCTTCCTGGTGCAGTGCAGGAGTGGTGCTTGGAGAGAGTGTGGGCAGCATGCTTGGCAACCAGTGTCCCCACTCAGGGGACACCCAGGAGTTTTTAGATACATAACAGGAGACAGAGTAAGTGGACATTTGTGTAAAAGAAGGGACATAGGTTCATGTTATGCGTGAAACTGCTTAGACTACCTGGAGGCTAATGCCCTGGGGTTGGGGTCAGAGGTCTGAGGCCACCAGTGCTTCACTGTGTGCCCTCTAAGAGAGCCTCCAGTCTGTCTCTTTTTCCCCTAAAGAGAAGAATCCTCTGTAGTAGGATTCCAGACTCCAGGTAGCAGTGCTCTTATTCTGTTGTGTGCATTGGGATTCTGGAAACACAAAATCTAAGCTTGTCCCGTGGGGTTATGGCACAGAACAGTCCCTGACTCCATTCTCTGAGCTCTGGACTTGCAAGTGCTCACAGGGGTCCACACAGTTCCCCACAGGCTGTCATCCCTCGACCAACCTGCCCTGGGATGGACACTGTCGCACAGTCTGGTCTGTGTTCCTGGCCCGTCTTATCCTCCTCGTGCTGTGGCCGTCACTGGATTCAGGCTGACACTCATGCCTTGCAGGGCATGGGGATGGCCACACACTGCACATGTTCACTCACAGGTGTCCTCAAACAGGCCTCTGTACCACTGTGGGCAGGTGACCTGGGTGGGCCTCACTAGGGCATGGCGCCTACAGGTCGCCTGACACAGAACTTCTGATCTCAGGGATATGGCCTAGTGATGTGACAATATGGGAACCTTGACATGAAGTTCTAGGCCTTAGATTTCAACAGTCAGACAGTAGACCCTAGAGTGTCCACGCCGTGAGGTAACAAGGAATGGCGAGGTGGCTGGGAGTATAGACATCTCTCACTGTGTGACGGGGACCCCCTCCACCTCAGTCTACTCACCTGGAACGATGCCCATTTGACGGGGTGTCAGCTGCAGCACATGGGGACTCTGCACAGACTGGTGGGACAAAGACTTAGATGTTGAACAAACTGTGACAACAGCCCAACAGCCGATCCTAAAAGCCTGTCCCAACGCCAGTGCCGTGAGGAGCCCCTAGGCACTGGGGTGAGGCTGGGCTGCCCTTCTTTGTCTTTTGGCAGTCTCGTAAACCTTTTACTGTGTTCATTTTATTATTTTTCTTGCTGATGACAGCAGTACGTGCTTGTTTAGAAAGTGCAGAAAGATTTAAGACAGTAGAAATCTCCTGGCCGCGCCACCCTTGAGGGTGGGGACAGTGGGCAGCGAGGCTGCTGACATGCCTAGGCTTCCTGAGTTTCATCCCCTTAACCCTCAGGAGAGCCTGAGGGGGCTTGGCTGGTTATAGGCAAGGAAGTGTGGGCACAGAGGGGCCACGGTGAGGTGCAGATTTCGGTGTGGGCACCTGAGCCTAATTACCCCCCTTCCCTCCTTGCCCCACCCTGTGCTGTCCACAGATGTGGAACGTGTGATCTGCTGTGTCAGCGAGAGTAAGGTTATGGTGGATGTGCTGTCCTGTACCCTGCCCCTCCGTGCTTTCTGAGCACGTGTTTCTGCTTTCTGAGCTTTTGAACCACATGAGTATCTAAACAGGAAAAAGCTAAAAACAAATAGAATAGAACAAAATAGAGCCCTCTTATAAATAAAACAAACCTAATTGGCCAGGGTCCATTGTCATCCATTTAACTGTCCCAGAGGTGGCTCATTAGGTTCCTGTGAATGTTGAGATGGCACAGTCATCCCAGGGGGTGCCTGAGTCTCCCAGACCTGACTGCCCCTCTCTTTTCCAGGGCACTGTTCCTGCTCAGCAAAGGGATGGTAAGTGGAGGCTGGATGGGTTGGGGCTGGTATGGTGGATGTGAGGCCGGGTCCCCACGAGGTCTGCCAAAGCCTCGCCTGCTTGCCATGTCGTGGCCCCTCAGGCGCCCAGACCCTCACGCATGGCAGGCAGCCACGAGGGGCAGGCCCGTGTCCCCCAGCTGGATTCAGAGGTAAAACTCAGGTTCCAGGTTGTGGGATTTGTGCTGATGGAAGAGCAGCCTGGGTTGGAGCTGCCTAGACCTGGGTTCCAGCCCGGCTATGCACCCTCTCTTCGTGGTGCCAGCAGTCCCACAGCGCGTGGGCAGGTGGGCGGCAGTCCTTTGTACCAGGAGGGTCTCCCAGCACGTGCACCTCTCCCTCCCCAGCTATTGCTGATGGAGCGCAAGTTGCAGGAAGTCCACCCACTGCTGACCCTCTGTGGACAGATAGTTGAGAACTGGCAAGGGAACCCCATCCAGAAAGAGTCTCTGCGTGTCTTCTTCCTGGTGCTCCAGGTGACCCACTACTTGGATGCTGGGCAGGTATGTAGTGCCTCTCACCTGAAGGCTGCTGGGGAGCAGGCAGGTGGTGGGTGGGCCTGTAAGCTAAGACATCAGCTCTGCGATTTCCTCCTGTCCCTCACCACTGGGCACGTCTGTCGTTCAGGGCTCGATTCCCCCACAGCCCTATTGTGCTCTGGCATGAGTACTGTACCTCTGTGGACAGAGGGCACTCCAGGAATGGGTCTGTCCCATTTCTGCCCTTATAGCGGGAATAGCTGTGGCCTCACACACATCTACTCAGTGTGTGAATGGTCAGATGACCTTGAGGGCAGTTTGGGGAATCCAAGAAAATACACTGGGGATTCTGGCATTGGTGCCTGGCATACAGCAGGTGCTCAAGCAGTGTCTGTCCACTACCCCCCAGTTAATGACAGCTTTGTGGGAGTTGAGTAGGGACTAACAAAATCAGCTGTGTTTGAGGCACATACACAAAAAGCCCATAATAACCCTCATATGGTTGAGGAGCAGCTGTACCTGTACATGGGGGAACGTCTCAGCCTTTTGGATGGGTGCTGCCCCACGCACCCTCCCCGCCCTGTCATGCTTCCTGGTTGCCCCACATGCACCAACCTTTGCCTGTTGGGCCGAGCACTTCAGTCAACACATAGGAGCACAGTGCAAACTGTCACAGGGTGCTGACGGCTGTGGAGATGGCCTGTAGGGCCTCGGGATGGGGCTTCCTGGTGCAGAAAGGCCAGTCTGTATAAACCACGGCACCTGCAGGACTCCGAGTGGCCACTTCACACCTCCCAGGATAACCAGCCGTGTCCTCCTCTCTTGAGGTCACTGCAGGAAGGAGAAAATGTGGCTGGAGCAGGGTCTTTGAACAGGCCTTTCCCGGGCCTTGGTGTTGTGCCCAGCGCTGGGTGGTGGTGGAGCCTCAGTCCCACAGATGACCTTCCTGGCCCTGCCTTGTGCCTTGAAAGCTGGCTGACCCATCTTGGGGGGTGGGTTTCCTGCAAGTGGTGGGTGTGGTAGGAGTTCCCGGAAAGGAAGGGCTGAGGGGCCGATGGGCAGGCAGGACCTGGCTAGCTGCCACTGTGGGCACCTGCCTGCTAAGGGTGGTTGGCACCTGATAGGAGCAGACGGGTGCTCAGGTGTGCATTGCTGTCTGCCTGCTGCAGGTAAAGAGCGTGAAGCCATGCCTGAAGCAGCTGCAGCAGTGCATCCAGACCATCTCCACACTGCACGATGATGAGATCCTGCCCAGCAACCCCGCTGACCTCTTCCACTGGCTGCCCAAGGAGCACATGTGCGTGCTTGTCTACCTGGTGAGTCCCTGGAGGGGCCGGGGCCTGGTGGCCCAGGTGAGAGAGGAGAGGGCCCCAGTGACCACCACCATCTGATCTTGTCACCAGGTGACTGTGATGCACTCCATGCAAGCCGGCTACCTGGAGAAGGCACAGAAGTACACAGACAAGGCCCTCATGCAGCTGGAGAAGCTCAAGAGTAAGTCAGGCTCTGTGGGGCTCAGTGGGTCAAGTAGCCCCCTGGTGGGCGGCCCGATCACCACCTCCTATGCTGGGCCTGAAGGACCTTTAAAGACTGCAGCACGAGTCCCTGCCCCATGGATCTTGTTACCTCAGTTGGCAGATGGGGACGATCCAGGTTCGGGCAGAGCAGGCCAGGCCTGGACTGGATCCTTGATCCCCAGGGGGTTGTGTTGTGGGGTGGCTGTGCCGTCTCTGTCCTGTCCCCCTCACTGCGCAAGATAGCCATGCGGGTTAGCGGGACTCCACTGGGGGCTGCTGGGGCGGCAGTGCTCAGTTGAAACAGGCGGTGGCTGCTTTTGCTGTCTATTATCAGTATCGTGATGTGGATTGTGTTCAGGGTGCGGTTGGGATTGGAACTGACTGACAGCAGGTCCTCTGGAGGCCCTGGGTTCTTCCTGGATGCTTGACTAATCCATCCTGTGCGATCATGGACCTTTGACTAGTAGGAACCCAGAGCCCCACATATCCCTGGCTGGCTTGTGCGCCTGTTAACCTCATTCACTCCCTGTGCCCTTGTCAGTGCTGCTGGGGAAGAGCCTTAGAGCCAGAGAACCAATGCCTGCGGGGGCTGCGGTTCTTTCCCTTCAGATGAGTTGGGAAAGTGCTGTCTGGTTCCAATGTGAGGACAGCCGCTTGGGGCAGCCAGAAGCTAGGGTCCCCCCACTGTTGCCTGAGGCCTATCGCCGTGGCCTCAGTCTCCCAGACAACTTCAGCATTTCTAGAATGTGTTGTGTCCAGAGTGCCCTTGAGCACTCAGCTGGGTCGGGGTGTGGTGAGGATGGAAGACAGATCCCTCCAGGATTTCTTGTTCTTACAATACTCTGGTCACCAAAGCCTGCTATGAGCCTGTTTCCTCACCTAGACAGGGAGATGCACCCCCTCGCTTGAGGGTGCTGTGGGCACCGAGCAAGGTGACAGACTGGGTGCTGGGCCAGTGTCCAGCGGAGCAAGTGGGCTCAGACCCAGGTAGCTGAGGGGCTGGTGTGGCCGGAGGGCTCGAAGCCCCTAGGAGGCAGGGGTCAGTGTCTCCTCAGTTGTCTTCTCCGCCCACGCTTCGAATGCTCATCCCTGCCTCTTACCCCCAGTGCTCGACTGCAGCCCCATTCTGTCCTCCTTCCAAGTAATCCTGCTCGAGCACATCATCATGTGCAGGCTCGTCACAGGACACAAGGCCACAGCTCTGCAGGAGGTGAGGCCACTGGGGGCTGCACACACACAGGGTGGGAAGGCTGAGGGGTAGAGTGGTTTGAGTTTGCTGGGTCTCGGAGGGTGTCATGTGGGAGAATGTAAATGTGTCGCCAGTGCGTGTCAGCAGGACGTCATCTGTTATATGACTATAACTTGGCAGTCCACGACCCTGCATGGACACAACTGATCAGAGGCTTTTACCTAAAAGTTGGCATGCCCAAGGAACATGGGGTCTGGGGTTTTAGGGTCCCCTGACGGCAGTTCTAGCACTCCTCCTGCCCTGTGATCCGTAATCCCTTATGCCCACCTTCCTGAAAGGGCACGGGGGCCTTGATAAGGGTTAAGGTACTGTACAGCTGAGACGCAAGTTGGAAAGGGAGAAGGCGGGTAATGGACAAGGGTCACCATCCTCAAAGAGGTCAAGGCCGTGCCTAATCCTCACAATGGGCACATCCGCTGGGACTTTGTGCCCAAGTTAGACTGGGCAGGACATGGGCACACCCACCGGCTTTGGGGTCTCTCCTCAATGCTGCCAGGGCACTGGGTCCCACATTACAGGCCAAGTGATGTCAGACATGCTCTCTTCCGGCAGATCTCCCAGGTCTGTCAGCTGTGCCAGCAATCCCCCCGGCTCTTCTCCAACCACGCAGCACAGCTACATACACTGCTGGTGAGTGCATGAGGGCTGCCCGCCCCCAGCCCCATCCCTGCGAGTAACCCTGTGACCACCACCCCAGGCAGAATTCAGAACCTTCCCAGTGGACTTCACTCTGACAAGCATGTCATCAAGTCCAAGTTGACTTAGGTCCCAGGAGGCAGGAATAATTAAGCATGCTATCTTTCACCCTGTTTGTCAGGGTAAAGCTCAGATATAGCTAGCTCAGTAGTCACTTGTCAGGCTTGCCTGGGTGCAGCTGTGCAGGCGCGGGCAAGCTGCATGTGGCTCTGAGCCCTCAGCATCTTCTTCTTCCAGGGCCTGTATTGTGTCTCTGTCAACTGCATGGACAACGCTGAAGCCCAGTTCACCACAGCTTTGCGGGTAAGGTGCCGGCCCTCGCTTTATGGGGCAGGCAGTGCTTCTCAGTAAGGAGTCGGGCGTGGTCTGTGATGAGGACAACAGCCATACAAAACCATGGTCAGCGGGTGACTCCACAGCACTCAGCCTGATGCCAGCGGTGACAGTGATACACCATTTATCCAGGGCTTTCTGTGTCACATCTTGTGCTGCTCAGCTGCAGACAAGGCCAGCACTGGCAGCACAGCTTAATGAGGGATAGCTGTGGGCAAGGGGGCTCCTGGCTAGCCTGCAGTGGGGCTTCCCCAGCTAACTCAGGGCTGGTGCCATGGCCTGTTCAGCCACTTTCGCTCTCGATTCCCAGTCTTCCTGAAAGCCCACCAGGTGGCGTTGACTTGTGTCACAGCTACTTTGGGCCCTGGTCGGCTGGTGCTGCTCACTGCAGTGGTGCCAGGACCACCCCACATTGCCCGCGGCCCTATGGAGGTCTCTTGGACCCTCCTTCCCCATCTCATTTCCTACACAAGTGGCTGCTGCTTCTTTGGTTCAACATCAAAATTCCCGACGGATGGTGTGTGTCCCAGGAAGTCCTCCCCACTGGCGGGGGGAGGGGGGGTGGCGCAGCCAGGAATTGGGCCCAAACCCCGCGTGATCCCCAACCACACGCTGTTCCTGCGGTCCCATGACAAACATATTGGAGCATCTTTGCTCAGATCAGATGACCCTCTGGACCTCCTTGGCACCTGCCAGGGGCCTCCAGGTGGAGTTTGTGCTTCCCAGGCACCCTCAGCCTCCTACACAGCTGCGCTCCCTCAGCCCCATTGGGAATGCTCAGCCCGCTCAGCTTGGTCCCTCTCGTGGCCGTTCCTGTCCCCCCAGAAGAACTGGGGATCAGGGTCTGTCCACCACCAGCCGTCAGAAGCATTTCTGACCTCTAACAGCTTCGGCTTCTTCCAGGCAGGGTCCCTGCCTCCCCGAGGATCAGCGTACTCCTCTGCTGTGTCAGCACACGGGTCCTGGGGTTACCGCCTGTGGCGTAGAGGGAAGGTCCAGCCAGGTCTCAGACCGAGAGACAGCAGAGAACAGACCAAACTGTGGTGTGTTCTGAGGGCAGGATCAGGGTGGCTGGCTTTTCTTTTCTGTTTCCGGAATTTCCCATAATGTGGGTGATTGTTTTATAATGAAAAGAACTAACAGTTTTGTTGTCCTTGGGTTTAGGAGGCAAGGGGTGTGTGTTTGGAATGAAAAGAATAAGGAGATTCCAAGGTAGCCACTGTGGAGCGTTTGGGTGGCTCTGATGCCGCCAAGCGGCCCCTATGTGACATGACTGTGCCCAGCCCAGCCCCCTAATGCCCTGTGTCTCCCATTCCAGCTCACCAATCACCAGGAGCTGTGGGCCTTCATCGTGACCAATCTGGCGAGTGTGTATATACGGGAAGGAAATAGACACCAAGAGGTAGTAGGTGACATGCTTCATGTTTGGTATCCTTTGTTTCAACTCTTACTTGGAGCGGAGCGTGGGGGGAGTGTTGTCCTGGGAACCAGCAAATCTCAGTAGCCCTGGGGTATTTGCCCCCCAACAAGGTGTCCCACACAACGATTCGTAGGCATGGCTGGGGGAAGGCCAAGTCTAGGACAGAAACGTTCCCACAGCCAGTTAACACTTTTCCTTACTGAAAACGAGCCAAGCTTTACTGAATCCCTCAGGAAAAAAAACCCAATTTCTTCTACCCTGAGATGTCTGTTCTAGAACATTGGTGAGGCCTCATGGCTCAGTTATGAGGAGCAACAGCTTGGGCAGCTGTCTGCACTAGGTCTCTAGGTTGTTCTGGTGCCCCAGCCTGCTGAGGTGGGAAGGTGGGCCAGAGCTTGACCTCGCAGGATAAGTGCCTCCCACCAGGTTCCCCTTGCAACACCCCCTTATCCCTGCAATTCCCTCCCAGCCCTGACCCCTCTAGAGTATCTCAGATTCGGCCACTTGTCTCCACCCCTGCAGCCTTCATTTCTTAGTTCAGGCCACTATCACCTCTTGGCTACAAAAAGCCTAGCTGACTTCCCAGGTGATTGGTTGGCTTGAATGCTTTGGGTAGAAAGCCCAGTGCAGGACTTTCCTGGTGGCACAGTGGTTGAGAATCCGCCTGCCAATGCAGAGGACGTGGGTTCAATCCCTGGTCCGGGAAGATCCCACACGCCACGGAGCAACTGAGACCGTGTGCCACAGCTACTGAGCCCACGCGCCTAGAGCCTGTGCTCCACAACAAGAGAAGCCACAGCAATGAGAAGCCAACGCACCGCAACGAAGAGTAGCCCCCGCTCTATGCAACTAGAGAAAGCCCACGTGCATCACCAAAGACGCAACACAGCCAAAAAATTAATTAATTAATTATTTTTTTAAAAACACCTCATTTATTAAAAAAGAAAGGAAGCCCAGTGCAGCTGCTCCAGTAGTCAGGAAGCACAGTGGGCAGGGTCATGAGGGCCTGGTGTGGCCTTGGTGGTCTCAGAGGAGTTTGGTTCCCTTGTGTCTCCTCTGCACCCCCACCCCAGTGTCTGCCTCCTGATGGGACTGTGTGGGTACTGGGTGAAGCCTCAGCCCACTTCAACCCTCATCCACCAGCACACCCTCCATATGATAGCCAAAGGGCACCTAAGATGTCAGTGATGTTGCAGGTCCTGCCCCTTCTCCCGGCAGGTTGCTTACAGGCGTGGGATTTGGGGTATGGGCACATTCCTCAGGAAGTTGCAGGCAGCCCTAGTCAATTTACTAGCATATCTGGGGCCAAACTCTCTCATATTTAGAAATGTGGAATTATCCTAACTTGCAGACATTTTTTTCACAGCTGTACAGTTTGTTGGAGAGGATCAATCCAGACCACAGCTTCCCCGTCAGGTAGGCTGCCCCAGGCCCTGAGTTCTACTTTACTAGTTATCTTATGCTTTCTTTGCTTTTTGGGGTGGTGTGAGCACCTGTGGGACCCTAGACTGCCCCATGTACCCCAACACCTCATACCCCCCCAACCAATCCCCTTTTGTAAATCTGCTGGTTTCACAAAAACCCCACCAAGGTGTGACGCTCCGCTCTCCCCTCAGCTCGCACTGCCTCCGAGCAGCAGCTTTCTACGTGCGTGGACTCTTCTCCTTCTTCCAGGGACGCTATAACGAGGCCAAGTGAGTACTGGGGGAGGGCAGGTGGCCCCGTGCCCGGCACCTCCCGGTGTTTCTCTTCCCCCAACAGCATGTGCGAGGTCCCCTGTCCCTGCCCTTCCCACCCACTGCCAGATGGGGTGCATGGCCCTCTGCTCAGGGCCTCAAGGCCATTGCTGCCTTTTCTTCCCCAAAGGCCTCCCGATGGGGCCTCATCATCTGTTCTTCTCATGAAGGCGATTTCTGCGGGAAACCCTGAAGATGTCCAATGCAGAGGACCTGAACCGCCTTACAGCCTGCTCCCTTGTGCTCCTGGGCCACATCTTCTATGTGTTGGGAAACCATAGGGTGAGTGTCAGGGGTCAGGCTGAGGGGCATGGGGCCAGGGTGGTGCTTCGTAGGGGGAACCTAGCAAGGAAGTGCCTCCCATTCTGTGCCCCACAATGATCGCATCTCACTGACCCCTCACCCACCATTGCTCCGTGAGGCTCAGCCAGGGCAGAGGCACTCTGGCTCAGACAGCCTGGGCAGGCAGGGCTGGGGGAGCTTTGGATCCCTGGAGGATGCATCTGTGGGGCAGACAGGGCCAGTGTTGGCCATGGGCAGTCATCAGGCAAAGCCCCAGGGCTCAGTGGAGCTAGAGCTGGTCAGGCTGCCCAAAGCTGGCAAGGCTGAGGGCAGGTTCCCTTTCCTGTGTTAATACTTGGGGAGAAGGAGTGTGTCTGCTCAGTCACAATCCCAAGGGTTCCATCTCTGCCCATCACACGTGGTGTCTTCAGTGCACTCTGTGTTTTTACCCTCACCAACAGTGCCCCCTTGGGCCTGGTCCCCACCCATGCCAACTGGTCTCTGGTGGGATCAGTTGACTCCGAGTCTCCCCATCTGGGGGTGTATGTACATCTCACCTGCTCTAACCCATCGACCATACAGGGTCTTTAATTTTTTAAGGAAATATTTGTCAACATAAAATACGGCATGTATTTTATTTCTCATAGAAAGTCTGAGAAGCAAAGGAGAAAGTCATCGCATGTCTTCTGTCTTCCAGCTCTTTCCATTGCCTGCCTCTGCCCATGCATAGGTTTTGTTTATCAGGCTGTTTTATAATTTTATGTCTGGTCTTTCTCTGCACCACTGTGTTGGAGCTTTTTTCTAATGGCAGTGAGAATTTTTAAGCTGGCATCAACTCTGTAGTTTAGCCAAACTCACTTCAGCTGTTTATTTGGGACAGATAGTGCAGGGTACTTGTCTTGGCCCATAAAGTTCTATCTGATCAAGCCCCAGGGCTTCTGAAGAGTGAGTGCTTTTAATGAGCCTGGTGCATCCCCTTCCCCACAGTCATGTGGTAAGCATTTGCCAGGCCAACATGCCCTGTAGCTGTGGCCTGAACCCTGGGGGGTATCATCACCCTGGAAGGTGGAGGACCAGTACTAAGTTCTCCCTTCTGAGTGTAGCGCCACTCCTTCTACAACACCTGTCACACTACCCACTGAGCACAGTGAGGACAGTGGCCTCCGTGTGCATCTGGGGGTTAGGCAGGGACAAGGTGCTCAACGTGAGGCTCCACTGAGTGTAGGCCACCTGCCTTGTGTCTTGGTGCAGTGGCTGTGATTACCTCGTTGCCAGATGGGGAGATTGAAGGCACACAGCCCCAAATTTTAAAAAAATGAACATTTTTAAAAAGGGACTTCCCTGGCCGTCCAGTGGTTAAGACTCCACTCTTCCACTGCAGGGGGCACAGGTTCAGTCCCTAGTTGGGGAACTAAGATCCGGAATGCCGCACGGCGTGGCCAAAAAATAAATAAAGTTAAAAAAAGTAAGTCACACAGCACCAAACTGCAAACCCAGGCTTAGAACCCAGACCTTGTTGGCTCTTGTTTGTCCAGAAGCCACCTTCAGGATGGGCAGAGCAGCTCTTCAGCTGCAGCTTCTGGTTCATGTTTGGGGCGCTCCCGGAGGAAATTATAGAGCTTATTTGGGAACCTCTGCTGCTCCCTTTGTGCCTGGGCCCACGTAGGGTAACATGGGGCCACCAAGAGTCCTCAAACCCAGGTCCTGCCTCAAGCAGCTCCAGGTCTGGGGGAGACACTGCCTGCCCCGGGCCTGCCAGGCCAGAGTGTCCTTGGGCATTACAAGTTTGCGGGTGGCCTCATACAGGACTGCTCTCAGGATCACTCCGTGCTTCAAACCCAGGTTCTGTGGGGCAGCCCCAAGCTGTCATGGGGGAACCTGAGCCAAGGGGGACTCTCCCTCCTGGCAGCTCCCTCCCAGCCCCAGGCCTAGAGGAGGAGAGTAGTTTTTCCTGTTCTGCTGTGCATTCTGAGGTCTTGGAAGGGCTTGGTTCACTTTTGAAAAGTTTTGAGACCCACCTGGAGCTTATCTTCGAGGTGCTGGCCACAGGGCAGCATAAAGTCACTGGGCTTTTGTGTCTGTGTGGCGGCATGTCCTGGGCAACCGTGGCCATGTTGAACCTGGGCCTCAGGAGTTGGTTTTGAGGATTTGTATGTCTCTGGGCTACATGCCAAGTCTCCCCCCAGGCTGCAAGGTGTTGCTGCATTGGGAGTTTTCCCAGTGTCACCCTGAACCCAACATTTAGGCCAGCAGGCTGTGGTCTCCGGACTGGGTGTAGTCACAGCAGTGCTGCCGGTCACTGCGGGGTCAAGGATGGGTGTTTACAGCCCCCAACGGCTCTCACTCAGCTCATCCTGGGGATTGGGGGCCGGGGGCGCTGTTGCAATCACGTGGTGGAGTCAGGGTTGGAGGGTTCAGACATCCTGCTGCCCCACAGCCCTGTGTGTCCCAGGTGACATCGCACAAGAGCAGGCTTATACATAGAAGAGAAACTTCTCTTCCTCTCTCTTTTGTCCGTTCAGCCCTCGTTGCTCCTGCCAGGACAGACTGCTGCCTTTTCCCAGCCCTGGGACCCCTGAATCTGTATTTCTAATCAGCTCCTGATATGGGTCCAGGGCTGACTGCCACCAGTGCCTTTTCCTCTGGCTAGAAAGACAAAGGCACATAGAATTGCCCATGGCCGTACCCCAGGGAGGAGGCACATGCAGAGCCGAGACGTGGAGGCAGTTTATTTTTCCCCAAGGTGGTCGAGGAGTACTTCGGAGAGGGTCATTTGAGATAGGCTCTGAAGTAGGAGTGGGTATATGCCAAGCAGCAGGAGGTCACAGGTGGGGCCCACGCTGTCCCTGCCACCAGCCCTTTCTACCACCACCCCCCGCGCTTGACTCCTCTGCTGCTCTCGATCGACAGGAGAGTAACAACATGGTGGTGCCGGCCATGCAGCTAGCCAGCAAGATCCCAGACATGTCAGTGCAGCTGTGGTCATCGGCCCTGCTAAGAGGTGAGTAAGAGATTGGGGCTTCTGGGTAGAGCCAAAGGCTAGAGGACCCTAGGTAAGCCCTGCTAAGCCTCTGCTTCAGACTGGACCTCTGCAGGCCATAGCCCCAGTTCTAGCACATTCTCAGGCTTCTCAGGAGGCCCTGTTTGAGGGCAGTGGGCTCGTTCACATAGTGAGATCTACGCAGAATCTGATTCTGTCTTTCTGGGACCCACAAGGCTAGTTCTTGGCATCTGAGTGAAGAATTGAGCTGTGAGCCCTGGCACTTGGCCTCAGTTTCTTTCCCATGAATGGAGATGGCAGTCATTTCTGTCAGGCAGGACGAGCCAGGGTGCTCAGCATTGTCAGTGTTGTTACTGCTGCTCTCCCATTTACAGGTTGTGAAACTGAGGTCCATAGACTCACCCAGGGCCCTGGGGAGGAGGTAGAGGGCAAACTGTTCCTATCTGCAGTGGACTTCATGCACCCATTCAGTTCTCCTGCCTCAGAAGTGAGCATTGGGTGCCTTGCTCCCGGTGGGCTCCTGGGTGCCCAAGAGCTGGCCAGGAAGTGCTGGAAGTGCTGCAGGGAGTGCTGCATCCACAGGGAGCCCCAGGGACTTTCACTGCCCTACCAGCCCTTACATCTGCCCCTATGGGCCTTGTTGCTCATCCACCTCCAAGGACAAAGGACTCAGGAACATAGGAGGGCACGTGTGAGGGCTGCTGGCAAGTGGGCTTTGCTGACCTTGACACAGGGCTCAGGGCAGGTGATGTGCCAGGCACACAGCAACCCACTGGCAGAGCTGGGGTTTGACTTTAGGGCTCCACCCACACCCAAGGGGAGGGTGTGGGGGCAGTGGCAGGCCAAAGCAGGCCCATCCTTTGTGCGTATCCCACCCTCAGACCTGAACAAAGCCTGCGGGAATGCCATGGATGCCCATGAAGCCGCCCAGATGCACCAGAACTTCTCGCAGCAGCTGCTCCAGGACCACATCGAGGCATGCAGCCTCCCTGAGCACAACCTCATCACGGTACGGGCACAGGGTGGGAGAGACAAAATGAGGGTGCTGGTTGGCTCCTTGGGGCCAGCTCACCTGGTCTGTAGCCCCTGGGGGACACGCTTCCTGAGGAGGGAAGTACACACTTGGCTACCATTTCCTTCCATCTCTCCAACAATCCCTAATTCAGCCTGGCCTCAGGAGCCCCCTTGGATGGGCAAGATAGCACCAACCCAAGTGGGTGATGCAGGCTGCTTCCTGGGGGCCCATCTGACTCAAGTGTGGAAGACGCAGGGTCCTGGCTGGTGACCAGCCCGAGGAGGGCAGCGTTCCAGGCGCAGACATGTGGCCCAGCACTCCCCTGCTCCTCTCTAAGAAGGACCTCACTTGTGTGTCCTCTTCCCCAACAGTGGACAGACGGCCCACCTCCTGTGCAGTTCCAAGCTCAGAATGGACCCAACACCAGCCTGGCCAGCCTCCTGTGAGACTCCTGGACAGGGCCACTCAGCTTCTTCGGGCCTCTGTGGGGCCTGGTGTGGCCCCGACTTCCACCCAGATGGCACTTGAGCTTTCCTTAGAGACGTGCTGGCGTGGCTGTCCCCAGGCTTCTTTCCTGACTGTCTCCAGAGCTTCCAAGTCCTTGGGGAGTGTGGAGGGCCAATTCCCGTCCTCCCAGGAAGGGCCGGCTGGCCATTCTTGCTGAGTACCAGGAGTCCGGGTGCTGAGGCTCGCAGGTGGGATTTTGGAGGCAACTTTCCAGAGCCATCCTTCAAAGTGGACTTGAGCTGCCAGGCCTGCTTCCACGTCTGAGTCATGTCTTCAAGAGAGTGTGTCTGGGCGGGGAGTGGAGTGCCAGCCACTGGCCAGCTCCCGATCCTGCATGCAGGGGTGGTCATTACCACCGAGGTGCCACGTGACTTCCGTTGCCTGGGCCTCTATGCTGGGCTGGAGTCTTTCCTCTGCTCATGGCAGCTTCCAGTGCCCAGAGGCAAGACACCAGTTTCTGGCCCAAAATTAGAGGGAAGAAGTCATTGCTCATGTCAGGGATAAAAATGCACGTCCTGCCACGATGCTTTTCCCAGTTTGCCTTTCTGTCCAGCATCCATCCTTTTGGCAGCTGGGGCCTCTAGCTAGGGGCCCTGGGGGACCCAGGAACTTGGCTTCCAAACATCTGCACCTTGACTGGATTCACTGTCCAGCCGTGGGGGTGCACGTGTGTGCGCGTGTGTGTGTGTGCGTGTGTGTGGCTTCACAGAGCTGGTGCCCAGAGCAGAAACTCCTGTGTTTGCACCAGCCGCCCTGCCCCTGTCAGCGTCCATAGTGCGGGGCAGGAAGCCGGGGAGAGGGACTTTCCTCAGCCCAACTCAGGGCGCCGGATCAAAGAGGCTTGCTTTCTGGCAGCTCTGCAGCCTCCTTTGCAGAGAATGTTTGCAGACACCTGAAGCTCCACCAGCCTGCAGGCAGCCACTCCCTTGGCCCCCTGCCCTGTTTTCAGAGGGAAGGAGGAGGAAACCTACCTGCCTTGGGTCTCAGAACAGCATTGAAAACTTTTCCTGAGCTGGATCCCAGGAGGCTCTGCCAGGCCCAGACAGCCATTCTTGGTTCTGTGTTCCTCTTGGGTAGTTGAGGAGGTGCCCCAGGTGATGGTGACTTTAGGGGCAGTCAAAGCAGCTGCCGCCTTTAGCTTCCGGCACCTGGGATCATCTCCCTGATGAGGGGTGGTGAGTGGTTTTGCTAGTCACAACTGCTTGTTGGTTCAAGTCTAGTCACCCAGCACCGTGAAGGCTGTTTCTTGAAGCCTCAGTGTCCTTGAAGGAAGGAATGTTGGGATCGCTCAGGTCAGCTGCCTGGGCCCTGAGGCCTGCGTGTGCCTTAGCCATAAGCAGGCCTGTCAGCAGACCTCCCTGCTCTGGGCCACTGCCCATATCAGGGCCCTACTGCCCTCTTGGGGGCCCGCAACAGGCATGCAAGTGAGCTACTGGTTGAAGGGACAGGCTGGTTGAAGGGACGGGCTGGCAGAGTTTTGTCCTAAGAGAACCTGCCCTCTCTGTGTCATCCTGGGTCACTCGTAAGAGTCTGGCCCTCTCCCATGTTCCCTGGGGCTACCCCCTTGATGTCACCACTGGGCCTGTGAGGCCTGCAGATGTGGGTCTGATGTCTGGTCATGAGCTGTCCACATCCTGTCTTCCTCCCCCCTCAAGGGTGCCCCCCAGGTCCTCCCCTCCACCCAAGGGACAGAGCACCTGTCTTGCTACAAGCTGCGCCTGCAGGCCTGGACCCCACACTGTCGAACCTCTCCAGACCCACATTTCTTCAATCACACTTTACATCATGCTTGTCTCTGTGTATTTATTTAAACCTTTCTTTCCTTCTAGGACATTTTGTATGTAGAGCAGTTGAAATAAGAACCTTAACACTTAACGTCTGTCCTGATGTTAAAGTGCTTTTAGTGACCACTTTGTTATCTATGTATATGTAAAGTTAAGGTTAAGTTCTTAAGTTTACAGTTAAGAATTCAGTACTCAATATTTAATATTCCACTCTAGCTTTATGGAAGCCAACCCGCGTGTACTGCACGTGTGCGTGTGTGTGAGCTTTGAATGTCCCCTTCACTGCAGCACCTTTCAATTACATAAAGCTGTTGTAAATACCTTCCTGTGAGTCCAAATTCAGTGCCTCACAGTTTCTCAATCATAAGAATTTAAGAGCAAGCAAGCCCCCAGGGAGACATTATAGCTAGTGTCATATAGCTAAGTGTTCAGGAAAAAACAGATAAATAAAAACTCCAAACCCTTAAGCATACAGAGGTGTGAGGGAGTAGCGGAAAGATTCCTGTTGGCAGGTAAATTAAAGCTGGTCAGACCCCTTGTGTGCGCCTCCCACTTCCTCCTATGAGAAGTGGTGGCCCTCAGGGCCTACGGTTCTGGGGATGTTGGTCCAGGAGGTGCCAGGTTGCCTTGGAGACACAGCTGCCTTCCCCTGTTGGATCCCCCCAGTCGCCCATGGGTGAGGCCAGCGTCCTCCCCCTTGGGTAAGCACTCCCAGTCCCATTTATTGGGAGCACAGACAGGGAAATCGGAAAGGGCTGCCTGGTGGCACAGCTGGTAAATTTGTTGGTTGCATTGTCTTTGTTTCCTTAAAGGGTTTTCAATAAGTATGTTTGGCATACGGTCTTTTAATGGGTTTGCAGTGTCTTATGTTTTTAGCAGCCTGTATCTTCAGCTGGTGCTTTTAATCAGGAAAAAAAAAATCTGCAAATACAAGAATTTTTTAAAAGACATAACCGTAGAACATAGCTTCTCGTTTGTAGATTTGTTTTCCTGTATATTCAAAGTAAAACAACTTGCGGGAGCCATCACTCACTGTGTCTTTGTTGTGCCGTCTGCCCCTCACATGTGCCATCCCAAAGACTAACCTTCCCCGCCCAGCCAGCGGGGCCACAGAGACTTCTGCTATAACCTACAGAGTGTGAGGATGCAGAACCCGATGCCCCGGACTGGAGGACCTGGTGGCAACCTGAATCTTTTCCCCGCTAATGATGATGTTCCCCAGTCCAGCCCTGCCTAGAGGGGAGGAAACCCCAGAGACATGGCATGCAAGGCCCACAGCACTGTCTGTCCTGGCCCTCGCCACAGACAGACTTTCTTGCGTGCCTGGTGTTCTATTCCCTGTGTTCTTAGAAAACTCGTGGGTCAGCCTTCATGTGCCTAGGTTTTTTTTTTTCCTCAGGTTTTTTTTTTTCCTTTTTGAGGTGAAAGTCACATAACATAAAATTAACATTTGAACATCTACAATTCAGTGGCGCTAAATACATTTACTATGTACAACCAGCACCTCTGTCTAGTTCCAGAACATTTTCATCACCCCAAAAGGAGACCCCATCTCCATTAGCAGTCACTCCCCATTCCCATTCCTCCAGCCCCAGAAAACCACTAATCTACTTTCTGTCACTATTGGATTTACCTCTTCTGGGTATTTCATATAAATGGAATCATGCATCATGTGTCCTTTTGTGTCTGGCTTCTTTCACTCAGCCTGATGTCTTCAAGGTTTTTGCACGTTGTAGCGTGTATCAGTGCTTCATTTTTATGGCTAAATAATGTTCTGTTGGATAATGGACCACATTTTGTCTAGTCATCCATTGATGGGCTTTGGGTTGCTTTTCCCTTGTGACTATTGTGAGTAGTGCTGTTATGGATGTGCATTTTGTTTGAACACGTGTTTTCAATTCTCTTGGGTTGTGCCGTGCTTTTAATGTGCATGTATTGTGCCAGGCTGCCACTCATGCTGCATCAAGGCCCTTGTGTTGCTCTTGTCCCTGTGCCCCGAGATGATGCCCATGTGGCCTTGACTGCTCCCTTCCAGGGGCACTTCTGAACGCTCCTTTGGGCCGTCGTCCCAGGGCAGAACTGCTGGCCACTGGATGTGTGAGCGATTCCACACAGACAGTGACACAGTGCAGAGAACATACTTGGGAAGTAGATGACAGGAACTCAGCCAGGAGGCAGCCACAGGACTGAGGGGAAGACAGGAATGGGCCTCACAGAGGCTAGCAGGTGGCCAGGGCAGCTGGCCTGAGCATCACATGCCTGGGGAAGGGGTCGTTACTAGCCTTTGACACATACATCCCCAATCCTCAGAAATCCTGCCGGTCACTCTGCCTATTCCTGGCCATCTTCTCCGTCTGTCTGAGGCCCAGTCATGTCTCCCACCTGGCTGCTGCCCAGCCTCCTCCCTGAATGGTCTCAGAACATTCTGTGCTCACTCCCACCTGTCCCCTTGCCAGGGGCACTCTCCTTGTGGCTGCTGGGTTTCACTGAGGAAACATCCTGGCCCAAGCCTGACACAGGGTGTGTAGGTCCGTGGGGCATCCCAGAGGGAAGAGCGCATGGGCCAACCCCAGACAGGTCCAGCAGATGCCACTGTGGACACCTGCCCACAATGTGCGTGTGTCACAACACCCAGTCACTGTGGCCAGTCCCACCCCGCCGCCACCAAAATGCCAACAGCAGGTCCCTGCCGTCCTGCAGGGGAGCCTGGACCTTACACCCCCAGGTTGATGGGCTCCTGGGGGCCCGAGAATTTAAAGTATTCCCCATGTGTATTGGCTTCCCCCTTGGCTTTCTTGAGCTCTTTGGGTTTACATTTCCCCGCAAAGAAAGCTATTCAGGGAGATTGCTGCCATGTTTCCGTCTGTGCAGCACCTTGCATCGCTTCTTCCATTTGAACCACGGTGGCTTCTTCCCCTAATAAAATCCAAGTCAGCTCAGAGGTGCCCAGTGGAGGCTGACCCCAGGTCAGAGGAGGCCCCTCCCTCCCATCCCTCTCCACGCCCCACCGCCCGCTCTGCTGGTCCTCAGAGGGTCTGAGAGGGGAAGAGGGGATTGCTGACAATTTTAAAAGTATTTCCCCACAAATTCATGCTCACTTGGTGAGATTATAATGCAGTTGGTTGGGGAAAAAAAGGAAAAGATTCGTTTCTATGTGAATTTGATTTTCTTAGCACTTTGATATTTTTTGATACTTTTTTCAAGGACTCGAAAATAAAGGGACTATTACAGTCCCTTTGTGAAAAATATGATACTCTCAATGCATTATGGCTGCTACAACAAATGTCTTTTTGTTTTTAATTGGGGGCTTGATGTTTTTAAATTAATTAATTTATATATTTATTTTTGGCTGCGTTGGGTCTTCGTTGCTGCACACAGGCTTTCTCTAGTTGAAGCGAGTGGGGGGCTACTCTTCGTGTGGTGCGCAGGCTCTAGAGTGCAGGCTCAGTAGTTGCAGCTCATGGGCTTAGTTGCTCCGCGGCATGTGGGATCTTCCCGGACCAGGGCCCGAACCCGTGTCCCCTGCATTGGCAGGAGGATTCTTAACCACTGCGCCACCAGGGAAGTCCAACAAATGTCATTTTAAAAATCACAACATTCTTACACTAAATTATGAGTTTATGGGAGAGAGATCAGCACTCGTTCGTCCTATCCCTGTTGTGTATGCAGAAAAGCTCTCTAAGATCCCTAGAAGAGGACCACTTTGTCAACATGTGTTTGTTTTGCTTTGAGTATTGTTTCTAACCACAATTCTGAACATCATGTGTCTGTGCAGCTTGGAGTCCAGGCTCCATCTGCAGTTAGGCATGCTCCGCCCAGAGCGAGTGTCTGTGTGGCCCTTGGAGGATGTCCTGCTACTGCAGGGTTCTGAACACAAACGCTCCCCTAAAGGGTTAAGTACAAACTGCTCAGAAGTAACGTGAACCGGAAGTAAATCTCCCACTCTGTCATCTGTGTGTCACTAGCGGCTGCCAGTGGCCCAGCCTGCTCCTCAGCCGCCAGGGGGCGCGGACACCCCGGGCAGTGTCCCCATCAGGCAGGGCAAGCAGGCTGGGAGGGCTGGGCTGGATGTCACCAGACCCCAATGTACCCTGGCTCTGTCCTTATCTGCAAGGATGTGGGCTGACCTCTACCTCAGGGCTCTCAGTTCCCCTCCTGTAACATGCAGGTCAGAGACGCTGATCCCCGTGGTTCTCTAGGTGTCAGGGTTGCACCATTCATTCCCTCATTTACTTGCCAAACATTTATTTGACACGTGCTGGGTGCTGGGTGCTGGGGACACAGCAGTAACCACACCAGATAAAGTCCCTGCCCTCGGGGAGTGCACATTGTACCAGGAGCTCTATGATGGACCTCAAATAGGAGTGAGTGCTGTCCTGCCTGTGAGAGAGGAGTAGTGCACTGTAGGATGGGACAACCATGGGACCTGGGGGATGGGGGAGCTCTGTGACAGGACAGAGGGGAGACGTCCCTCAGCCAAGCCAGTCAGAGCTGGGCAGCTAGATGGCGTTTCCAACTTTTGCTTACATGGCCACCAAGACTGTGGGAAGGGAATGGGCAGCCCTCATGTCTGGCCACCCCAGAGAGGATGCTGGGTGGGCATCTGGGCTGCCTGTGGCATTCTGGAGGGCAGGGGCTGCCACATGTGCCCACCACCACCTCAAGCACAGCTGACACCTGGGTCATGTTCAGGAGGACGTTGATGGATGGGGAAAGTGACGGAGCCCCCTTGTCCAGGGGAAGGATCAAAGTCCCCGGGTCTCCTCAGGTTCTTCTCCTCTTACCACACTTAGGCCTACATCCCAGAAGTGAGCTCGGGTGGCGGGGATGCAGACAGGGCTGAACTGAGGCAAGGGCACGGGTCAGAAGGTGACAATGACAGAGATGGGGTCACTAACCCCCTTGGATAACATGGGCTCCAACAGCAGGTGACCAAGGGCCAGATCCCTCCTGACACCACCACGAACTAACCAGAGTAGATGCCTCAGAGCTGGGTCCCCAGTCCGAGTACTGTACCCCTAACACCCTGCCCAGCAGGCACCACGATGTTTCCTGAGGCACCCCCTCCCCAGGAAAAGGGACTTCATCTCTCCAAGAAGTCCTTCCTGCCTCCAGAGAGTTCTGTCTTCTGGCGCCAACAGAAGGAAGTCCCTGCAGGACCAGGGCCACACCTGAAACCCTCATTCACAGGATCTGTTTCTCTCACAGCATCTAGTTTTCCTGAGACCCAAAACCTTGACTTAGGGAGATTGTTTTCCAGGGATTATTTGCCCCTCCCTGGCTGTGTTCTGGAAAGGCCACAGGCCATGCCCAGGGTTGCCCCGTGGAAACACCCACATGCCTTGTCTGCAGAGTACAGGGCCAGATGGGCTTTGCACACCGACAGACCCCATGGCAGTGTCAACTCAGTCCCCGTGATGGGACGAGGAGCCCATGGCCACATCATCTCTCTCTGGATCCTTCCAACATTCAAATTTTACCTCAGGTCTCTCACAGCCACACCCTCGGTGAGGATAATGGGTGAGTGCCGAACACGTTACCCTCCCTTCTCATAATTCTCATGAAAAAGGCCAGAACCTATATCTGGCCACCCAAATAACCTCCCCACACAACACGATACATGTTTGTGATGCAGGGGACGTCGAAGGCATTTTAATCAATGCCATGTGGACATCTAACAAGAGTTGGGGCACCCAAAGGAATCGCCAGTTCAAGGTCACAATTTGGGGCCAAGGTGGATTTTTGAAGCTGGTTAATCTCTCTCTCCCAAGTCACACCAGACTCTAGCCTTCATGTCTGACCAGTTCCTCCGAAGGCAGTAGGCTGTGGGGTTGTGTGAAGAAAATCGTTCAAAGCTGAGCTGACTCCTAGCGGGGCCCTGGCACATGGAAGATACTCTGACACTGTGGGATAGACTTATACTACAGGAGACTTGGTCATTAATCTGAAATTCACCCTAACTGGGCATCCTAGGTTTTCTTTTTCTTTTTTTTTTTTTAATAAATTTCATTTTATTTATTTTATTTTTGGCTGAGTTGGGTCTTCATTGCTGCGCATGGGCTTTCTCTAGTGCAGCGAGTGGGGGCTACTCTTTGTTGCGGTGCACAGGCTTCTCATTGCAGTGGCTTCTCGTTGCGGAGCATGGGCTCTAGGCATGTGAACTTCAGTAGCTGTGGCACGCAGGCTCAGTAGTTGTGGCTCGCGGGCTCTAGAGCGCAGGCTCAGTAGTTGTGCTGCACGGGCTTAGTTGCTCCGCGGCATGTGGGATCTTCCCAGCCCAGGGCTCAAACCCGTGTCCCCTGCATTGGCAGGCGGATTCTTAACCACTGCGCCACCAGGGAAGCCCCATCCTATGTTTTCATTTGCTAAATCTGGCCACCCTGGAGGCTCAATAACATCTTTGAATAAAAGAACACAGGCATGAAACCAGAGAGCTGGAAGATTACCGAATCCAAACAAGGAATTTTACCAGTGGGAAACAGAGCTCACAGAGCTTTGTAGCACGCTTACTTCTTCTTCCCGTTAGAATAAAATCCAGCTTCCTCCCAGGCCTGCAACATCAGGTCTCCCACTTCATCCTTGCCCACCAGCTCTCCAGTTGCTCTCTGCCCCATGCTCGGTGCCCTCAGGGCTGTGGCATCCACTGCTCCCCTCTGCCCAGAATGCTCATCCCCAGGCTGAGTCCTTGTTAAGATTCAGTTCTCTCCTCAAATCCACCTGCTCACAAGCCATCAACTCCTGCCCTGGCCGGAGTCCTTTCCAGTCACTGTGTCACATCCCTGGTTACTTTTCTTCATCAACATCACCAGGGGTTGAAATCACCTTGTTCACTTTGTTGTCAGCCTGTCCCTCCCCATTCGACTTGCTCACCACAGCATCCAGAACGGTCACCATGACCACAGGCCTCTGACGGCTCCAGTGGAGAACCTGGGCCCTTGCACTGAAATTCCTGCGACAGCCCCATCTCTCCCTAAGCTGCAGGCCCCTAGCTCTCAGCATCATTTGGAGCAGGAGTGAAGATTTCCAGACCCAGGGGCACTAGTGACTCCTGCACTAGGAAGAAGATAAGTTAGTTTCCAGATCTAAGCAAAAGTAGTGATTCAGCCTTTCCTAACCCAAGACACGTAGAAATATGTCTACTCCAAGGATCCAAGGACCTTTTCCCCTTGGGCACCAAAGCAGGTGTTTCTAGGGCTTTCTATACTGAACAGCAATGTTGGGCTAAGGGTGCTCCGTTCTTAGGAACATTCTAGAAGAGTCCCGGTCACTGATTGAGGGTGGCAACTTGCCTCCATGGTGAGAATTGCCCACCAGAACACTTGCTTTCAGTTTAAAAGATCAGAGCATGTGCGCCATGACTCTGTGTGTGCACAAAATCAAAGTGGACCCCATGCATCTGCACATGGAATAGAACCTCTCTGGAGGGACATTTGAGAGACTGGTGATGGTGGCTGCCTGTGGGGAAGGGAACAGCAGGCCTGAGGGTCAAGGTGAGAGAGAGATGCCTCATCCCCAGCACCTTTGCCCACGGCGCTCTACCTCACAGTGCCCAGCCCTCCTTAGGGGCCCATTAAATATTTGTGGAATAAATGAATATACCAATGAATGAGGGAAGTTTTGAAAGGTTACTCATACAAAAGAACAACATAAGATGGAAGCACTAAGTATCCTCTTTCATTCCATCCTCACCGCTCACCCTGCTACCCACCCATAGCCAGCCCCATGCCCACCACAGGGGAGGAAGAGGGGAGAATAGTGCTGACCAGACACATTGCTATACTTTCTATATGTCTGGGGGGATGTCTTTCTCTCCTGGCTCACTTGTCTATGCTTCGGCAACAATCCAGGAGAAAATTCTCATAAAGAGGACCAGGGCCTTGGTGAGCAGATGCGTGAGAGGCTGAGCAGCAGCGGGAAGGACGAGCCCGGTCTGGTCTGGGTGGAAGGCAAAGGTGGGGAGCCCTGATGGCTGCTTCCCCACAGACTGGCCTGGAAGCCTTAACATGGAGGCAGGAAGCAGCTGGGCAGTGACAAGGAAACTTCCCTCACAAAGGCACACGAGTGACCCACGGGGCGCGGCCCGTGACTGCCCAGAGCTCCCTGGGGACTCCTGAATTCCACTCAAGACAGGAGACAGGATGCCGCCTGCTCTGCCACCGGGGTTTAACAACCACGAAAGTGCAGTGAGTCTCTGTGGCCTTTGAGATTCAGGCTGGCTTTGCCAAGAGACCAGCTCGGCTCTTGCCTTGATGCTGTGCTTGCTCAGTCATACCCTCTCTGCACTCTCTGCATTTGGGAAATGTTGAAGATGGACTAGCTGATTGCTTAACTTCCTCTCGGTTCTGACAGTCCTTAACACGCTATTATCTAAAAGAAGAGGGGATGTGAAGGGGAGAGAGGAGTGTGGTGACTTAATACAAAATGCACAAAAATGAGGATTATAAACAGAAAATGTTAGTTAGCAACATGCTTGTGGCCCCAGCAGGTGGAAAGGCTGTACGGGAGTCGGATTTTGTTCACAATTGGAATTGAAACCTAGGCTCTGGTTTTATTTATTTGAAAACCCTGAGCCTCGACTGTCTCCCCTCCAAAATGGGGCAATGTACCTTGATCTCATAGAACCCCCCGAGAGAGGGAGATGCAATAAGGGAGGCAGAAGCTGGCTTAGACAAGGGCAACATGTCAAGCCAGCCCCAATCAAGCCATGAACCACATTCTACTGAATGTGAGTTCAACAGGATTTTTTCTTTTTAACTATTTTTTTAAAAAATATTTATTTATTTATTTGGTTGTGCCGGGTCTTATTTATTTATTTATTTATTATTTATATTTATTTTTGGCTGTGTTGGGTCTTCATTTCTGTGCGAGGGCTTTCTCCAGTTGCGGCAAGCGGGGACCACTCTTCATCGCGGTGTGCGGGCCTCTTCACTATCGTGGCCTCTCTTGTTGCGGAGCACAGGCTCCAGACGCGCAGGCTCAGTAGTTGTGGTTCACGGGACTAGTTGCTCCGCGGCATGTGGGATCCTCCCAGACCAGGGCTCGAACACGCGTCCCCTGCATTAGCAGGCAGATTCTCAACCACTGCGCCACCAGGGAAGCCCTTTAACTAATTTTTATTGGAATACAGTTGCTTTACAATGTTGTGTTAGTTTCCGCTGTACAGCAAAGTGAATCAGTTATATGTACACATATATCCCCTCTTTTTTGGATTTCCTTCCCATTTAGGTCACCACAGAGAGTTGAGTTCCCTGTGCTGTACAGTAGTGCAAGGATATTGATGGGTGTTCTTAGAAAAAAAGGAAACATCATGTGGTCAAGGGAGGGGGATTGTAATATAACATAACAACATGTATTATCAATATTAAAGGTTTAGCGAAATCTTCTGGTTGAAAACTTTTTTTTTTTGGCCATGCCATGCAGCACGTGGGATCTTAGTTTCCTGAGCAGGGATCGAAACTGCACCCCCTGCATTGGCAGTACGGAGTCTTAACCACTGGACCACCAGGGAAGTCCTGAAAAAATTTTTTTAAGCAGGGAAACTCATCACAGAATCTCTACTGATATCTTGAGTCATTCTGATGCCCTGTGGAATTCAGTGTAGGAAATTTTGCACTAATCAACATAAGGTATCATTCCTGAAGAAAGCATCCCAGGAAGAAACTGTAGCGAAGGGAGGGGCAAGGAAAAGGCTTCAAACATTAAGCCAAGATTCAGTCTTTACATTTTGGTGATGGAATTCTTTTTTTTTTTTCCTTCCTGATTACAAAAGCAATACAATACAGCCTCCATAAAAATTGAAGTTTTTTGTGTAGGGGTGTCACATGGTCCATGATTTAAGAGAAATTAGTCTGATAATTTGCACATAATAGTCCAGGCATGGGTGGTAGCAATGGAAATTGAAAAGAGTAGATAGAAAAGTGAGCGGGCAAATCACGACATTTAGCAACTAAGTTTGAGCTTGAAGAATGATGTTAAAACTTCCAAAGATTTAAGAGCTTTCATCCTGGAACACTGGGAAAGTGACATTGGTGCAAGAAAAAAAAAAAAAGAAAGAAAGAAAATGACAAAGAGCAGCTAGTTTAAAGAATGGGAGATGGGTCAAAGAGAGAGCTACCAAATTTGGTCCGATATTTGGTCAGGTTTGAGTCACATCTTCGTGGAACCATCTGGAGGCAAAGGAGACCCTGGATAGGAACTCTGGCAGACTGGAAATACAGATTTTAGAGTTCTTATATAGTCCCACTCCACAAAGGGATTTACTCTCTGATGACACATAGACGGCAAAGAGTGGCAAGAGATGAGCAGCCTGGCAGAATTTCCAGGTAGAAGTTGCACAGAGACTGCACAGGAGACCAGAAAAGTCAAGTTCCCTGGAAGCCAATGGAAGATATTTCAAGGAGGAGGGAGTGTCTTCTAGATGCTAGAGGTTAGAGAAAATACACACCAAGAAGAGTTCCTGGAATGGGAATCGTTAAGTTCTCAGAGAGAACTTAAGTTGAGAGAGAGATTTTAGTGGCAGGATTAGACACCAGCCTGACGAGGAGGAGAGAATGGTGAGGGAATGAAAGCAGTGGGCTGTGACCACAGGCATGACACACATGCCACTTGGAGTCACTTAAGTCCCTGGGCACAGGGCTGTTGTCTCAAGGCAGAGAAAGATGGAGGGAAGGATTTGAAATGCAGCAGAATGAAAGCCCTGACCTGGGTTTTAGGCTCAGGTGTAAATGCATGTCTGGGATGCTAAAGGCCTTCAGATCCAACAGAATCTCAAGGTGAATTCTCTGAAGGCAGCAGTAAGTCTGCGTTCAGCTCCTCCTTTCTGCATACGGAGTGTCTAAGATGAACTCTCTCCTATTCAGAAATGCTTTCCTTCCTGGTTGGGGAAGTCACCGTTTTGATTTAGAAGTCTTCTAGGCTGTAGGCATGTAGGTATAGATAACACTTTTTGTCTCAGAAAAGGGTTATCACTAATTTCACTTAATTGTGTCAGTACAAACTGGGTAAGATTTGTTACTAGAGTCCAGCTTTTTGACCTAGAGATCTATAAAAAAAATCTGGCTGAAAGGACTCCTGAACTCCATCTGGACTCGATTCTAGATTTTCTAGCCAACCAACACCAATAAAGCTACACCCTGCTCCCCACCCCTGGATAATTCAGGTGCTATATGAGGACATATAGGCCAACCTCCTGATTTGGTGGTGTCTTATTTCTCTCTGGAAACAGGCACTGACTTTTTTTTTTAATTGAAGTATAGTTGATTTACAATGTTGTGTTAGTTTCAGATATACAGCAAAGTGATCAAAGTGATTCAGTCATACATACATATATATCAATTTTTTTTCAGATTCTTTTCCCTTAAAAGTTATTACTATATATATATATATTTTTTAAATATTTATTTATTTATTTATTTGGCTGCACTGGGTCTTAGTTGCGGCATGTGGGATGTTTAGTTGTGGCATGTGGGATCTAGTTCCCTGGCCAGGGATTGAACCCGGGCCCTGTGCATTGGGAGTGGAGTCTTAGCCACTGGACCGCCAGGGAAGTCCCCACAAAATATTGAGTATAGTTCCCTGTGCTATACAGTAAGTCCTTGTTATTTATCTATTTTATATATAGTAGTGTTAAATTAGGAGTTTGGGATTAACATACTCCTAATTTATCCCAAACTCCTAATTTATCCGTCCCCCCCGGCACTGACTTTTTACCACCTTTTCCCTGGGAGAACCAAGGCTGATTCCAATGGACCTGACAAAGGATGCAAATTTCAGTAGACTAGCAATTCACATATGTGAACTTCATAGTGCTTGTCAAACCCAAATGAATTAGGGAGTCCAAGAATCTTAGGAGGCAATGATGGAGGGGCACTTTACTGTTTGTACCTGAACTTCAACTATCATTGAGTGACACTAGTGGGCTTTAATATTTGTGCTTAGTATCCTTTCCACTGGTATTAACAAGCTGTCATTCTTCATTGTCAGTGGGCACTCTTCCTTGTCCAAAGCCAAAACACCAAGAGAATGTCTCTGCAGACTAGCACCCACCAAGTCATCATTTTTCTAACTACTGTTGAGGCCCTGCCTTCCTTGCTGCCTGTGCATTCACCTGGCTCAGTTCCCATTTCCCTATTTGGATGTGAATGTCACTTAGCCAGTTTGCCCACATGATTTCCCAGACCCAGGAAGGGACATGCCTTGATGCAGAAAGATGCAATCGCTGCTACCACCATGGAAAGGAAAGCCCATCCTTGGAATGGGTCACGTGCTTTTCTTTCCTTTCCTTTTGTTTGTTTGTTTCTTTCTTTTTTTTATGTCAGAAGCTGTGCTCCTGTCATCCATTTTGGTGGGGCATTTCACTTTCTCTGACAAATGCCCATTTGCCTTTGATTCTTCAAGGATACAATTTTCCAGCCAAATGGGACTTTTGTTTATGCTTAGGATTCCAGACTTCATGGACATCGCTTAATCCAACATCTCTGCCTCCAGGCAATGCTTTTTTCCAGAGAATCAGAGAAATTCTGTGCATTCTTAAAATAAAAAGTGAGATCTAATTATAGGTCCTGACATTTCCAGGGATCAGTCTGGAAATTACATAGAGTAGCTCTGAAATAACCTCACTTCATTTGCAATTTCCCTTTGATAAAGTTAATTTAGGTGGCCTTGACCCTGGTCAGGGACCCCACTTGCCCTTTGCTCTTGAGTTTGGGGACTCTATTAGAGCTGTATCCAGAACCTTCTCCCAGCTTGCCTGAGAGAGACATAAGGCTCAGGGAATTTTGGGTTCTTACATGACTCTGCTCTGCATGACTCAAGGGCACAGGTCTCCTTCCTTCTCATCTTTCCTGCACAGAGGCCAAAAGTGAGATGAAGACAATGCAAGTTTAGGATCCAGCCATAAAGTAGCAGTAGGATGTGAACAAGTCACAGTTGCCCTCTGGGCCCCTCAGTTTCTCATGTATAAAATGAAGGGGTTGGACAACGAGCTGCTCTTTGATCCCAGTTCAATTCAGAACTATAAAAGCACTGAGGGATTACTTAAATGAATAAGGCTGGATTCTTGCTCTCAGAAAGCAACCTAGTTAGTGACTGGAATGAAACAAAAAACTCCTGAGTCCTACTGTGTACCCGGTACCATGCAAGGCACTTTGAGCTCACAATCCTCAGTGCAACCTTTAAAGACTGGTGTTCTCACTCCTGATATGGCTAAGGAAAGTAACTGGCCTCGCTAGGGAGTGGCAGGCACGTGTTTGACCCCAGTTCTGCCACTCACCAAAAGTCCAAGGGTTTATTGTCCACCCAGACTGCCTCAGACACTTGCAGGATGTGGTAAGTGCTACAACAGAGGTACAAACAAGGCACTCTGGGAACACAGTGTCTTTATGTTTCCAGTGTCTTCCTTCCCTAGCCAAGGACTCCGTGAGCCTTGCCACTTGGGTCCGGGCTGAGCTCACTCAGGGAGTCAGGCCCCACAGGGCTCTCTGCCAACCTCCCATCACTCTGACTCTCAGAATTTATTTTTTACTTTTCTTCCAGGAATGTCAGCCCACTTGTAACAATAACAATAATCCTTTCTACACGGGAACACCACTTCAACGTTTATGAAGCACCATCACATCCATTACCTCAGTTTTTTAAAAAATAAATTTATTTATTTATTTATTTATAATTTTGGCTGCGTCGGGTCTTCGTTGCTGCACACGGGTTTTCTCTAGTTGCGGCAAATGGGGGCTACTCTTTGTTGTGGTGCACGGGCTTCTCATCGCGGTGGCTTCTCTCGTTGTGGAGCACGGGCTCTAGGCGCATGGGCTTCAGTAGCTGTGGCACGCGGGCTCAATAGTTGTGGCTCGTGGGCTCTAGAGCGCAGGCTCAGTAGTTGTGGCACATGGGCTTAGTTGCTCCGTGGCATGGGGGATCTTCCTGGACCAGGGCTCTAACCCGTGTCCCCTGCATTGGCAGGCGGGTTCTTAACCACTGCACCACCAGGGAAGCCCACAAACATTATTTCATTTAATCACTTCCTCCTCTACATTCCTACAACATATTCTGGGTATCTCTTTAGTATAACAGTCTGCCTTGTCTAATAGGCCTATTTCCCTTTATTGTGTTCATCTTGGTTCACAAGTTCCATCCTATAATTCTGGTATCTCAGCATCTTGCACACTTCTGTGCACAAAGTGGGGGGAGATAAAAGTTTGCCATATTGAATCCTCAGAGTGTTGTGGCTCTTTCTCATTGCTGCCTTCTTCACCCCTTCAATTCAATGGATGTCTGGTTGCCTGTGAAGGGTATAACTGGGTTCTTCGGGGGTAAATCATGGGAGGAGTTCAGACCAGCCGGGGGAAGACAGAGGTGAAGGCCTCTGATGCCTGGTAGGTCATGGTGGATGCTACAGCAGAGTTTGGTGACTACTTAGTTTTGTCTCGGGACAGGTGGCTAGCAGGACTGCTTCTTGGAAGGGCCCCACTCAGAGAAGAAAAGTGGGACTGAAGAGCCCGACAGGGGACAGAATTAGGAAGGGCCACGGATTTGACCCTTGGGAAAGAGTGGACAGATGCTTGGAAAAATTCTCCTCAAAACAAACAAACAAACAAAAAACAAAAACAAGAAAGGAGAGCTAAATGGGTAACTTTTCTGGGGCACAGGAGTCAAATGGTTGCCGTTCTTAGGAAAAGAGGAACTCTTCCTGCAACACTCAAACACTGCGTAGAAAAAGTGCAGGGAGCTTAACTCCCTGGCAGTTCTTGACTAAGAAGGGTGAGGGGCCATCAGTTTCCTGCAATTCCTCTCTGGAGAGAGGAGAGGTGCTTTAAGTCCCAAATTTCTCCTCTGGTTGGAGGAGGGACATGAAACTTAGAAATTTCCCAAGTTATCTTTAGAAATGAAGGCTAGGGCTTCCCTGGTGGCGCAGTGGTTAAGAATCCGCCTGCCAATGCAGGGGACACGGGTTGGAGCCCTGGTGGGGGAAGATCCCACATGCCGCAGAGCAACTAAGCCCGCACGCCACAACTACTGAGCCTGCGCTCTAGAGCCCGCGAGCCACAACTACTGAGCCTGTGAAGCCCGCGCTCCTAGAGCCCGTGCTCTGCAACAAGAGAAGCCACCGCAGTGAGAAGCCCGTGCACCGAAACGAAGAGTAGCCCCTGCTCGCTGCAACTAGAGAAAGCCCACGCAGCGAGGAAGACCCAACGCGGCCAAAACATAAATAAATAAATAAATAAGTAAAAATTAAAAAAAAAAAAAAGAAATATAGGCCGGGGTCATGCAGCCCCCATTGCCCCTCAGATCAGGGAGGAAGAAGGCCAGTGGCTCCCACTAGCGCTCAGAAAACAGGCAGGGTATGTTCTCTAAATACTCTCCAGGAAAGGCAGTGGACCCTGAGCTCCCCAAATTCTCCTTAGTAAAGCGGACAGGGGCCAGAATCCCGTCAAGTCTTCTTTGAACAGAGAGCGGCGGGGGCGAGGAGGGGGCGTCCCGAATGTACAAAATCATTTTTTCCCTGGCAATTCTCAGAAAAGTGGGCAGGGCAAGAATAGCTAAAACTCTTCTCAGAACAAGGGTCAGGGGCAAGATTCCTCAAGGTTTTCCTTAGAACGGGGGCTGGAAGCAAGAAACCCAAGATTCTTCTCAGAAGAGAGTCGAACCCGTGACTCTAGTCAGAAGAGAGGCCAGGGCCAACGAAACCCTTCGGAAACAAGGCCGCGCCACAGCTCGCCCAGTGTCCTTAGAGCGCGCCTCATGCGGCCCCGCCCACTGCCCGGCGTAACCGCCCCACGCCCGCCGGGCCCAGGCCACCTCCGGTGCATTGTGGGTGGGGCGCCCCTGCTGAGCACTGCGGGGAACCCCCTGCCCATCCAGTTGTTGGCCGCCGGGCAGCCCGGTGTAACCCCCCGCCAGTGTCCGAGCGAGCCGGCCACGGATTGACGCGTCCTCATGCCCCACCCCTCGCGGTGTTCCTACCCTGAAGCTAAAGCCCCGCCCCCGAAGCACCCTCACTGGACGTGAGGCCCGCTACACTCTCCCATTGGCAGGCCGCCTGTCAGTCACCTCGTCCCGCCTCCTTGGGCCCGCCCAGGCCCCCAGCGCGATCCCGAGGGCCAGCCGGCCAGCGCGCTCATTGGCCGCCGGGTGCTGTCCGTCATGAGTCTGGCCACGCCCTCTTCGGGGCGCGGATCCCGGGAACCCTGGCTGGATCTCATTGGCCTGCGGCGCCGCCACTCAGTGAGACGCGCCTCAACCCGGAAGTGTGCGAGGCGAAATCTGCCTAGCAACCGGGGAAGCCGGGCTGCGAAGCGGGCAATTTCAGTGTGAGACGGAGCGGCGAGACCGAGCGGCGGCTTCGAGCGCTGTGCGGCGGCTCCTCCCGCCCGGGGTCAGCGCCCCGGCGCGCGCACGCGCACCCCCGCCGCCCGAACGCGCTCCGCGCCACCCGCTCAGTCTGTCCGTCGACCGTCCGTCGTCCTGTCGCCGCGACTCCGCCGCCGCGGGCGCCACCTGAGGGAGCTGCCGCCGCGGGACCCAAGCGGACTGGATACGACCCTGCCACCCGAGGCCGCCCGGGGCCCAGCAGCCGCCCGCAGAGGCGCCGAGCAACTTCGGTGAGTGAGGGGCGGGCGCCGTTGGTGGCGGGTCCCCGGCTTCCGGTGCCCCGGGCTTCTCTGGGGCTTCCGCTTCTCTGAGGGGGCCGCTTCCATGCGTGGACCACCTTGTCTGAGGAGACCCGCTTCCCTAAGGGACCCCGCCTCTCTGGTAGGAGCCTCCCTTCCCTGAGGGTGCCCCATCTCTTTGAGGGACCGCCTGCCTCCCTGAGGGGCGCCTTCTCCGAGGGCCCCCGCCTCTTTGAGACTACCCCTCCCAACTTCTCTAAGGGGACCCCTGCTTCTCCGAGGGGTTGCTTTTTGCGGGACCCCCTGCGTTTCTGGGACCCCCCCGTCTTCCCTGAGGGACCCCCACTTCTCTCAGGGAGACATCCCTGCTTTTAGGGCACCTTTCCCCTCACTTCTCTGGGGGACCCCCACCTCTGCGAGGAGATCCCTGCTTCTCTGAGCTGTTGTCCCACTGTTCTGTGTTCCTTTTTGGCCCTTGCCTTTTTAAGGTGTCCCCCGCTTTTCACAGGTCTTCCTTTCCTCTTACCTTTCTGCGTTGCTCTCCCTGCTTTTCTGTCCCCACTTCTTTGGGTGACCTCCTCCTTTTCCCAAGTGTCGCCCAACTAATCTGAGGTGTTCCTGCTTCTGTCAGGATCCTTGTTGGAGGTGTTCCCCACTTTTCTGATTTGACCCCACTTTTGATGGGACCCGCTACGTTTTGATGAGTACCTCCATTTTACTGAGGGGGCCCACTACTCTGAAATGCCCATACGTCTGACTGGATCCTTATTTACTTGAGGAAATGTTCCCCACTTTTCCAAAAAAGTTTTCGTTCTGGAGGGGACTCCTACTAATTTGTGGATGCTGCAGTGTTTGGAGGGGTCCCTGGCTTCTCCAGAGGTTCTCCCCCTAATATGAGATGTCCCACTGCTATTAGGCTCCTCACATCTCTGAAATGTGCCTGCACTCTTTCAAGATACCTCCTCTCTGATGGAGGACACAGTGGATTTCTTCACTTCTTTAAAGGGTCCCCCTGAATCCCCAGGGGTTCCCCTTCCACCTGCCTGAGGATAGTCCCCCTTTCCTGAGGTTTCCCTCCTGATTTGCTAAGGGAGAAACTCTTCCCCCATTTTTCCTTTGAGCCCCCAACTTCAGGGTTCCCGTATTTCTGTTTGTGGTACCCACTTCTCTCTATTCTGGAAGGAGAGATCAGAAATATACCCCTCCCACCTTCAGTCTTCTTTCTTGCCAGATTAGGGGTATTCTCTGAACTTTTACCTCAGCTTCCAGGGACCTGGAGGAATTTGTGGTTGGAAGGGAAATTGGGAGACAGGCAAAAAAATGCTGTTTTCTCTCATCCTTTTAAGACCTGCTGGATTTGGGGGAGCAGGAGCTGTTGTCAGAGGACAGTCTTGGTTACTCTGTTTTTGAGTCATGGGGCCACCACAGTGTTGTCAGGCCAGTGTAGCAGGAGGGACAGGGCTGGAGCATTGTACCCCATTATCACACTTTCAAGTTGTGGGACTGACCCACTTCCTGTCCCATCCCTCAGTCCTCCCTCTGCATAGTATAACTCACCCCCCCGAAAAAAAAAAAAAAAAAAAAAAAGGAGAAGAAAAACGCTCTTTCAGGTCTTCCAGCTGTGTTTTCTCTCCCTAGGCCCTCTGATTTACCCCTTGATCTCCAGTGGATCCTCAGTTTGTGGGCCACTCGGGTTTGAAAGGCAGAGCAACAAGCAGGAAATGGGTCACCTTAGACCCAGGAAGGGTGGAAGGGAGGCAAGGAACAGGGGATTTGAATTCATTTCTCTAAGTTTTAGGTGACTTCAGCTTGGCTCAAAGGAAGTTTTTACGTGGCTTTTACAAATCTCATGTGTACCTTTTTTTTTTAATGGCCCACCCTGGATTCCAGGTTCACTCCAGTAGCTAATTTTATCTGTTTTGCCAAACGCAGAGCTCTCTGGAGCCCAAGTAGATGAATGCTGGCATTGAGAGATGGTCCAAAGGACAGGAATGAACTCAGTTTGAAACCTGAGTAACTTGTAACCACTTCGTGTCCATGCACAAGTCTCGGGCTAAAAATGTGGGGAAAATGTTCCTGAAGTGGAGTTCTGAAATATAGACTGAACTTGGTTGGTTTAGCCTTTCAACCAGTTCTTCCCTCTGACTCTGCTAGAACTGCAGTTCACTTTACAGTTTGACTTAAGACTGTCTCTCCCCTGTTCATTTCCATCTGGGTCTTGCTTAATTTGAGTCCTTTGTGAAGACTCCTGCCGAGGCTATAATTTGAGTTCTAAATCTGTCGGTGGACCATGTGGACACAAGTTTCAACTCGAGCTATTTTCTTCTGTGGAGAAGCGCTTGGAGAGTTTCCTGGGCTCTCTGCTCCTGGGGTAGTCAAGTCCAGGCAGGAAGCCGCTACAGCCCTGGTTGCTCCTCTACTGCCTCTTCCTGGTCAGCTTGCCCTGAGGGGAAGAGGAAATATGGTGGGGAGCTCGGGGCTTAAGGTGTCCTGAGACAGGGCAGAGAAGTGCTGGCACATGTTTATTATTTGAAAATGAAGCCCATAGGACCAGCAAGGTGAGGTGTTAGGGAAGAGGGAGCTTTGAAGTCAGAAGGACCTGATTCAGATTCTGGGTCTGTCCTTCCTAGCTGTGTGGCCTTGGATAAGTTATGGCACAAGATCAGCACGTTACTAAATATTTGAGGGGGTCACATCTCTGTGAATGTGTGTAAAGGCGCCTACAAATGGGAAGTGGAGGCAGCCAGCACAGCGCCTAGCACATGGTTGGTGTGCAATAAACGTTGGTTGTTGTGCTCAGGAGGTTATGGTTCTGGTCTGGACTCCCAGACAGGAAGCACTTGACATTTTGCCAAGGCCAAATATGCCCGCGGAGCAAAGAGAAAGAAACTCGGAGTGTCTCTTGCAAAACCCACTGGCCACCTGGGTCTAGTAGCGTTTTTCTGTGTTCAGATAGCAGATGTGAGATGGATTTGCTGTGTGACAGGGGTTTGTGTTTGCCTTGGCCTTGCTTTCTCCCTCTGTAAAATGGGGTAATTTGTGAGTTAAGGCCATGGAGATGTATTACTATAATTAGACCACAGGCGAGATAGAAGATTATTACAAGCTTGAATTGTGGGAAGAAAAAGAAGGTGAACCATAAAGGATCACGGCCATACTTTGGGACTGCTTGACTGAGTGATATGCAGCAGTTACCTGATGAGTGATCTCTTCTTACACGTTAGAACCTTGGAAGAAGAACCGTTCTTTTAGGGTAATGGATCAGATTTGGGGACAAAAGACTGGAAAAGTGATGTACGAAGGCATTTATTGCCACACAATAATAGTACATTGAGTGTGTGGCTTAGTGCCCATGAGGAGATCAGAATTCACCTTGAGTTCCCAAGGATTCAGAGGGCTGTGAAGAGGCTAACTCAAACTCTGGGGTTGGAGGCTGGGGTGGGCAGGACACTTTTTTATTTTTGAGAGGGTTTTGTCTTAGCAATTAGTGAAAGCCTTAAAATCATGGCTGGTGAGTTGGGCCCAGCCTTTTTCACTTATTCATGTGGAGACAGATGACACTTGCCCTTGATAGCTAAAACCCGGGTTGCGGGTGAATAGTGGGTGAAAAATCTGAGCTAGGCCCCCACTGCACCGCTTCCAAGTTTGAAGAAAAGGGTTTTTCCCCCTCTCTTGAAATATCCCCTTTCCCTCCCTCTGCCCCCATCCCCCCACACACAGAGTGAATTTACTATTGAAGCCAAGAAATATCTGCCAGTCTTAAATTTCTCTTAATTCTTTTAAGGACATTTATTCCATTATATGGGAAAGGAGCAAAGTTTATTATTTTTAAAATATAAAACATAGGGTAAACAACTTTAAGGGGATTATTATCCCTTTTGAAATTATGATGTCCCTTGTGTGCCACAGACTTCACTCTGGTGGATGGTGGCGCCACTACCAAGTCCCTTTTATCTAACGGGAAGTTTTTTAAACTTTTTTTTGAATTGAAAGATCCTTACAGCAATAAAAACCCTTGGATAGTTAGGAACGATATTGATCTAGGTACATTTATTAGATGTAATGTAGCGTGGTTATCCGTTGGTGGGCAGCTCTAAAAGGTATGTGGGTCCCAACACTGCCCAGCTTCTAACTCTGGACAATAAACTGTTGATTTATGTAACTGAAATAGCTGGGGAAGTCAGGGTTTCCTTCCTGTTGGAGACAGCACTGGGGGCATTAAATCCCTGTGGGATTTTGATGATAAGAAAGAAGCTGACCTCTTTCGGAATTGGGAAATAACTACTGTATGGAGTCGTTCCATGCAAATGAATGGATGTTGTTATTTTGAATTTCTAGTATTAAGTTTGGCTTTATCCTCTCTGCAGCCTGGCTGCCTTTGTTTACACTGGTGCATTGTTTGAATATGAATTTATCCCTCCAAACTGGCCTATAAGGGACGTTTAAACACTCAAGTAAGGGCTTAACTTGGCACAAGTTTTCCTGTGTGGCCGTAAGGTAGGGTTTTTTTGTTTTTTTGTTGTTTAATGCAACTAAAATAGGATTGAAAAATAGAAAGTGTTAGATTTTCTGGCTCATATAACTTCCTATGCCAGCAAATAATTCAGCAGTAAATGTGTGCCAATGATGTGCTAGGCACACCATGCTGGGTGCTGGGGGCCTAGCAGTGAGCTGGGCCCCCAGGGACAGATGCAGTCAGCCCTCAAGGATCTTAACATCCCAGTCACAGACAAGTAAACAAATGAATGAAAGAATATCTCAGGGCTTCTTTGGGCATATTCCTGGATGTTGGGAGCTTGGGGTGGAGTTTCTTGGAGGTTTGGAAGTGAAACCTTACTACCCTTCTAATTTCCTCACTGGACTCCTTGCTTCTGTTTCCTCCCTCTGAAAGGAAGCAGAAATTATGGTGTTTTCCCGGTTGATTGTTGGCTTTTGGCACTAGTTGATCCAGGATGACTGTGGCTGTAGTCTTGGAGAAACAAAAGAGAGTCTGGAATGGTTATTGCCAGGAGCATTTTCAGCTTTACTTTTCTTGAAGTTGGTGGCAGTGTGTTTTTGGAATCCTGTGGCATTTCTTCATGGCAGTGCATGTTATGCAAAGAGATAAACAGCTATTAAAGCCCTTCTCGCCTTGTTTTTTTTTTTTTTTTTTATAAATTTATTTATTTATTTATTTTTGGCTGCGTTGGGTCTTTGTTGCTGCGCGTGGGCTTTCTACAGTTGTGGTGTGCGGGCTTCTCATTGCAGTGGCTTCTCTTGTTGTGGAGCACGGGCTCTAGGCGCACGGGCTTCAGTAGTTGTGGCACACGGGCTCAGTAGTTGTGGCTTGCGGGCTCTAGAGCGCAGGCTCAGTAGCTGTGGCACACAGGCTTAGTTGCTCTGCGGCATGTGGGATCTTCCCAGACCAGGGATCAAACCCGTGTCCCCTGCATTGGCAGGCGGATTCTTAACTACTGTGCCACCAGGGAAGTCCCTCTCGCCTTGTTTTAAATCTTAAAAAAAAAAAAAAAAAGTCGGACAAGGGTAGTGCTTGGCTGTTGTTTATGGCATAGGAAAAGTGAGATTTCAAATAGGTGGACTGCTTAGTCATGTATTAGTAGGTTCTTGGTGCACAGAGTTCCCTCTGCCCTAGGGTTCCCTCTTGTATTGGGACTGGGGAAGCACTATTTTGATCTTCCTATGTTGTGGCCCAGATTTGATGTTAGTCCACATAGATCAATTATGTGACAGGTGCTTTGCTTAAGTAGGTGTATTTGTGAGGGGTGGAGCCAGAGAGCCAGGGTGGATACTCATTCAGGGCCCAGGGCCCAGCAGGGGAGAGAGAGCATATTACAAGGAGAGTTTCTGGTAGTCTGTCTTCTTTTCCTTTCCCTTCACCCAAGTACTGACTCGTGAGGTGAAGAGGAAGGCCCAGACCGGAAGTGGGCGTGGACAAGCAATGCAACTGTGCACGTGACCAGACTCCCACCTCTGGGCTCTGTTGCCCTTGGGAAGTGGATGCTTGCTCTCTCTTCATTTCCTGTTCCCCACACTCCAGGCTGAGTTCTTGGGCTCCAATTTGAGCGTAGAAAACATGTTCAGGTTATCACTTTTTGCTCAGTAAGCTGTTTTGTCAGAACTGGGAGCCACCAGTGGACCTGCACCTAGCAGTTCTAGGGGCTCAGCTAATGTACCCACAAACTCAGGACTATCTGGCAGGGTGGTTAACAGGATGGTTTCCTATTGCATTATCACAATGTTCCCTGCAGGAGCTTGCCTGCAAAAGGCTGCTCTGGAGACGTGTATAGAACTAAAGGAAGCAGACAGTAGATAGATCCTTCTGCAAGAGTGTGCTCTTGAAGAATTGTTTGCTGTTATTTGTCTTTGTTGCTTTGTAAAAGTGCCCTGTGTGCAGTAGAAACTTTGGAGCCAGAAAGCCAGATTCTGCCACTTGCTGGCTCTGTGACCTCAGGAAGGTGGCCTAACTAACTGCAAGTGGCCTAACCTCTTTGAGCCTCAGTTTCTTCATTTGTTGGGTGGGGATGGTAAGCACGAAGCAAGCAGCTGGATTGTTGTACGTGCCTAGTAAAGGTAGTTGTTAGCAGAATCATACCAAGGCTGACTATTCCTCTTGAGGTTGGCACCCAAGTTTGGATAGCTATCTATGGCAGTTAATACTGCCCAAGAGCAAACCAGTCCATGTTGGGGCCACAGGCTGCTGCGTACGACTGAGGGCTGATGATCTAGAGGTTCCTGCATTGGCTGATTTTTGACAGTGGGTTCCCTTAGTTCATCATAGCCTTACACTGCTGCTGCTGCCGCTGCCACCGCATCACCTTGGTGTACCATATGGACTTGCAGTGCCTCCTGAAGCATGACAGGGTAACTAGGAAAAAGGCTCAAACCTACACTCTATGTGGCTATAGTATGTTGTAGGAAAAGCCTTACTTTTGAGTGTGATGGAAATATTCATTTAACTTGGTAAGGGTCAGGCACCTGGCTGGACACAGGAGCTCATATGCTACTAGGAAAAAACAAGTTCATGAACTGATAACTGCAGCAAAATGCTGCAGTTGGATTGCGGAAGGAGAGCCTGCAAAGGAAGGGGCGATCGGGAGAGCTACTTTTTAGGTGGCTACTCATTCCCAGGAGAGGAACAGCATGGGCACTGTCAGGGACCTGGAGGTAAAGAAACAATCTGGTGAGTTCCCTTGACCTGAGGAGGTTATGCTCATCTAAAAATCAGAGTTTGAACTGAGCACCTTTGGCAAGAAAAGCCCAAAGTTACCTTCAAAGGTAGAGAGTCTTATAAAATGTGCCATAGTAGGATTCAAGATTGAACTCTAAAATAATATTTAAATTGAGCTCTGAATAAGTATTTTCAATCAGAAAGCAATGATGGCCAGTGAAATCAGACCATGCAGACTCTATTTATAATAGTATGCAGTCTACATGGAGTTTCAGGAGGACAGATAATGGGGGCTGCTTCTGAATTTTTTTCCTTTGAGAATTGTCATTTAAGCTGGTCTAAAACTCTTAATACAGCAGAACAGTTTTTTCTTTTTTCTTTTTTTGGCTGCGTTGGGTCTTTGTTGCTGCGCACAGTCTTTCTTTCTCTTTGCTCTCTGTGGCAAGTGGGGGCTACTCTTCGTTGCAGTGCACAGGCTTCTCATTGCAGTGGCTTCTCTTGTTGCAGAGCACGGGCTCTTGGCACGTGGGCTTCAGTAGTTGCAGCACGGGGGCTCAGTAGTTGTGGTGCATGGGCTTAGTTGCTCCGCGGCATGTGGGATCTTCCCGGGCCAGGGCTCCAACCCGTGTCCCCTGTATTGGCAGGCGGATTCTTAACCACTGCGCCACTAGGGAAGTCCCCAGAACAGTTTTTTAACTTGCATGACATTTTCAAGGTTTAGGCTTTATATTTATATTTACAAAGCTTTAAACTTTATACTTAACCTCTTAAAGTATCTCTATTGAAGGTTGATTTTTGACCCAAATTTGAAAAAAAGATTTTACTGCTCCCAAACCAGGAGTTGGTAAAATTATAGGCCTGACTAGGTCAACATGCAAGAGGACATGGTGTTTGTTATCAAGCTGTGAAGGAGAAAACTAGAAAGACCCGCCTCCTGAATTTCCTATAGTGAAATGCTGGGCACCAGTGGAGGAGGGGAGTATTCATCCTATTAGGAAAACTTTGGGGAGGAATGTTTTCCTCTTTCCTATGTTAGGTCGGAAGATCTGCCATTTAATAACTGGGGAGGGGGGTGTGAACTGGATACCAAGTTTTTAAAACATGTTTTTCTTCACATCTAAACCAAGGATGTTTATTAGCAGGCCACTGACGTGACTAATACTCTTTCTTTGTTAAGCAGGTTTGAATAGGTTGATCTCTAGAGTTAAGACTGTCATATAGCATTTTTTTTTTCTGGTAGTTTTCTGATTTTTTTCCTGTTAATTCTTTAATTCATAGGAAACATGGTTCACTTACGAACTTTTCAAAGACTTAAAATTGACCTAAATTAGGTGTGCATATTTTTTTTTTTTTTGTAAGCCATATATAGACACAAAAGAGATACTTCTTGCCAACTGGTGACACATGCAGATGAAGACAGAGTGGGAGATACACTTCCGGTTCACAATGATACTTCTGAGCAGTTTGTATTTAACCCTTTAGGGAAGCATTTGTGCTCAGAGCCCTGTAACAGTGGGATATCGTCAGGGCCACACAGAGGCTAACTGCAGATGGAGCCTGAACTCCATGTTGCATCGACACTAAGTGTTCAGAATTGTGGTTAGAAAACAAACACATGTTGACAAAGTGGTTCATCTCTAGAGAGCTGTGCTTCAGAGAGCTTTTCTGCATACACAACAGGGATGGGGCAGATGGGTGCTTATCTGTCTCCCACAAACTCCTAATCTAGTGTAAAAGTGTTGTGATTTAAAAAATGACATTTGTTGTAGAAGCTGTAATGTGTTGGGAGTATTGTATTTTTCATAAAGCATAGTCCCTTTAACTATTTTCTGGTCCTTGAAAAAAATACCAAAAATATCAAAGTACTAGGGAAATCAAATTCACATAGAAATGAATCTTTTCCTTTCCTTTCCCAACCAATTGCTTTGCAATCTCACCATCTGAGAGTGAATTTGGGGTGAAATAAGAAACTTTAAAATAATCCTCTTAGAGATTGTGGTTATATTGTCCCTAAACTCCGTGAAAATAGTTTTAGACTTTAGAGTACTAAAAATGCAAAGTGTGGAAAGTAGTGCTCTTTTTCATAAAGGTACTTTCTTTTTTAAACTTGGTACACTTTTGTAAATTTATTTATTTATTTATGTTTTAAATTTTTGGCTGCATTGGGTCTTTGTTGCTGTGCGCGGGCTTTCTCTAGCTGCGGTGAGCGGGGGCTACTCTTTGTTGTGGTGCGTGGGCTTCTCACTGTGGTGGCTTCTCTTGTTGAGGAGCACGGGCTCTAGGTGCACGGGCTTCAGCAGTTGTGGCTCATGAGCTCTAGAGCGCAGGCTCAGTAGTTGTGGCACACAGGCGTAGTTGCTCTGCGGCATGTGGGATCTTCCCAGGCCAGCACTCGAACCCGTGTCCCCTGCATTGGCATGCGGATTCTTAACCACTGTGCCACCAGGGAAGTCCGAAACTTGGTACACTTTTGAATGAACAACCTGTTTATTCTTTGGAGAGCTTCTCAGAAAACAAGAGGGAGCCTAGTGTCACTGTTTGATAGCAGTAATCTAAAAATTGGTTGAAGTCTACATAACTAGATCTGCTTAGCTTATGAATTGAAGTAAGTGGTCGACAGTCATTCGGTGTTCTGAGAGATAAAGCCACCTAGAAAGTTTAAAGGTTAATGAATCCATCCCTTTGCAGCCCTGTCTGCCCCAAAGCCCTCACACTCCAGGAGTAGCCAGCTCTGGCCCTTGCTTCTGCTGTTCTGGATGCCTGGGATGTTCATCCATTAAGAGCTGGCTCAAATGTCACATCCATAAAGATCTCCCAGACCCCTCTCCAGGGAGGGGAGCAGCCTCTTCCTTTGTGATTCCTGTCTTTTCTATGAATGCATTTTCTGCATTGAAAGCATTCTATGTCTTTCTGTGCCACCAGCCTGTGAACTTCTGGAGCTGGTGCCTACAGGCTCCCCAGCCTACAAAACCCTTGTGATGAGTGGTCTCTTAGACGGTTCTTGTTGATCAGTGTTTATCATGTAAGACATCTTAAATTTTGTCCACCAGGAACTTTAAAGACATTTTCTGATTAAAACCCCAAAAGTACAGTACCTTAAACATTTAGTAGGTGATGCTACTCCTTTTCAGTCGGTTTCACACTACTGTTGAGCCTTTGACCAATTTCTACTTTATAAAAGAGGACACGAACATGGAATTTGGCCGACATTTCTTTTCTTCAGTCCCTTTGTTGTACAGGAATTAACTCAGATGGTGTTTGGAAGTTTATCTAATAGTACATTAGAAAGATAATTAGAATATTTCTGCAGTGGTTAGGGTGGAAGGAGGCTTGGCTATTATTAGCAAGGATCTGGTCTGAAGGATATGAAGTGAATTCGGCAGAAATTTTTGTTTAACTTCATAACAGAAGTGTTTTTAGAGTATCATGTTAACTGGTACCCATAACTATTAATTGACTGCCTTGTTCTTAGGGCAGAGGGGAAAAACTTCAGGAGAAACATGGTTCTAGCCCTAGTTGTCTCTTTTTTTTTTTTTAATTTATTTATTTATTATTTATGGGTGTGTTGGGTCTTCGTTTCTGTGCGAGGGCTTTCTCTAGTTGCGGCAAGTGGGGGCCCCTCCTCATCGCGGTGCGCGGGCCTCTCATTATCGCGGCCTCTCTCATTGCGGAGCACAGGCTCCAGACGCGCAGGCTCAGCAATTGCGGCCCAGCTGCTCCGCGGCATATGGGATCCTCCCAGACCGGGGCTCGAACCCGTGTCCCCTGCATTGGCAGGCAGACTCTCAACCACTGCGCCACCAGGGAAGCCCTAGTTGTCTCTTAAATTAGGGTTTCTTCAGTTTTAGAATGGCATCTGAAGGTGATTGCATCATATTTCATAATCACCCAGCTGAACTATTTGCTGTTTAGTCCAGTACTATAGGCACAAGGTCTTTAGACCGAGCAGTCTCAGCATTCACCCGCCTGAGCATCTGGGACCCCAAACAGGTCTGGATTCACTATCACTTTTTCCATCTACACACTTGGTCCTCTCTTCCTATCACAGAAATAAACTCTATTTCACCCTTTCCCAGCTGGAGAAGTTGGCACTGTCCCCTGGAGCAGCCCACCTGTCACCAGTGCACACCTCAGTCCATAGGGGTGTGTCATTAATATGTCACAGCTGATGCCTCCCTCTTTATTTTTTTTAAAAATAAATTTATTTATTTATTTTTGGCTGTGTTGGGTCTTCATTGCTACGCGCAGGCTTTCTCTAGTTGCGGAGAGTGGGGGCTACTCTTCGTTGCGGTGCGCAGGCTTCTCATTGTGGTGGCTTCTCTTGTTGCAGAGCATGGGCTCTAGGGGAGCGGGCTTCAGTAGTTGTGGCGCGTGGGCTCTAGAGCGCAGGCTCAGTAGTTGTGGCGCAGGGGCTTAGTTGCTCCGCAGCATGTGGGATCCTCCCGGACCAGGGCTCGAACCCGTGTCCCCTGCATTGGCAGGCGGATTCTTAACCACTGCGCCACCAGGGAAGTCCCATGCCTCCTTTTTTAAAACAGGATGGTTGTCACCTTGGTGACTCGTACAGGGTTTGCCAGCTCAGATTCTGGAATCCCTATGTCAATCTCATGTCTTGGGTCTCCCACCTGACCACACTTTGCTCTGTTTATAGTTAATTAAGTTGGCATTAATCAAGACCCAGGTGAGGAGCAGTGAGGTAATATTTTGCTTATATTGCTTTAATATACATCATCTGATTAATCGTGGAGTAAAGCAGTTCTCAAAATAAACAGCTGCCGAATTAGAGTGAAAATCATTTGCTTTAAACTATCTTTGCATATGGGATTAGGGAGTTTCCTGCATTCCTATACCGTCACCTGTTTGAGAATAAACTGTTTTTGTTTGGTTTTTGAATTTGAACATTTGAATTTCTTTGTAGCAAAGCAAAGTGCTGACAAATCTGGGTCAGGGAAGGTGTTTGGGGGTCAACAACTTGTACTTTGTATCATTTTTAGTTTAAGGAATGCTTCTCTTTTGGCCCTGGGGAAGTTGTGCCAGATGTTGGCATTAAGCCCTTGGAAGATTTTGGGGGTAGGATTGATTGGGGGTGGAATCAACAACAAAAAGTTGCCGATTAGGTGTGGAACTCAACACAATTAAAATGGGATTTTTTTAACTTCTTATTGGGGTGGGGGCACATAGCAGAAAATTTTACTTGTAAAACTTATTCTACATTGTTTTTAAAATTTGGGGTCAAGACCAGTTGTGGGTTGGAATTACATTGATTTTTAAAAAATGAAATAGAAAATATCAGTACATTGCAAGGTATGTTTGGTGAAACTTTTGTTTCACTTGTATTAGGATATGTTATCTAGGTGTCTCATCATGAATTATTTGTTTTAACGCTGTAAAAAGAACATGGAAAGGGCCTTTTTTGGTGATTCTTCAGAACCTAATCTTGATATTGAGAGCTTCTTGTGATACTAGATATTTTATTTTCCCTATTAAAACTGTGTTTGTTTTATGTAGTTGAACATCTCCAAAGCCCATCCTCTCTCAGGTTAGACTGCTTCCCGTGTTTCCTCCAAGTCACTGGAGAGGGAAGGGTGCAGATTTGCTTTCTTGGGGGGTTTCACCTTCTCCTAGAGGCACGGGGGCAGATTGGGAGGTAACTGGAGAGGGAGAGCAGTCATCTCTGAAGTGTCTTTGAACTGGGTGGGTCTGGAGCTTACTTTGTAGAACTCTCTTTACTGCGCTGGAAGAATTACGGTTTCGCCGCTCCCCTGGAGGGGAACTTCTGTGTGACGACCCCGCGGGGGTGGCATTCTAACCTTGGTTTTCAGAAGCAGTTGCCTGAGGTCTCGCGGCTCAGTTGGAGCGAGGTCAGCAGTGAGCGCGTCGTGAGTCAGCCCTGGGCGCGGCCCGCCCGGCTCTGCCGCGGGTGAGCTGGCGACGACCCCCCTGCCCCTGCGGCAGGAGCCCGCCCGAGCCCTCGTGGGAAACCGGCGCGCGGGGCCAGGCGTCCAGTGGAGCGCGGTCAGGAGGGGCGGTGCTTCCGGGGCGGTGTCGGTTTGCCTGACCCTGCCCACCACTATCAGGCCCCGCCCCAACCGACTGGCCCCGCCCAGCCGGGCGCGGGCGGGCGGCGTCGCCTTTAAGAGCTCCCCGGTGTTTTGGGGGCCGCGGGCCGGGCGCGCTGACCTGGTGCGCATGTCCCGGGCGGTGACGCCGGCGCCGGGCTCCATGTGTGCGGCCGAGGGGCGCATTATCTGGCCGGCGGCGCGGGCGGGCGGGCGGACCGGCGGAGCGAGCGCCGCGGGCCCGGGCGGCCCCACAGGCGGAGCGAGCGCGCGCGGCCCGGCGCCCCCAGCCCCTCGGCCGCCCGGCCCCGCAGGCGACCCCGACCCCGGCCCCGCGGCCCCTTGAACCCGCGCGCTGTCCTAGGGCCCGGTCGGCCCGCGGCCCGGTAAGTTCCGGACCAAACTTGGCGGGGGGCGGGGGCTGGGGTCGGGGCCGAGGTCGTGCGAGGGAGACTGGAGCGGCAGGGGCGGTGTGGGTTGGGCAGGGTCGGAGGGTCGGGGGGCTGTGAGGGACCCCTGTGTGAGCAAGGAAAAGTGAGAGCGAGCGAGTACTGCTTTTATTCTGGGAGCGTCTTTTTTGCGCTGCCCTGGAAAGTTCCGCGCTCCGACGCCGCCCGGGCACGTGGGGGCCGGGCCGGGCGGGGGTCCTGGAAAGTCGCGTCGTCGCCCCTCTTCCTCCTGCGCTTCCTCTGGGGTCGGGGGAGGGGTCGGGCCGAGAGGCGCAGCTTCCCAGCGGCCGGGACGGGCTGGGGGGCGGTGGCACGTGGGCGCGCAGGGCGAGGGTCCCGGGCGGGGGTCGCGGGCTGGCCGGGCCGCGGCGCTGAACCCCGCGGCGACGGCGACGGCGGCTGCGGATCCCATGTCAGAATAAGAGTCCCCGCGCGCCCACGCCTGCAGGGCTGGCCCTCCCCCCGCTCGCGCCCTTCCTGCCTGACCCCCGGGAGCCGCGGGACCCTTCCCCCTCTGTGGGTTCCGGCGTTTCACAGGGCTTTACACTTTAAATTTGGCTCCCCATCTAGGCGCTGGCTGTATTGATTTCTTTTTTCCCACCTGGAAAGGGTCGGCATCAGTGACTAGACAGCAGCAGCTGGCCTTTTAAAGGGATTATTGCCAAGAATCGGAATTGATCACTTCAACAAGGAAGGGCTTATGGGCAGGGCCTTAGCGTAGAGCGTGATTGACACTTGGTGTGTGCGCAAACACTGGGACCCAGAAATGAATGGGGATCCCTCCCTTAGGAACTCAATGACACGTTGGGTGTACGTTTCTGCCCTGCCTTGGGAATTTTGCAGGGACTGCTTAATTTTGTGTATCTGATCCTATGCCTTTAGGTGTGTAGTTCATCCTTATCTTTAGAGCTTTGGATTCTTTAGATCAAAGTCCGAGTGAGTCACTTGCGCCTTTAATTTCCTCTCTTCCTTACCCTTTTACTTCTTTCAGTTTTCTTGGAGTGCACAGTACCGGTTAAGTCTCTGGTTCCGTATGTCCATTTCACACAGTGACACCTTCTGGCTGTGGTAGCGCAGAGAAACTGAGGGACAGACAGCCTTCTGTGCAGTTGCTTTAGTCTTGGACCCACTGTCCTGTTGATGTTTTTTTTTTTTCTGGTAGTGGTTACAAGTTTTCTTTTAAGTTAGATTATGTGCAGTGTTTGCTGGCACCAGATCAGTATGCTGAGTAACGTGTTAGACCTGACAGCAAGCTGTGGAGGAAGGCTAAAAGATGACACCGGCCCCTATTTGAATGCCCACTGTGTGCTAAGCTCAGTGCACAGACATATTTCAGTGCCCTTAACAATCCGACGGAGGAAGGGAGAGTATAGTCCCCACTTTACAGGTGAGGAAACTGGGGCTTCTGGAGGTCAGGCTGCTTGCCCAAGACTGCTTAGTAGAGGGGCAGAGCTGGGCTTGCGCCTGCCCTGTGGGGCACCAGAGCCCAGGAATGCTCCTGTTTGCAAGCTCAGTATGTGAGTATTTTCTCGTAGCTCCTAAAACACAAGGCCATTTATTTGTCCAGGCTCCAGTACACCTCTGCTTGGAGTTGGGGGATGACCTGGTGACACCATTTCTAGCCCTGCTTTGTCCTCGGAGAGCAGAGTTACCAGCTGGCTTTTAAGAACCAAGCCACAGAGTCACCCCCTTTGCCCTGCTTCCATAGCCTGTAACTCAGAAAAGTTAGTCCTTTTCTAGAGGAAGCAGTTTAGGTTGGGGATTTTGAGAGTAATTTGCTAGACCCTTGCCTGAATTACTCCCCCACCCTTCATCTTTCATCCTCTATTTCTCCCCTAAAATTCTGAAGCTGGGTTTTGCAGAGGATTGCCTCTCATCTTGGATGTGGTGTAGAGAATGGGATTAATGTATTAATAATTTGGATGCATTGTTATTTCCATTCAGATGACATCATTTTTTTTTTTTTTTAATGTCAAGTCATCTCTATTAATGCAGTATCATTTGGCGGATCCTCCAATCTTATATTTTGATAGAGAGGAAAGAAATAATGCTGCTCTTGGTAAAAAAAAAAGTCCTGGGAGGATTTGTACCAAGATTAGGGTTAGCAGTAGTTTGTTTGTTTGGTTTTTTCCTTAACTTTTTGATACCTGTGTTTTATGATTTTTTTTTAAAAAGAAGGAACATTTTAAATTTAAGTAATAAAACGTTTTAAAGACTCCAATTCTCAACTCTTTAGTAGTTCTTCTCACTTGTTTTGCATCACTTATTTTGTGACTTTGTGGCATTGCGAGTAGTGATTTCTGTATTGATTTATTCAATAAATATCAATGTGCATACTGTGCCTCCGGCACCATGCTAGGAATCCCTGCTCAGTGGAGTTTACTGTGAGATTAATGGGAGAGAAATTGTAACTAATCTCATAAACTTGGGGAAACTTACAAGGGCCAAGGAGAGAAGGATGCTGTGACCTGGTGAGCAAGACTTGAGGGGGTCTTTTTTCAGCTGGGATCAGAGGACATGTAGGAGCTAAATAGGTAAAGTGAAAAAGGGAGAGCATTTCTGGCAGAGAGAGTGCTTGGGACTGAAAGAAGATCAGTGTGGTTGGAGCAGAGAGAGACAAATGTGCAGGCTCCAGGGCTGAGGGGTCCGGAATTTACCTTGAGAACAGTACGACCTCATTGAAGAGGATAATACAGGGACCCATGTGATGAGGGTGCATTGGGCCTTAGATAGCAGAAGACTGGAAGATGGTGCCTGAAGGACATGAGTGGGAGAGTAGCGAAGCCATTCTGAAATGTTGGCATTTTCTGGTGTTCTGTTGGGAGAAAATCAAGAATGACCTTCAGTGTCTTGAATGTGTCTGTTTCCAAGAGACAGAAATGTAATGCCCTTACCACTGAATCCAGTTAAGGACTCTTGGTGTGGGTATGCTAACCTCTCAAAGCATAGGCAATTCAAATGCTTGCCTGGAGAACTACCTGTTTGGACTTGGGGTGTTTCTGTGCCATCAAATGGAATGGAAAAGATTATTTTCCCTAGGCTTATTTTTTTCTCCCTGATGATTGAGTTAATTTACGCTCATTGTAGAAAACTAGGAGGATTATGAAACAGGTGAGTAGGTGAGGTCTTCATGAGCAGTCGTCCTGGGGTAATAGAGTATCATTGGGATTTCCTTGTAATAGTTGTTGGGTTAGGAAGTGCGGCAGAACCAGAAGAACGAGTTGGCAGTGTCATAGATTGAGGCTTACAGAACCGTGCAGCCTGCTCAGTGTGGTTGTTTGTTAGAATGGATGCTCTTGAGTTATTTGAACTGTTTTAGGAGGTGAGTTGGACAGCCTGGCCTCAGATTGCTTTTCTTTCAGGTAATGAAACTTACTTTATGTGATAACTGTGCAAAGCTACATCTTTACCTTGAATTAGGAAGGCAACGTGTTAAGAAGGTTGACGTAAAAAAATACAGGGGACCTGAAGTGGTGGCAGTGAGATGGAAGTAGTGAGACTGGTGTTATGAGGGTGTTATGAGAAACAAAAGTACCAGCTGGGGACAGATCTTAACATACTTGTGGATTCTGGCAAACAGGATCCAGGACTTCTTAGTCAAGAGGAATGTTAGACCACGGGCTTCTTGCCCCTCCTCTTGCTTTCTAGGCTGTATTTATGACCTCTTTTTGTGTGTGATGAGAATGTAGGTTAGTCTTTTGGAAGACAGAGAAACTTACTGTAATTGAATACCTGCAGGTAGCCGTAGGAAGTGACTTGAAATCCTCTGAAACCTTCCAGGGTATGTGGGAAAGGGTCTTTGTGGCTTCAGTGCACTGCACCCACTTTCTCTCTCTTGATTTTCACAGAGGTACTTGAACCTTTCAGCCATTCCTTCTGCATCTCCATCTCTAGCCTTGAAACCACTTGACCTGCCTTGCTAGTCAGGTCTTTTGGTTTGAACCTTCAAACCTAATTCATCCTAAATGAGGTAATGCCTTTGAGTACACTTTTAATAAATAGTGCTGCATTATAGTGGCCAACCAGATCCTCCTGGTGCCAGGGAGGCTGTTCCACATCCCAGTACCGCCTGCTGTTTGCCAGATGAGGCCGGGGGCCTGTTCCCAGGTAGCAGGTCCCTGTAGTGGTGTCATGGGTCAGCCCTGGCTTTGCCTTAGGTTGGGTGTGAGCTCCACCTGGCCACTTCCTTGTGACTTGACCTTGGTGAACCTTGTCCTCTGTTTCCCATTTCTAAAAAGGGGGTAGTAGTGTCTGCCTTAAATAGCTGAGTTGGGAGTGAGATAATAAATGCAAGTGGCATAGCACAGCACCTAGTATGTGTACCTGCTCAATAAATTGGAGTTCAGTGAGTGTACCATCATGACTAGAGCAGATGAGGCAGAGCCCCAAAGCATTAATGACTGTTCTGCTTCTCATGTGTGGAGCACCTCTATGTTTGTGGGACAAACCATCACTGTCTCTGCCCCTTGGAACCACAACCTTGTCCCCACATTTCAGATGGAAGAAGGTGAAGTCCCTACAGAGGGTGATACTTGCCAGAGTCACCTGGCTGATTTTTCTACAGCTGGGACTGGGCCCCAACCTTTCCGATTTCAGACTATGAATGTTTTTCCCACCAGCCTTAGTGCCTCCCTGGTGATAGAGAATGGCTAGGTTGGTGGTGCCTCATCAGGGCAAAGGAGACACAGCCCCTTTTCCTGATCCTGAGCTTCCTGAACCCCACATTCTGATTTTCAGGGGCAGCCCTTCCATTTGTAAGATGTTTGCCAGGCAGATTCTCATGGGGTCCTGCCTTTGAGAACCCAGAGGCGCCCTTGTACCTCTGGCTTTGTCACTGAGTGGACTCTGGTCAGGGATGAGAAGTAGGTTGCTTGATGGTGCTTGCAGTGGCAAACAGGAGAGTTTGGGCCCGAATCCTGTCCTCCTTCCGCACTTACAGCTCTCTAGCCAGTTTGGGAATTTGGCAGATCTGACTACAGCTTACCACTCTTCAGCATTGGGCAGGTTTTCTGGCCACCTGGCCTCAGCTTTCCCATCCATAGACAGGGACTGTATCTTAATCTCATGGGATGGCTGTAAGGGCAATTGCGAAATGTTTGAAAGTAGTCAGGGGTATCCTAGCCCTTGATCCTCCATTTACCTCTGAGACAGAAATCCTTCTCTGGGAAAATTCCCTGGCGGTCTAGTGGTTAGGACTCCTAGCTTCCATTGCAGGGGGCACGGGTTCGATCCCTGGTCGAGGAACTAAGATCCCGCATGTCTTGAGGTGGGGCCAAAAAAAAAAAAAGCAACCAAAAAACAAAATCCTTCTCTGCCCAGAGGACAACTACATGATGATCCCCCTGGGTCTTACATCTCAGTCATCACGCACAATGAAACACTTAGATTGAGGAGCTAGATTTTCTTTATAACAAAATTCCACCACAACCTAACAATTTGGAGGTCTTCAGATCTTATTGTAAGGAGATCTCACCTAAAAGGTCAGTCAGGTTATCTGGAAGGGAAGTGAAAAAACCTTGTGGTCTTAAATCTGCATATAATCCCAATATAACATTTCCTACAATCGCAGTTGTTCTGTGCAATTAGCCTTTGAGTCAGTAGCTGTTAAACTTGACTCAACACATTCTTACCTTAGAGGCAGCTGCTCACCATGACCTTGGAGGTGAGCAGGTTTCAGGCCAGTATCTTCGTCACTTGAGTTTCCATTTGGTGGACTTTTGTGGCAGTGACAGCATATTTTTAGCTTTCTTGTGTGTTTTGGGCAGGCTCACTCTGCCAGCCAGTTCTGAAAACTTTGCTGCTACAATCTTCATTCATCCACGGAGGAAACACATTTTTTTCCCAGTTGCTCAGTGGTGTGGGGAAAGTAGGAGCATGGCAAACTGAATCCTTGGTTTGAAGGTGTTGATTGAATTGGTTGAGTCACTCCAGACCTGTGATATTCTCAGGACTTGCATATCATTGACAACACCTGAACCTCATTTTCTCTTCTCTCCTGTATTATTCTTGTGCATGTAAAGGGCTAATGCCCACCCCCTTCAATGGCAGGCAGTTCTTTCAGAGGATTCTGGAGTCAGATCCCTCCCTGGGACTCTCTTACACCCACCAGAACCTGGGGAGATTTCGAGGGTTTGATTAGTATTTTCCTTAACACTTTTGTTTGATTAGCTGACCTTCTCAGCAGTTTGTATGTTGGTCATCTGTCTCTTGCCTCTCTCCCCAAACCTTTAAAGTTTTTATTGTTGAGGCTTTTTGTTTGTTTCAACCTTACAAGTGACATTTCCTGATGCCAAAGACTGGGGAGGTGGTGGGAGCCTCAGGTGTCAGTAGTAGGCATTTGAAGTTTTTGAAGTTTGCTTTTGAAGTTTTCTTGGTTAAGGATATTAATGGACTGAGTCTGGATTGAAATGTAATTGTAGCCTTACTCTCATTTATATTTGTCAGGCAAAGCATTAGAAATGTAACTATTTTTGGTCCTTGGGCAGCAGACAAATGTAACATTCACCTGGGACTAGCTTGCTTCTGTGTGCTGTTTTGCTGAACCCAGCAGGCAGCATACAGACTGCCAGATGAACAGGACAGCCCTTGATGTTAACATACTGGAAACTGAGGCCTGAGAGGAGGAGTGGGTTGCCCTGGGTTGACTTGCAGAAGAGAGAACATAGATCTCTGTTCCATTCTAGTGCTTCCTGGTCTGATCTCTGTTATCCTTATTTCTTTATGGCCTGGTTAGTTTAGAATTTTTTGTTTTGTTTTAGGTTTCTCTTTTATCTATGTAGTGTAGGTCCATTGGCAGGTTTCCTTCCTCAGGGCTTTGTTTTTTGAGGTCATTATGGTATCTCTGGTGTGAGGATGGGACAGGACACAGGGAAGAAGAACTCAGGGCTGCTTCTGGAGTCTCAGGGCTGCCTTCAAAACAAAACAAAAACTCTAGCTGTGTTTCCTGTTCTGGAATTGAGTGGTTGATGGCTTTCAATTTTAAGAGCATTAAACTGCTTTTTCCCATCTATTAATAAAAAGTAATGGCACTTATTATTTAGTCATCTTTCGGGTGATCCATTTTGGGTGTCCATTTCAAGATTCGGAAAAGCTAGACATCAGATCCTGTACGAGGCTCTGATGGTCAGCTGTGCTAGTCTGGGGCAAGAGTGAAGGACCTTAACACTCAGAGTAGGATGAGTCTAGGACAGCACAAGCTGGCTGCTAAAAAGCTTCGAGGGAGGTTATTTTTTGCATATCCTTTATATGTGGGGAAGTCCATTCTGCCTGCTGAAGTAGTCTTTAAACCATTTCATAGGAGAACTGGTTAGAGGGATTGACCATGTTCTTGGAAGAGAGAAGATTGGGTGGGGGGTGGCGAGGGGTTTCAGGAGACCCATTGGTGAGTTGGGATCTCAGCTCAGGATTGGACAGTTGGCCTTTCCTGCTGTTGGTGCCATCAGGTACCCACTCACCCCCCTCAGGGAGGATGGAAGGGGCTCCTCTTACTTTCCAGAGTTAAGATCAGGTGACCCTGACACAAAAGGCAGCAAAAGTGGACAGGTCGCCACCTGGGGAAGGTACTTTTTAGCATTGGGTGAGCAGATGAGAGACATGCACCTTCTGTGAAGTTTAAGATGGTGGGAGCATGCCCACTTCGTTACCTTGGTTTATTGCAGAAGGGAGAAAGTAACTTAAATTGCTTAGAAAAATTAGGGTCACTTTGAATCAGTTTAACCAGTCTTCTAAGTCTATGAACTAGGGTTGGCTAATTTTTCTTTTAAGTTATTTTAAAAAGTTAACCCAGTGACATAGAAGAGCCTAAGCTACTCCAGTAGGTGGCCTATGGAGTGAAATGCAGTACAGGTGTCTCAGGCCCTGAGATAGTGGGTCTTCGGTTTTAGGGGTGCTGAGTATGAGCAAAGGTGAGGTGAGCTGGGCCCTAGAGAAGGGTGGTCTGAGATCATGTTTACTGCCTGGGAGAAGGTGGGCATTGATGAGACCCAGGGCGCAGCCTATGGCCCTGGATGGCCACTTTCTGCTTCACTAGGAGAACATAGTGGGTTGAGGTGTGGCGGTCCTGTGTGACCATCAGGACCCAGGACCCTCATGAACTGGAGGGACGTGTCTTTGACCCTGCCAGATCTCGGCTGGCTCTGGGGGCTGGGTGCGGAACTTGATTTGTCCTTGTGTCTCTTCTTCCCCAAACAAATAGTGCTTTGTGTTAGATGAAAGTGTGATAAATAACAGGTAAAAGAATAAAATATCTGAGGGACTGTCTTGTATATACGAGTTCTGCTCTGTTCCCAAGAGTGAAGTAGTGATGGATAGGTGGAAATTAGAAGGACATGGCCCTTAACTTAGCCTGAAAAAGAGCTTTGTAGCAATTAGAGGGACCAGGAAGAGGCTTGATGTGATTCCTGTGCCCCAGGAGCTGGTTGGTAATCAGCATTTTCTTTTTTTTTTTTGATGTGGACCATTTTTTTTTTTTAAATAAATTTATTTTATTTATTTATTTTTGGCTGCGTTGGGTCTTCGTTGCTCCGCGCGGGCTTTCTCTAGTTGCAGTGAGTGGGGGCTACTCTTCGTTGCGGTGCACGGGCTTCTCATTGCAGTGGCTTCTCTTGCAGAGCACGGGCTCTAGGCACGCAGGCTCAGTAGTTGCGGCGCACAGGCTTAGTTGCTCCGTGGCATGTGGGATCTTCCCGGACCAGGGCTCGAACCCGTGTCCCCTGCATTGGCAGGCAGATTCTTAACCACTGCGCCACCAGGGAAGCCCGATGTGGACCATTTTTAAAGTCTGTATTGGATCTGTTACAATATTGCTTCTGTTTCATGTTTTGGTTTTTTGGCCTTGAGGCACGTGGGATCTTAGCTCCGACTGGGGATCGAACCCACACCCCCTGCATTGGAAGGCGAAGTCAACCACTGGACCACCAGGGAAGTCCCGGTAATCAGCATTTTCTAGATTCTGAGAATTTTCTAGCTTGAGGTTTTGGACACTTTTCCAAACAGACCTAGGGCGATTAAGACACTTCTCTGAAACATCCACATGAATTTTTCCAACAGCTGCTGCTTCCTAGTTTGAGAATGTTTCCCTGTTTCATGCATTGCTCAACTGTTTCCAAATCCTGACTCTTCTTGCAGCGTTCAGGGGAGAAGACAGGTGGGTGTCTTACCCAATGACAATACTGGTTTTGAGAGTAGGGAGAGGGGTTGTGGACACAGGAAGGAAAGGGGCCTTGGGGACCTGGCACTTGGAAAAAAAATGACTTGGGTCTGATAGTGACATCTGCTTGATGATGACCAAGACACCATCAGGGTCCTGATTTTGAGGTCATGGGTGGGAGTGAGGAATCAGGTGAGTTGGGTGAGGGCAGCAGCCTGGTGCCTCATATGCAGAGCTGGGAGGACCAGCACATGCCCTGGCCACCACCCACCTTAGGAAGCGCTCCCACGGGGCCTGGGCCGTCCCCCAGCTCCGTGTCCCTTGGGCCATGTGTCTTTTGCTGTCCTCGCACTCTCCTTGCTGTGTCTGTGGCCAGAGGACCTGTCTCCTTCCCACTGGTCTGTGTCTGCTCTGTTCCCTACCTCATGCGTGAGTGCTGTGCTCTTCTGATGGAAGGAAAAAAGATAATTCTGCACATCTGTTCCTTGCCAAGGACCCCTGGTCCGCTCTGTGGAGTGCTAAGAGTGGTTGTCTTGTGTGTACATCTCACACAATGGAAAAGAAGATGAAAAGGTCCTAGTTTATGACCTAGGCTGGCAGTGGTTTTTTTTTCCCTTAATTTTTTGCTGCGCCCCGCGGCATGAGGGATCTTCATTTCCAACCAGCATCAAACCCGTCCCCCCGACAGTGGAAGTGCAGAGTCTTAACCACTGGACTACCAGGGAAGTCCCTGGTAGTGTTGATCAAGTCCTTTAAGCCCCTTCCCTTGGCTTGTATGTACCCTGGCAGGTAGGGGCTCAGAAATATGTGCTTCGTCAACCTCTGAGGGTTTTAGTGCCTTTCGCAGAAGGTGAAGATGCACACGAGTTATTGAATTTGCTGTATGGTCCATGGAATGAGGGTTTGCACAACAAGGCTCATTCCTCCAGGAGGTTTCTAGCAATTCAGTAAAGGGTTAAGTTAGTGTGCTGTTGTAAGAGTGAATCGAGGGTGTGCTAATCTTTGCTTTAGGAAGTTTTTCCGTAGCCTTGGGAAGGATCCAGCCTTAGGATGGCCTTAAGAGTCTGACTGCCCTCGAAGGTGTGGTGGTTCAGATTTGAGCCTGGGTCTGGGAGATGGCTGACCTGCATCTGGATCCCCATTTAACTTCTTAATCCTGTGACCCTGGCCAATCACCTTGACTTATCTTAGCCTCTGTTTTTTTCACTTGTCAAGTGTGGGCATCAGTGGCAGTCCCCCATGTGAAGTGTGGGTGACAGTGACAGTCTCCCAGTGTGAAGTGTGGTTAGTGTTGGTAGTACCTCATTCTGTGGTTATGAGGATTAAATGAAAATCAGGTATGTAAAGTACTGGCACCACGCCTGGCACCACATAAAGAATTTAATAATCGTTATCCATTGTTGCACTTTTCTTTTCCTCCTTTAGTAACAAAATCTCTTGTCAACGTGTTAAAGGTGATTTTTTGGATGTTCTGCCTTTGTCAGCAGTGAGCTTTTTTTTTCTGTAGCAGTTTGAATCTGTGTGCCCAGTGGTAGCTTTCTCAATGGAGAGTCAGGCCCTCCCCTTTCTGTGCCACCAAACTCCGATGAACACTGATGAGTCCTGGACCATGGGGGACAGTGGAGCCCCCACTCTAGCAGTAGTGTGACTGGGGTCTTGGGGACAGACCTGCAGTGCCTGGGGCTCAGGCTGGATCTTGGTGCTGGATGGTTAGGTAGGACCTAGGTCTGTGTGAGGTGGCTGGTGACAGAGCATGGCAGTGGGGTAGGCCTTGGAGGAGGCCAGAGGGTCCCTGCAAGGCTGGCCCAGTAAAGGTGAGGTGAGTGAACACCCCTACCCTTGCCCCCGTGGCACTACTCCTCCTCTCTCCTCATCGCCCCTTTTGGTCTGGGAGGGCTGGTGGCCTGGGATTCGAGGCGACTTCCCAGGGGATTTCTTGCTTTGGGTTGGGTTGTATTGGCAGGACGGTGCTTTGAGAACATTGGAATGAGGTGGACTTTGTGGGCTACTTGGGAACCTGACCCTACTTAGGACAGTGTTTCTCTGGAATGTGTGGTCTACGTTCTCAACAACTGACAGCTTAGAAGTACACCTTTGCCTGGAAGATAAAGTGTGTGCTGGCCTCGTGTGTGCCCATGTGGTGTCCTATATATATTGGTTTTGTGTGCACCCTTGTGTGTGCGTGTGCACATGTGCTTATGCACGTGTGTGATGGCTCTATATGTGCTTGTGCGTGTGTGTATGTGTACAAATGGAGGAAAGACATTTCAGTCCATGTTGGTCATGGGCTTCATGTGGCAGAGTCCTGCCTTTTGTGGGGTCCCTGGCCCACTCTGGGGTGAGTCTCAGGTACAGACAAAGTCCCACTGAGGGCACAGCCCACAGGTTTCTTTGGGCTTCTTATTTTAAGTCAGATTCACATGACATTTGCATTGTACCTCATAGCACATCAGGTTTAGTACTAAAATCTTCTACCAGCAAGGAAATCTCCAACTCGCAGCGGGAGCCAAAACAAAGCGTATTTCAAAATTCTGGTGTCCTCGCCATTGCACCCCAGGAAGCAGGCCTTTCACTCTTCTAAAGCTTTGGTAGAGGCCAGGGATTTGGTCTTTGCTGCCTCTCTCTTCCAGGAGCAGGCTTCTCTATGTGTCTGACTCTCTAGCACGGTTTCCTTCTTGCTTGCTCCCTAGATGCTGGCTCTTTGGCTGAGTCAAGCAGAACTCTTCCCAGCCAGCAAGGCCCTGTGTCTGCCCAGCACCTCTTCTCCCCAGTGGCCCTTCTGTGAGGATAAAGTGATGGGAAGTGTCTATGCAAGGTGCTGGGAAGCTCTGATGGCCTAGAGGAGCCTGGTGTAGCCCACCCTCCCCTCTTCCCTACCTCCTCTGAGACCTTGGGAAGGCTCTGCTTCTTCCATCTTGGGCTCATTTTACCTTATAAGGGCTGGGGGCAGTGAGGACAGTTTGACGGTTCTCTGAAACACCCTCCCTGAGGAGCCCCTATGTTCCTGACCTCCTCTGATCATAACTTTTATTGTTGGGTACATTGTCAGGAAGATGTGGTGTCTGTTCATGTCATTTCTCAATTTGTTCTTTTTTTAAAAAAATTTTTAATATTTATTTATTTATTTGGCTGCGCCGGGTCTTAGTTGAGGCACGTGGGATCTTCGTCGTGGCATGCAGGATCTTTTTTTAGTTGGGGCACGCGAACTCTTAGTTGCGGCATGTGGTATCTAGTTCCCTGACCAGGGATCGAACCTGGGCCCCCTGCATTGGGAGCATGGAGTCTTAGCCACTGAATCACCAGGGAAGTCCCTCTTAATTTGTTCTTAATTGGCTTATGTAGTGTAAGCCACAATTTACTGATAAATGTTGCCATCGTTGTAGTTTCTTCCTTGGAACTTTGCAGCATTTTAATCATTCATGCAGTTTTTGTGATCGTTGTGATACATCATCAGAGTTTGTGGCAATGATGAAGCGTCTGGGGCTGGGAACTGGCTTGTTGGCCTGGACCTTGCCATGAGGCCTCGGGACTCCTGGGCTGAACACGTGGCCTCAGTCACGGCCATCAGTGCTGTGATGTGGTTGTTGGATGGCTCCAGCCACGTGTCAGAAGTTACTAGATGGTTTTGACTGTTTGACCTGGTTCCTGACAGATAGAGAAACTGAATTCTGCCTCTTAGGAAAGCTTCGTTGCTCAGATGGTTGTAGCTTGTTTTGTATTTGAAGACCCAGCATCAGACTGGATTTCCAGAATTCTACCAAGGCCACCCTTCTGTCCAAAACTCAGCTAGGGGGCATCTGGAGGTTTGTGTGTGGACAATGCTGACCTTGCCGCCTGCCTGGGTACTCACTAGCTGCTCTGGACTTGGTTCTAGACAGACCCTTTGGTGTTCTGGAAAGTACCACCTTACATAGACCTCAGTCACTTGTTCTCAGTCTCCTGTTGCCTGCCTGGAGGATGGGACCCTTCATGAGGATCAAGGTGGCAGAGGCCAACTGAGGCTCCAGGTCCGTCCAGCAGTAGTGGGACAGCTGGTGGGTGCTTTCCTTGGTAGTGAGCAGACAGTAGCCCTGCCTCCCAGGAAGTGCCCAAGTGCCACAGGGGCCCTTCTGGGCAGGGGTGAGGGGGTGGGGGAGTAGGGGAGTGCGTTTTAGAGGTGAAAACTGGAGGTCCTCTCCTGGACTGTGTGGTCTGCCCAGTTTACATTTCTTTTTTAAAAAAATAAATTTATTTTAATTTTGGCTGCGTTGGGTCTTTGTTGCTGCGCACGGGCTTTCTCTAGTTGTGGCGAGCGAGGGCTACTCTTGGTTGTGTTGTGTGGGATTCTCATTGCAGTGGTTTCTCTTGTTGTGGAGCATGGGCTCTAGGCACGCGGGTTTCAGTAGTTGTGGCACTCAGGCTCAGTAGTTGTGGCTTGCAGGCTCTAGGGCGCAGGCTCAGTAGTTGTGGCACACGGACTTAGTTGCTCCTTGGCATGTGGAATCTTCCCGGACCAGGGCTCGAACCCATGTCCCCTGCATTGGCAGGCAGATTCTTAACCACTGCGCCACCAGAGAAGTCCCCCTGGTTTACATTTCTTTGGTGATATTTCTGCCATCCTACCTGCTGTTTCCTGACCAAAATAGTCTTATCTTGGACCTTACAGGGATAAGCTTTGTGAACTACTTTTAGATTTTGTTTGGATTTCAAGACCATGAAGTTTTTTCCTTTAGGCCCAGGTAGGTCTTCATTTATATACAATGGGGCCAGCACAGAACACTGCTCCTTCGGTGCTCTTGAACAGGCTTTCCCTTCTCTATTCCAGTTCTGGAAAGTGAGATACCGGTTCTTAAACTTGTGGGGAGCACCTGCCCTAGTTACCAGATTGCGCCAGATTGCTGCTTGTTCACCAAGACCGCCTGTTTGAAGATGGCCGGTGAGGAAGTATAAACTCTGGGCTCAGCTTATGGCCTTCATGTTGCTCTCAGAGAGACTTGGGGTGATGTGCTGGTCTTTGCCCTGTCCATGAATATGCAGGTCAAGGTTGGTGCCCGTGTCATCACAGAGTTGGGGGCTGTCTTTACGGCATGGAGAAGGTGCTCAGCTGGTGGCTTTGCTTCTGCTTTCTCAGCACACACAGGCCCACGGCCACAGGACCTGGGTTGAGGCAGCACATGGCGCCTGTGGCCAGGGCCCGGGACCCCTCAGAGGCAGTGGAGGACATCTAGTCCTCCACTTGGTGAAAGAAGGATTCTTGCTTTTCCAGGAGATTGTGTGATAAATAAGGTGTTGCTTCTTTAAAAACAAACTCAAGAAAACTTGCCACAAGAATGGAATGGCTGGAGGTTTTATTTCTTGACGTGAAAATAAATACCAATACAGCTGGTTGACATGCCGTGTGACGTGGAGGCCACCTGGATGGTGCCTTCTTGGCAATGAGGCCCACTGCTTTGGGAACCTCCTGTTCAGGCCGCCTGCTATGATGGAGATCTTCTGCGGTTGGGGCTTTTTGTGATCCTCATTCTCAAATTTTTCTGTTCCGAGTGGTCCTGGAGACTCAGTTACCTCCTCAGCCTCCCCCTTGTTAGTCGTCCCAGGAGGACACTATATTTTGCAGTCACAGGTCACACAGGGACATGTCTGTTTGGAAAGGAGACTGCCTGCTTGCCCAAGCCAAACTAGGTGGGGAACCCCAGAAAATCATTTTTGCCCTTCTCCTTATTCTGGAGCAGTTAACCAAAGTGATAATTGAGGTGCTATGGGCGTTTCTATCTGAAATTATTGGTAATGAATGAAATGTCCTCCTCCTGTTGGAGTTGAGTACCTCATGTGGGGTCATTTGGTGTCACTGTTTTCCCACATAGCATCCATGGACTTGGCCAGTGTGGTGACTGACTCCCCTGGGCCTGGCTTTGTGTCAGCCTCACAAGATAAGTGGGTTTGGTACCTTGAGGAGGGGATGCAGTGTTTTCCTCTTCAGTGACGTTGATTGCTGAGTGCACTGTTGGGGCTAGTTGTCTGTGTCTCTGTTGTCTTGAGTTTGACGTGTCTGGACCTCAGGGCTCACACCACCAGTGGGCCTGCGTAAGGGTTTCTGAGTCTGGCTCAGGTGCTCCAAGGAATAGGTTTGGGTTGTGCTGTGATATCTCTGGCTTCCACGTATAGGAAAAGATTGTGCCCAAGACGAGTTAGTTATCTTTATCATTCATCTGACAGGGATTTCTTGACTCCCTTGGTTCATGGCTGTGAGATGGGCCTGGAATAGGTGTATCCTGGGGAGACAGAGTGCTCTGGGAGGCAAGAACTGGGGTGATGAGACTTGGCATACTTGAAGTCCATCTGAGGTATAACATTAGATGCTGCTTTCATCTCACTATTCTAAGTCTTTCCAGTATCTTTTTGTGCAATTTATTTGGGGAGTGGAGGGAAGGACTGGTTGATAGTAGAACATGTCAGGGACATGGGAGATCTGGGAAACAGGGTTCTAGAGCCATGCTTTTTGGCTGTGGGTGTACGAGGCCCATGGGCCTTTCTCTGTACACACTAAGGCCTCAAAAGGTTAAAATGATTTGTTGTTCTACCTCAAAGAGAGAGACATTGTGCTGAGTGAGATACGCCAGACAGAAAAGGACAAATACTGCATGATTCTATTTATATGAGGCACCTAGAGTAGTCAGATTCATAGAGACAGAAAGTAGGATGGTGGTTGCATGGATGGGCATGGGAGGGAGGGAAAAATGGGTAGTTAAGTGTTTAATGGGGACAGAGTTTCCATTTTGCGAGGTGAAAAAGTTCTGGAGATGGGTGATGGTGATGGCTGTACAACAGTGTGAATGTACTTAATGCCACTGAACTGTACACTTAAAAATGACTAAGACCAAAAAAATGATTTAAGGCAGTAAATTTTATGTTATGTATATTTTAGCACAGTAAAAAAAAGAAAAAACCCCAGAGCCTTTCTGAATTCAGAAATATCCTGCATCCTTATGAGAGCATGCATGCATTTTTAAAAATAAATAAATAAATTTATTTATTTATCTTTGGCTGCATTGGGTCTTCGTTGCTGCATGCGGGCTTCTCCTTGCGGTGGCTTCTCTTGTTGTGGAGCACGGGCTCTAGGCACGTGGGCTGCACTAGTTGTGGCGCACAGGCTCAGCAGTTGTGGCTCGCGGGCTCTAGAGCTCAGGCTCAGTGGCTGTGGTGCACGGGCTTAGTTGCTCCGCGGCATGTGGGTTCCTCCCGGACCAGGGATCGAACCCATGTCCCCTGCATTGGCAGGTGGACTCCCAAGCACTGCGCCACCAGGGAAGCCCGGCAGGCGGATTCTTAACCACTGCACCACCAGGGAAGCCCAGAGCATGCATTTTTATCCTCCAAGAGTTAGCTTAGGGAGAAATGAACAGAGGCACTCACATTTTGATGGTCTACCTTATGCCAGATACTAGGGGCTTTTTTAAAAAAAAAAAAAAGATATACATGGTTCTAGAAGGCTCATTGTAACATCATCTTGGGAGCGTGATTCCGTGGGTGTTCTTTGGTCCTTAGAGCCATGGGGCCTGGATGCACTTCCTCCCCAGTAGAGTCACACAGAACTGGAGTCTGCAGGAATTTAGGGGGACAGTCCAGGAACATTTGAGGTCTTCTCTCCTCCAGTGCTCAGCACAGAGATTGAAGGTGTTTCTTGGTTTTCTGTGGCTCTTTGTTAGAGAATTCCCTTAGTATGGCACATATTGGTGTGTATGCACAGAAGGGGAGACTCTAGTTCGTAGATCCTCGTTACTAACACAAAAGTTATTTCCTCTTTTGTTCTTGTGACGCTTTCTTCAAGGTATCCTTTAATATCGTAATGCCCTAATGCTAGACATTTCAGACACTTACCAAAGTCTCAGACTTGTCTAGATGTGGACATTTGATCCCTGGGCTTTTTAAAATTTTATTTTATTTTTTATTTTATTCATTTATTTTGTTTTATTTATTTTTTATTATTATTTTTGGCTGTGTCGGGTCAGTTGCGGCATGCGGGATCTTTGATGAGGCATGCAGGATCTTTCGTTGCGGCACGCGTGCTTCTCTCTAGTGGTGGCGTGCAGGTTTTCTTTTCTTTAGTTGTTGTGTGCTGGCTCCAGAGTGCGTTGGCTCTATAGTTTGAGGCACACTGGCTCTGTTGTTGAGGCACGTGAGCTCAGTAGTTGTGGCGTGCGGGCTTAGTTGCCCTGTGGCCTGTGGGATCTTAGTTCCCTGACCAGGGATCGAACCCGCGTTCCCTGCATTGGAAGGCGATTCTTAACCCTGGACCACCAGAGAAGTTCCTGATCCCTGGGCATTTTAAGTATGGGGGTTTATCTGAAGTGTTGAACTGCTGAGTGGACTGCCTGGGCAGCTGCTAGGGAGCGAGGGTGGAAACACTGAAAGGAACCTTGTTATAAGGAGTCAAAATATTTTGAGGAACAACATTAATCATAGTAGTCGAAGTAAGAACTAGTTGCTTCTCTTTGAGAGCCTGCCTGGAGCCAGGGCCTGCCACTTGGTCCTCAGGATGGTCTTGAGTCCTAAGGGGCTAGGTGGGCTCCCAGGGGCACAGTTGGATTTGGCCCCAGGCTGGACGGACTGTTTAATTGTCAGGAGGGTTGTGGCTGAGCAGCTGGCTGTGTGATTCATCAGTAGGATTCTGTTCATTATCATCAGGATGGTCTGGTAGTGTGAAAGGGAGGGAAGCTTAGAAGAAAGGAGGGTCGTGCTGGAGTCAAGTTTTCGAGAGGGCAGGGACTTCTGTTGGAAGGATTGTTGATGGGTTTTTTAGGGAGGGATATGGAATCTTGGCAATAGAAAGGGGGAGGGGAGTGCAGGGTGTGGGTGAATGGGTGCTGGGGTAGGTCACACTTCTTATTGGTGATAGGGGAAGCCCTTCCAGACACAAGGCCATTGAGGCCTATGGGAATCTCCAGGCGCCTTTCTCCAAACAGCCATGTGAGGGAGTTGGGGAGAGCTCCCCCCCACCCCAGGAAGCTCTGGGCTCCGCAGGGACTGTGGCGACGCTGTGGCCTTGCCTATCTCCATATTGTTTCTTCCTGATGTTATATTTATATTGTTATGTTTTTGCATGAAGTTGGTGGTGAAAACATAGTGGTTGAGTATTTATAACTCACAGAGGATGCCATTTTGTCATTTCTTCTCCATGCCTCCTTGGGCCTTGGATAAGGAGATGAGCAAGAGCCCTTTCTCTTGTGGAGTGTAGAGCGTTTGGGGGAGAGAACCTAGTGGGATGCTTGATGTCAGATGTCAAGATCAGCCGTGCCACGTGATGGGGCTGTAGTCCTCGGGGATGGAAGGGGGGAGAGGGTGCCTGAGTAACACATGTTTTGAGTCTGAAAGGTGAGTGGGGGAAAGGAAGGACTTTCCTGGCAGTAAGAACAGCACGTGCAAAGGCCCAGTCGTGGAGGAAGGCAGATATGGTGGGTAAGATGAATCGAAACAAGGCCTGTGTGGTTGGAGCCAGGAGCGTGGTGTGTGTACACATAATATGTGCGTACCAGATGACTTCATAGGGTCACCTGCGCCTAAACAGTCAGGGCCTTAAAGGCTGTGGTGAGGTGTTGGGGGGTTTTAAGGAGCTTTAGGAACAGCTGCATTGGCATAGTGTGGGGAGTGGACAGTCTGTCTCTTGGTGAGGCCGTGGTTACTGTGGCTGAGGGAGGAGAGGCAGGGGCAGACCAGGGGTCTGGAGGGCACATACTGGTTGTTACCCTGGTGGATGCTTTGGCTTGACAGTGGAGACCGGCCAGCTCTGGTTGCCAAGGATAGGCTTGTGCAGCTGGCCTCACTGTCGACTCCTTGGCCCTCATGGGGGTTGGTTCTTTGCCTCTCTAGTCTGCCAAGTCATGCTCTCCCTCACTCTGTGGGCATATAGGGTTAATGAGGCTCTTTGCCTTGGGGAGAGCAGGTACTGCTTGGTCCCCTGGGGCTGACGTGGAGCTGAAGCACCCCCTTGCTGTGCCTCTGCCTTGACTTCTTGTCTCAGGCATGCTGCTCTGCCTGAGTCATCTCTGTCCCTTTAATGCTCAGCAGAGCCGGTTAGGGCCATGGTTCCCTCCTGCTTTCAAGGATCAGGTAGTCAGTATTTTTGGTTACTGTCTTTGTCATTACTACTCAGCTCTGCCCTGTAGATGAAAGCAGCTGGAGACAGTGCAAACTTGAGTGGGCGTGGCTGTGTCCCAGGAAAACCATTCGCCAGAACAGGCCCAGGCAGTAGTTTGCCGACCCCTGGATTAGGGAATTGACTCTGACCCAAGTTAATCTTTCCCTAACCAGCCAGCGCATGTTGGAGCAGTGTGACCTCTGGGCTTCCTTGAGATAATCCACTATTGCCCTGCCTCAGTTTCTCCCTTTCTCATAGAGCTAGCTGGGGACTTCCTCTCCTTGGCAGTTAGCAGTACAGTCGCTAAGACTGTTGGCACAGAGGGTCTGGGTGGGGTGCTCATTTTGTGTGGAACAAGTGGACTTTGTGGACCTAGGGGTGGGAGAAGGTGAATAGTATTATTGCTGGGTTTCATCTTGGAGGTTTTTTGGCTTAATATCATGTTCCCGGGCTTGGATTAGAGCCAGAGTGGTAAATATTTGGGTGCAGATACAATTGAAGAATTTTAGAGACTGCACAAGTGTTTGGTGAGTGCAGACGGTGGTAGGAGGAGATCAGAGGTGTGCAGCTTCCATAGGGCCAGGCCTCGGAAGGGATGATGGGGCCCTCTGGGGGGCACCTGGGAGAGCCCAGGCTTCCCCATCAGGTGCCCATGGCCTCTGAGAGCTGTCCCTGGGCTGGCCATGGGCATTGCAGCTGGAGCGTCTCTAAGGAACTGGAGCTCCCTAGACAGCAGCCAGTGTCTGGCCGGGGGCTCCTCCCCTCAGGTTAAAAGGGAGCGGACCTCTCTTACCTGAGCTGGAGAGGATGAATTGGCAACAGTGGACTTCTGTTGCCCAAAGTGCAGTGACTTGATTTCATGTAAATCACCAATCTCTGCCTCCTTACCAAGTGTGATCTCCCTCAGATTGGGAAATTGTTGTTTGGGTAGGTTGAAGATTCGGGGTGTTGTGTGTGTATGCATGTAAGTGGAGTACCCAGGTGCAGGGTCAAAGCCAAACCATAATGATTTATCAAGGGAGTGGAAGAGTCTCTGATGAGTTGGTAATTGTGTACTTAAGGGTTACTTGATACTGTTTTAAATATATGGGTTGGAAATAAAAACAGTAAAAGCTCTCTAAACCCAGCCGGTGTGGGGTAGATGGCACAGCAGCCCAAATGATATACCAGTGAAAAGCGATTACAGTTTATTTTAGAGAAATGCTCCCAATCCTGATGTTGCTAAGTGGTCTCTGCTTGGTTTCTGCTCCTTCGTGAATTTTGCTCTAATTGTATCAAGGGGTTGTTGGTGTGTGAACTCCTCAGATTGGTTCTTTCTCCCTCAATGTTAAACCATCTCTGCTCATTCATTCTATAAATATTTATTGAGCACCGGACACTGTTGGAGGTGCTTGAAATGACATCAGGCACCAGGCAGACACCCCTTTCCTTGTGGCATTTATGTTCTTGCCGGGTGAAAAAGTCCATAGATACAGTAGCTGTGTTGTGTGGAATTTGAGGAGAGGCCAGGGCTGTGGGAGAGAAAGGGCAGGGTGAGCAGGGTGGGCCGCTTTGAGGGAGACATTTGAGCAGTGATTTGGGGGTACACGGAGGAGACAGCCATGGTGGGGGAGAGTGATGGAGGCAGAGAGCAGCTAGCACAAATGCTAGCACAAAAGCTAGCAACTACTGTTAGAACAGGCTGTGTACAGACGTTTTTGGGAAATTGTGTGAAGCTGAATATGGACTGGGCATTTGTTGACATTTAGAGATTATTGTATGGTAGTTACGTTTTCAAAGGTCATTTTCAACTTGGGATGCAAATTGAAGAATCGATTGTTAAAATTATAAAGTATCGGGGATTTTGTTGAAAACCTTAAAGGACCCCAGGGTGGGAGGGTGCCTGGTGTGTTGGAGGCCAGCATGGCTGGAGGAGGGTGGACATGTCTCTGGGGTCAAGAGAGGATGGGGCTTCACTCTGAGTGATTGCAGGGCCTTTGGAAGGTTTCGAGCTGAGGAGTGAAAGCAGGGGTCCAGTTTGCAGACCTCCGTCGTATTAAGGGAGGATAGTGTGGCAAGTGGAGGTGTGAGAAGTGGTGGGACCCCAGATGTGTTTGACGGCAAAATCAATAGGATTTCCTGGCAGACTGGATGATGGGTAGTCCTATCAAGAAGGCAACTGCAGCCAAAAAAAAAAGAAAGGGGACTTTCCGGCGGTCCAGTGGTTAAGACTTCTGGCTCCCAATGCAGGGGGCACAGGTTTGATCCCTGATCGGGGAACTAAGATCCCACATGCCTCATGGTACACACAAAAAAGAAAAAAAAAAAAAAAAAAAAGGCAGCTCCAGATTTTAATCTGAGCATCTTTAAAGACTGAATTTACCATGAGCTGTGGTGGAGGGTGAAAGTCTGAAGTGACCTTAAAACTTCTTGTATGTTGCATACTGCCCCATGATGCACTGTATGCATTATGATAACAGATTGAGGTCACCTTCCTCGCAGGTTAACCCTTCAGGAAAATATCCAGTGTGTCTTGTGGTCTCACGGAGTTAGGGTACTTGGATCTTTGTTGAAAATCATTTGTCCACATGTGCATGGGTGTATTCTGTTCATCTTTCTACTTGTCTGTATTTATGTTCATATCATACTCTCTTGGCTACTGTAACTTTACATACAGTATGTCTTGAAATCAGGTTAGGTAAGTCTTCCAAATTTGTTTCTCTTTTTCAGTGTTTCACTAGTCTAGGTCCTTTGCATTTCCATATAAATTTTGGAATCAGCCTGTTTTTTTCTGCAAAACATGCTGGCAGTTTTTTTCTTAATAAATTTATTTATTTATTTATTTAATTTTTGGCTGCGTTGGGTCATCGTTGCTTCACACGGGCTTTCTCTAGTTGCGGCGCGCAGGGGCTACTCTTTGTTGTGGTGCACGGGCTTCTCGTTGCGGTGGCTTCTCTTGTTGTGGAGCATGGGCTCTAGGCCTGCGGGCTTCAGTATTTGTGGCACGTGGGCTCAGCAGTTGTGGCTCGCGGCTCTAGAGCGCAGGCTCAGTGGTTGTGGCACACGGGCTTAGTTGCTCCGCGGCATGTGGGATCTTCCCGGACCAGGGCTCGAACCCGTGTCCCCTGCATTGGCAGGCAGAGTCTTAACCACTGCGCCACTAGGGAAGTCCCATGCTGGCAATTTTTGATTGGGGCTTTGAATCTATGAATCAATTTAGGGGAGAATTGGCACCTTCTGGCCCATGGAAAAGTCATATCTCTCTGTTTATTTAGGTTTTCTTTCATTTCTCTTAGCAACGTCTTATTGTAGTTTCAGCTTATAGGTCTGGCACATTTTTTAAAAAAATCAGATTTATCCTTAAGTATTTCATGTTTATAGTAGTATTAACTGATTTTTTTTTAAAGAGCTTTGAGTTTTGGTTGTTTGTTGCCATTGTGTGGAAATACCACTGACTTTTGTATATTGACCTTAATCCTGAAGAGAGTAGGTGCTTGGAAAAGCCCAGGACGCCTACTTTCTGAGGCTTCCCCCTCCATGGCAGAGAGAGGCCTTGGCTTGGGAGGTAAAAGAACTCGGATTGCAACTTCCCTGGTGGTCCAGTAGGTAAGACTCCGCGCTCACAATGCAGGGGGCCTGGGTTTGATCCCTGGTCGGGGAATTATATCCCACATGCATGCTGCAACTAAGAGCCCGCATGCCGCAGCTAAACATGCTGCAACGAAGATCCCACGTGCTGCAACTGAGACCCAGCGCAGCCTAACTGACTAAGTAAATATTTAAAAATAAAAAAAGAGAGAGAGAGAGAGAGAGAGAGAACTAAGATTCATGGCATCTACTGCATTTCCCAGCCTGAATGGGGCCAAAAAGAGTGGCAGAAAGGGCCCCTCTCCCTAGGAGCTAGCCCTGGTGGTGGCTGTAGCAGCCCTGGCCCTCACTGAGGAGGATGCTGTGTGCTCCTTGGTTCCCAAAGGTCTTTCCATAGAGTTCACTGATATTTGCTTATTTTGCAAGTTCTCCTGTGGGAGTGTTTCTCGCCATCCGTGAGCTGTGAATTGCTGTGAACCCAGCTTAAAAATAAAGTTTTCATATCAGAGCAAGCTCCTGGTAGTCATGTGGGTGCAAAGAATGACAACAGAGGTGATATTGACAATATTTGGCAAGCTACAACTGACAGCTGCCTGGGAGTCTGAGATTTGGCTGGTTCACTGGGTTCAATCTCTGTGCCCAGAGCCCTGGACATCTGATGTCACAAAGGAGGGGAAGTTCTGGGGCCATGCTGTCTCTGGGACCTTGGGAGAGCTCCTAAACATTCTTGAGCCTTAGTTTTCCTATCTTTAAACAGGCAGCCTCTTTCTCCCTGGGCAGTGTAAGACCTTTGGAGTTGATCCCTGGGTGAAACTTCTAGTTGCCCTATGGCGGTGAAGCCGCCTCCATGTGGAAGATGAAGTTTGTCCGTCCCTGGGCGCCTCATGCCCTCAGCTTCTTGAGGGCAAACTCTGCACTGCCTGTAATGGTGGGTGGTTTCCTTGGGGTCTGTGTTGGCGAGTGGGCACTGGGGAGGGGAGAGGTCACCTCCGGAGAGGGAGACCTGGGTGGCCCTGGGCAAGTTCCTGAATATCAGACATGTCAGATCCCTTATGTGTAAAATGAGGGTGATTGTGTAACTTATCCCTAAGATTGTCCTGGGGATTCAAAGAGATACTGAATTTTAGCATAGTACCTGGAACTCACTACTAAACATCTATTAAATGCTAGTATTTCTATTTCTGCTGTTAATGTCATTACCATTATCATCAAAACCTTGAACTGTTTTCTGTGTGTTCAGTATGTTGGCTTGTGGTTGTGTACCACCTCTTGTCTCCATCCATATTGCTAAAGATGAGATCTGTAGTGTCTGAGATGTTAGTATTTATTGGTTAGTGCACCTTATTGGGTCATACATCAGAGACTGATAGAATTTGATTTCCTCAGCTTGCCCTCCCTTGGAAGGTAGCAGACACAGAGCTCTGGTTGAAATCTAGAATTTCGCTATGTAATTCCAGGGATTGGAGACTTTTTTTTTTTTTTTTTTTAAATAAATTTATTTATTTATTTATTTATGGCTGTGTTGGGTCTTCATTGCTGCGTGCAGGCTTTCTCTAGTTGTGGTGAGCAGGGCCTACTCTTCGTTGCGGTGCGTGGGCTTCTCATTGTGGTGGCTTCTCTTGTTGCGGGGCAGGGGCTCTAGGTGTGCGGGCTTCAGTAGTTGTGGCACGTGGGCTCAGTAGTTGTGGAGCATGGGCTCTAGGCACACGGGCTTCAGTAGTTGTGGCGTGCGGGCTTAGTTGCTCTGCGGCATGTGGGATCTTCCCGGACCAGGGCTCGAACCCATGTCTCCTGCATTTGCAGGCGGATTCTCAACCACTGTGCCACCAGGGAAGCCCGGGATTGGAGATGTTTAAAACTGTCTGTACGTTCCAGAAATTTTCCTTGGAAACTCAGTGTTTCTTCCTCTGTTCTTTGCTTTAGGTTGGCCAGCTCATTGACGGAAGTTGCCTTTTGACATAGCTCCCACCATGGCCGGCTGGTAGGACCACCGTCCCATGCCCAGAAGCCAGGTGAGTGTGTAGTATCTAGTATCTGTGGAACGCAGGCACTGACTTACTCAATAGGCCTTATTAAGGTCCTTGGACATTTGAAACAGAGCACTGCTTTAGAAGCTGATGGCCACCTCCTAGAGGAGAAGGAGGAAGACAGGTACCTCTGGGATTGCACACTGGGCCATTTCCACAGGGCTGCCCAGGCCCTGCCTCCTCCAGGATGGCCGTTTGCTCTCCTCTTGCATCTCAGGGGTCACTCGTTTGAAAAGGCCAGGCCCAAGTAGGATGAACTGTCCTCTGTGAGCATCAGGGGCAGAGGATAATCCTGGCCAAGTGGCCTTTGCCCTCTGGCCATTCCTGTGATTTCCCAATGCTGACAGAAACCGTTAGAATTTATCCTTAACCACCAGTGCTTGGAGCTCTTTGCCCTTACTGCACCCCATGCTTGTGGGGAAACTGAGCCATCCCCTACTGCTTAGGGCTCTCAGGTGGAGACTCTGTCCAGGGCTTTCGGGACCCAGCAGGACAGAGCCCAAAACCCAGGTGGGGTTTTGTCTGTTACTATCAGGCCAGTGATGTTTTGGGCCAGGGCTGCCTACCTGGAGAAGAATGTAGGACTGAGAGACATCTTAGAACACAGAGGTAGCTTGGAGACCTCTTGGGTTGGTTAGCTGCTTCCTCTTATAGGCCAGCTGGCTGGTGACTTTCCAAGGGGTGTATGCCCTTCAAACAGTGCCACAGCTGCACAGGGTAAGAACTGGCTGCTGGGCTGAGCAAGGTATGTGACAAGGGTTGGGGGTTGGTTTGTGAGGTTTCAGCTCTTATCTGCATATAGCAAGATGATAGTATGGGCATGGTCAGGTAGTCCTGGTGTCAGGAAAACATTTCCAGAATGTTTACCCAGCAAAAACAAACTTTACTGGTATTAAAAAAAAATTTTTTTTTAATTGAGATAATTTGCATACCATATAATTCACCCATTTATAGTATACAGTTCAGTGATGTTTTTGTATATTCAGGAGTTGTACAAATATCATGTCTATCTAGTTCCAGAACACTTTCATCACCTTCAAAAGAAACCCCACACCCATTAGCAGTCCCTCTCCAATCTCCCTTCCTCAGCCCCTGGCAACCACTAATCTACTTTCTATCTCTATGGATTTGCCTGTTCTGGGCATTTCATATCAATGGAATCACATAATATCTATGACCTTGTGTGTCTAACTTCTCATACTCAGCAAGTTTTCAGGGTTCATCCACTCTGTAGCATGAGTCAGTGCTTCGTCCATTTTTGTGGCTGAGTATATTCCATCGAATGGATAGACCACATTTTGTTTATCCATTCATCTGGGATAGATTTGGGCTATTCCCACCTTTTGGTAATTATGAATAGTGCTGTGAACATTTATGTACACAAATTTGTGTGGACTTGTTTTCACTTCCTTTGGATATATACCTAGGAGTGGAATTGTTGGGTCATGAGTCTTCAATATTCTGAGGAACTGCCAGACTGTTGTTATTGTGGCTGCACCATTTTACCTCCCCCCGAGCCCTGCCCCAGGCCCCCAGAGCTCTCTGGAGACAAAAAATGACTCAAAGTCTGTGCTGGTTTCCTAGGCTAGTTGAGGATCATCGGTGTTGACAGTGCTCGTTACCTGGTGCTCGTGGCAGCATGCAGTGAGCCAGCCACCTAGAAAGTGGGTTTGGTGCTTGGTTGTCAACAGGCTCTCTTTGGACATTAGTGTTGAAAAATCGTGGTACTTTACGTCTCGACAAGGTCTTACCTGCAGCCCAGAGGGGTGAGTGATCATCCCTTGTCCTATAGCCCAGGGCATTATCTGAAGGCAGCGGGCTGGCTTAGGGTTCTCTGAAGTCCTCAGCTGGGTGACCCCACCTCTCCCGGGCCCTTTGTTAACTAGGAAGTACATAGTCTGAGCAGTAAGTACTTGCTGAGTGAATGAATGAATGAAAGAAAACTGCTCCTTTCCTATCACAGGGCCAACAAGGAAGACACAGCCAGAGCATTACAAAGCAGTTAGTTTGGTGATTCCGGAGGGAATTTCTGGAAGCCCCCTCAGGTGTTCCCTCTGGCCCTGCCTCTCTGTACCCGGTGAGTGAAGGGGCTTGACGGGAAAGGATGGTCTGTGAGTGGTTGTGGCAGATGGTGGTCGATGTCAAACAGGCAAAAACACCCTTGAGCAATTTTTTTTTTGGCTGCGGTGTGGGATCTCAGTTCCCTGACCAGGGGTCGAACCTGGGCTCTTGGCAGTGAGAGCACAGAGTCCTAACCCCTGGACCACCAGGAAATTCCCTGAGCAGTTATTTTTAAGAGATGTATAAATATGTCAGCTTGTGTACTTTTTGTCGTGGGTGTAAGTCAGCTCAGCAGATTGATTGATTGTTCCACTTTCAGTTGAACCATGGCCTGAAGTCAGCTGAGGCCTCCCCATTCCTGCTGCCCAGGACTCCGGGCACAGAGGAAGAGCAAGGCAGGAGGAGAGCTGGGTCCTGGGGAGTCTTGAGGCACACACACAGCCCCCACACAATGCCCCCACAGTGTATGTGGCTGTCGGTGTGAATACTGAGGGTCAGGCTGCCTGCTTGGGCTAATGGAATTGGTGTCCACCCTTGAATTTTGCTTGTCGGGTCCTGTTCGTTCAGCAGCTACACATACTGCTCTCGTGCTGAGAGACTGGCCTTGTGCTTGGTGTTAAGGATCAAAATGGGTGTGACTTACAGAAAAACAAACAGGAAAAGTAAATGCAGATGACCCTTAACCAAGGCATAAAAGATACTCAGTCTTTTCTGATACTAAGAATAATGCTCTTTGGAGCTTCCCGAAGATATTTCTGACCCTTTGTCCTGAAAGGTGTACACCATTCTCTTGGTGGGAATCAGGCAGCACCATATGTTGCTTTTGGAGGTTCACAACTCCTCGGAGGGGAATTTGCTTACCCTTTGCTCCAGCAAGTCCACTTCTAGAAATGTATGCCAAAGATAGACTGTCAAAAATAAGGATTGTGACAAGACTGTTCATTACAACATTCTGAAGTAGCAAACTGGAAATAATTTAGATGTTTGTCATTTGGGGCTGGGACTGATGGGGCTGGATCGCCAGTGGGGTGGAGCCAAGCCCCTGAGCAGAGGAAGGAGGGGTGTCTTCTTGTCATGGTGATGGGATTTCTAAGGTGAAATGAGTAGAAAAAATTATAAGGTGAAGGATAAAGAGATGTACTGCACTCACTTTTATCCCTCATAAGGAACGGTGGGGGTGGGATATAGACATGTGTGTTTGTTTATATTTTATTTTATTATTTTTTAAAAATTTATTTTATTTATTTTTGGCTGTGTTGGGTCTTCGTTGCTGCACGCAGGCTTTCTCTGGTTGTGGCGAGTTGTGGCTTTCTCTAGTTGTGGCGAGTGGGGGCTACTCTTCGTTGAGGTGCGCAGCCTTCTCATTGCGGTGGCTTCTCTTGTTGCGGAGCACAGGCTCTAGGCACACAGGCTTCAGTAGTTGTGGCATGCGGGCTCAGTAGTTGTGGCATGCGGGCTCAGTAGTTGTGGCACACGGGCTCTAGAGCACAGGCTCAGTAGCATGGGCTTAGTTGCTCCGTGGCATGTGGGTTCTTCCCGGATCAGGGCCTCGAACCCTTGTACCCTGCATTGGCAGGTGGATTCTTAAGCACTGCGCCACCAGGGAAGCCCTATATTTTATTTTTTATTTTTATTTTTCCTTTTTTTTTTTGGTGCCATGCCATGTGGCACGCGGGATCTTAGTTCCTTGACCAGGGATCGAACCCAGGCCCTCGGCAGTGAGATTGCAGAGTCCTAACCACTGGGCCACCAGGGAATTCCCTAAATCATAGTAGTTTGATTGTAAGATACGAGATATGCCATAAAGGCAAAAATTAGAAAAAAATTTTTAACTGTTTTTAGGAATCATATTTTTGGTTTCAGGTCAGCAATGCCCATAGTCTTACTGTTATATATTGTAGGAGAAAACAAGTAATTGATGTCTTTAAGAACCAAAATTGGGAATTCCTTGGTGGTCCAGTGGTTAGGACTCCACGCTTCCACTGCTGGGGGCCTGGGTTTGATCCTTGGTTGGGGAACTATGACCCGCACCCTGCCCCCGCAAAAAAAAAAAAAAAAAAAAAAGAACCAAAATTTTTAGGATGAAAGACATATGCAAATAAAAGATCAAAATACTTAAGTGAAAATGTTTTAATTCTAAATCTGCATTGGGAATGTCCCAGTTGTATAAGATGGTACCAGGGTTGTGTCAGAAGGAATCCCCCCCCTCCACCCCACCAAGGGTGGGGCAGGTAAATGTGAATGAGAGTTAGTCCCTGAGTTGGAGCATCAAATGTATTAAAAAATCCAGGGTTCCTATTGGTGCTCAAAGGAAAGGAAGAAACTCACTGGTGCCCTTCGGAAGGTGTCAGGGAATCAACTCATTTTGAAAATTGATAGATGATAGAAGGAAAGGAGCAAGCATTTATCCTGCCTCTACTCTATGGACTGTATTTGCAAGGAACAAAAAAGTAGGTAAGAGCTGGTTTCCTTCGAAGATAGATCAGTGCTGCCAGAATTTTCCAGAATCCTCTACTCGCACTGTCCAGTGTGGTACCTGGAATATCGTGATTGAGGAAGTCAAGTTTTAATTTTATTTGATTTAAATCTTTTTAAATAGCTACATGTGGCTAATGGACCGTGTAGCTATTAACATTCTGGCTAATTAATATGAAACGATGGAATTATAAATTCATACATTTGCAGGCATCTGATGAAATGGTGGGTCTAGACAGTGGACCTCAGTGGCTTCCAGCCCCCAAGGAAGGGTGCACATGCTTCCAGAGGGATGTGTGCTTGGTTGGACCTCAAAATCTAGTTTTGGGACATTGGGGTTGTGTTACATTATACCACAGGGATGCCAACTGGCAAAACCCAATTGTGGGAAACAGGACAAATGGCCTGATTTCTTCAACATATGATTGAAAAGAAAGCAGCGGGGGAACCTATAGATTTCAGCCAAGCGTGACTTCAACAAAGATTGAGGAATGATTGTTTAATTGTTGATGGTGTGAGCATGGGATTGTGGTTTTTTGTCCTTGTGTAGTGATAAACACTGCACTGTTCATAAATGCATGTTGTATGGCATTTGCTTCTTAGAGGCTAGTGGGCGTGAGGCGTGTGAAAGACCAAGGTGGTCGTCTGACAACCATGGAACCTGGGTGGTGGGCATGAGCAGTTAATTTGTGCTATTCTCGCTGCTTCTTTGGGTATGTTTGCAATTTTCCGTAATGAAAAGTTTGGAAGATGGGGTTTGACCCAGGCATTCCCTCAGGGAGCTTTATGATTCATGTCACCCAGGGCAGGGGAAACACTCGTTTACAAAAGTGAGGATGGTGGCCGCTTGTGGTTAAAGTTCAAGCAGAAAACCTTCAGCAGAGATTCTAGAATTGCTGTGAGGGGCTGTGACCAGTAGCCTGTCAAGCGGGACAACCTCTTGTTACAGCATTCTCATCTTCTGTAATAACAACACTTAAAGTACCTTCATGGAGCCCTTGAAGAACGTTAGTGATGAAGTGGGCACTGTTCTCATTTCACAGGTGAGGAAGCTGAGGTGTGCGGAGATGAACCAGGCACTCTGGTTTTGACCTAATGTAGTGTGATGCTGATGGCACCTTCTGTTCTGGGAGCACTCTGCCCACCTCCCCCAGCACCCAGAGTGCATTTTATCACCACAGTGCATCAACACCCTGATGCTGTAATGTCCCATATGTTGTTTTCTGACATAAATTAATATATTATTCATTAGAAATCAGTCTCCCCTCTCTATTGGTGTGGTCTGTCCATAGCAGCCATAGCCAGTTAAGACGGGGTAAGGTAGGTAGTTAGCTGGTCTTCAGGATGACTTTGTCTTATTATAAGCACTGCTTTGCAGATTTGAGCCTTACGTGTGATCTAGGGATTATTGCAACTCCCAGTGTGCGAGGGACCTCAGCCCCATGTCTCAGCCTGCTCTGTCCACTGCCTACCCCACACATCTGTGTGTTTCCCCCCAGTGGCTTACTGGGGCTATGCTGCTATGGGTGGGAGGCCTTTTGTTGAAACCCCAAGGGTGTCCCTGGGGCCCAGTTAGCTCCTGCTCCTTGGTAGAAACTAAGCAGGTGTTTGGGTGAATGCGTGAGTGAAATGGCTATGAGACTGAGGCGTCTGGCACAATCCCAGTGTGAAGCCTGTGACGGACCTGACTTGAATCCGGATCTGCGGTGGTGGCCCGTGTGACCCCTGCCATCAGAGGTCTTGCCCTCTCTCCGAGTTGGCTCCCTGTTGGTAAATTGTCCCATTTGTCTCCCATGTGGTCACACGCCCATCTGTACCGTGGGCTTGCTGTGGTCCCCTCGGTTGCTGTGAGAAGCTGACGGTTGTTGCTCATGGAAGGACTGCATCCCAGTGGACAATGGCTCTTCGATTGTTTGGATCTTGTTACACAAAGGAGTCTTTCCTTGAGGACCCTATTCGGTGCTCTTGGGGGTCAGAGTAAACCTGCTTTTGCGTTTTAGTAGTTTAGCAGCCGTAGAGGGGTTGTGACTCTTGAGGTTAAGATTACTTTGTTTTTTTGTTTTCCTGCCTTAAAAAATAATAAAGTAAAATTCACATAAAATTCACCATTTAAAACATTTTAAAGTGTACATTGGCATTTAATACAGTCACAATATTGGGCAGCCATCACCTGTAGTTGTAGAACATTTTCATCACCCCAAAGTGAAATTTGTACGTATCAGCCTGTACTCCTGCACTCCCCTACCTCTGTGCCCCCCAGTCCCTAGCAACCATTAATCTATCAATACTTTCTGTCTCTGTAGATTCGCGTGGCTCTGGGCATCTCAGATAAATGGAATCATATACTATATGGCCTTTTGTGTCTGGCTTATCTCACTTAGCATGTTTTCATAGTTCATCTGCATTGTGATATGAATCAGAAATTTATTCCTTTTTTAAAATAAATTTATTTATTTTATTTATTTATTATTGGCTGTGTTGGGTCTTCGTTGCCGTGCACGGGCTTTCTCTAGTTGTGGCGAGTGGGGGCTACTCTTTGTTGCGGTGCGCGGACTTCTCATTGTAGTGGCTTCTCTTGTTGCGGAGCACGGGCTCTAGGCGCGTGGGCTTCAGTAGTTGTGTCATGCAGGCTCAGTAGTTGTGGCTCGCGGGCTCTAGAGCACAGGCTCAGTAGTTGCGGTGCACGGGCTTAGTGGGATCTTCTGGGACCAGGGCTCGAACCCGTGTCCCCTGCATTGGCAGGCGGATTCTTAGCCACGGCGCCACCAGGGAAGCCGTATTCCTTTTTATGGCTGAAAAATATTTCATTGTATGGATATACGACATTTTGTTTATCCATTCACCGATTGATGAACATTTGGGTTGTTCTTACTTGTTGGGTGTTGTGAATAGTGCTGCTTTTTAACATTTATGTACAAGTTTTTGTTTGAATAAATGCCCATCTCTTGGGTATATATCTAGAAGTAGAATTGTTGGGTCATATGGTAATTCTGTATTTAACTTTTTGAGGAACTGCCAGACTGTTTCTCACATTACTGCACCATTTTACCATTTTACATTCCCACCAGCAATATGTGGTGGTTCCAATTTCTCCACATCCTCAACAACGCTTATTTTCCTTTTTTTTTTTTTTAATAGTCATCCTGGTGGGTGAGAGGTGGTATCTCATTGTGGTTTTGATTTGCAGTTCCCTAATGACTAATGATGCTGAACATCTTTTCATGTGCTTATTGGCCATTTGTCTGTCTTTGGAGAAATGTCTTTTCAAGTCTTTTGCCTGTTTTGTTGAATTGGGTTTGTTGCTAAGTTTTAAGAGTTCTTTATATATTCTGACACCAGACCCTTATTAGTGATATGATTTCTAATGTTTTTCCCGCTCTGTTGATCTTTTCACTCTCTTTTGCACAAAAGAATTTAGTTTTGATGAAGTCTAATTTATCTTTTTTCTTTTGTTGTTATTGAGCTTTTGGTGTCATATCTAAGAATCTCTTGCCAAATCGAAGGTCATGATTTACCCTTATATACTCTTCTTCTAAGAGTTTTGTAGGTTTAGCTTTTAGTATTTAGGTCTTTGACCCATTTTGAGTTGATTTTCATATGTGGTATGCAGTAAGGGTTTTGTTTGGTTTTGATCATTATATTTTTTATTGACATGAAGACTTTTTGGCTTATGTAACCAGGAAGGGGAGTGCCATAGCTGGAAGTTCTGAAAGTACTTTTTCTCATCTGTTTAACAAATATGTATTGAACACTTGTTCTGTCCTGGGCCCTGGGATGGTAGCACTGAACAGAGAGATATTCTCTGTTCTTGTGGGGGATGGGGTGGGGGGGGGACAAACACGTAAATGGAGAGATGAGTAAATAGAATGTCAAGTGGTGATGAAGTGGGAAAGGGGTAGAGACCCACCGAAGTGCATACGTGGAGGGGAGATACATGTAACTTTCCTGTTTCGGCTGAAGAAGAGAGTGGTATACAGAGACCTGGGGGAGGACCTTCCAGGTAGGGGGAGCAGGAAGTACAAAAGCACTGAGGTGGGAGTAAACTTGGTTTTCAGAGGAGCAGCTGGGATGTCAGAGTGGCTGGAGCTGAGAGAATAGGGTCGAGGGGTAGGGGGGACGTGTCGGGGACGGCAGTAGACAGGTCAGAGAGGCTGGCAGGGCCTTGGCTGGGGTGAGGCCTTGCTTTTACCTTGAGTAGCATGTTTTACAAAATGACCACTAATGTGATATGCTCTAGGTCAGCTTGGCTATTTCCTGGAGGTTGTTGTAGGTGTCTCTACCCAGAACAACCCCCTGCCCAAGGGGAAGATTTCCATTTACAGGGTGGAGAAGAGAAGTAGGATTTCTGTTCCAGCTCTCACAGCTGTGCAGGAAGTGCTGCAAGAACTGTTCATCAGTAGGAACTGTTTCTTAGACCCATGGGCTTCATTGAGACCAGAAACTTATTTAGTCCTAGACGTAGGTTTCCCTGCTGGCTCTGAGCCTTTTGGGGCGGCCGCCGGCCCTGCTGCCGCAGGATGTGTGCGGGGAGGAGCTGACAAAGGAGCCCAGGCAGCGCTTCCAGGCAGTGGCGTCACCACATTGCTGGGTGTCCTGTTGAAAACGATGAAAGATGCACATTTGGTTCTCTCACTTTCCACTCACATTTCCTCCCAAGACTGGAGAAGGCTTTTCTGGCCCTTCCTGGAATTTTCTGTGTAAAACCTCCTGCCATTTCCAGCTCGATGAAGCTGGTGGTCAGGGCTGCCTTCTTGGCCAGGCCCTGAGGGAGTCAGCCCTGGAAGGGTTAAGGCCTCCCATTTTTGATGTGACACCCGATTGGCACATTGCAGGTGGCATGGAAATGGCAGGCATAACCCTTTGTGGGCCGAGGAGGTTCAGCCTGGGAGGCAGCTGGGAGGGACAGAGGACTGGTCCTTTCCCGTGGGAGGGAAACTCAACCAGACATCCCTCACAGTGACGTCCTACGCCAGAGGACTCCTGGTCACCATTTCCCTGTGGACATTTCATATTTTTCAGATTCCCTTCACAGGTGGCACCTTTATTTCTGTGTTGCGTTCTCTGGCACCATTTGTTTCTCTCTCCGGGGCTGCAGGGGTTGGGCTTCGGGCACAGGCCCCCGCTGTCAGAGGCTCAGACACCCATGTGGGGCCACTTCCAGGTGGGCAGTGTTGGGTGCTTACTGAGCACTTCTGAGAGTGTAAACACAAAATCCAAGTCCTCATGTGGGGGTGAGCCTGGGGGTGCTATCAACAGTTTTAAAACACTCACTACCCGTCTCTCTCCCCCCCTCTTAAAACGCGATCAGTTTAGGTGTACTTTGTCCTACTGTGTGCTTTGACTAGGAGGTGTAGACAGGCTTTCACCTCATGTCCCTGGGAAGGGGCACTCAGAGGCCAAGGCATGAGGCTGAGGGGTAGACAGAGCTCAGTGGAATCTGCGTGGCCTGTCTGGTTAGTGGTGTTCCCTGTTTTCAGAAGTTTTTAGGAGATTGTCGATGTCTGGGGGAAGATAGAAACACCCTCCCTACCTGCACCATCTTCCCCAACAGGATCTGTGCTTTCTTTAGCCGCCCCTCCCCCATGACTCCAGGGAGGGAGGATGGTTGTTGAGGTCAGGGGACTTGGCTGTTCCAGGCCAGGCCCTGCATGTCCCCAGGTGAGTTTGAGCGGCTGGGCATGCTACCAGAGGGCTGGCTGTTTATGTGGCATGAGCCTCATTGAAGGCAGTGACCACTGATTTTTCTGGAGATGACTTGTCCCAAAACCTGCTCTGTTCCCAGAAGCGGTGCTGGGGTGAGGTGCTTCCAAGCGCCTTTCTCCACAGTGCACGTCTACATGGGATTTTCCTTTAGGAATCTGAAGACCATTCAGGTTTTATTTTTAAAATGTTGGGTGGTTACTACTTGAGTACATTAAAGTTTCTGCTTTCTAGGTTAATTTTATTAAATATATCCCAAAAAAGCATTATTTCAGAGGCTGTATTTACATGTCCTCCACCTTAAAAAAATAATCAGATTGTAAATGTGTGTTTATTTGTAAATGTAAAAGCCTGAGGTTCTGTGTGTGTGGTTTTTTAATTTTTTTATTTTTTTTTTACTCTTTTCAGTCTTAACAATCTATATACCTACGTATCTGGGTGGTTCTTGAACCAAGGACTGAAGGTGACTTGATAGGATGGCTGATTTGGTCTGACTTTATCTTGCATGACTCCTCTGGGTGGTGATGGCCTTATAGATGGGTCATTAGCATTTCAGATGGAGTGTGGTGTTTGGGCACACCTGGCATGATAGAAGTGCCCTGTTAGGAGGAGGTCGAGATGCTCCTGAACTTAACCTTCCCCTTTGACTTCTGTGTCTGAGCTGAGCGCTGAATTTGCAAATGGTGTCTCTTCCCTGAAGGGTTAGGTAGAGCGCACCTCTGGGGGCTGAGGGCAGAGAGCTCCCTGCGGAGAGTGCCAGTGCTCAGATTGATTTGTTTGATGGAGTGACTGGAGGCACTTCATTTAAGTTGTGTGCGTGCATGTGTCTTTTTGGAGCATACTCTGTGCCATTTCACAGGTCTCAGCACTCCCCTCCTCTGTCCTTCAGGACCTAATTAAATGTTCCAGCTCTCTTCACTCTCACAGGCTGATGGCAGGCCGGTCAGGGCCCCTACCCCACCCCCAGTTCCTGCACTCCTGCAGGGCACCCAGAGTCAGAGAAGTCTGTGGGAGGCCCGATCATCACTGTTTAGCCTCTCACACTGAATATAAGTGGCCTCACTGTAATGGGAGAATGTTTTTTCCTTCTAAGCAACCTCATTCCATTTTAAAAAGTTGTTAAAAGCTTTGATCTCCTTTCTGGTTTCATCTACTTACTTTGGAGATGGGTTTTCATGCGCCTGTGTATTTCTGCCACTTCACCTTTTGTGCTACCATTTCTTTCTCCCTCTTCCATCTCTACAACTCCAGATTCTACTCTTGGGGCCTAGCTCAAATGAAGCTAGATCCTTAGCCGCCTCCTCTGGACCGGCAGGGTGGATTTCTTTTCCAGTGTTGGTTTGTAACAAAATGGTGATTGACACACATATCTCATAGCCCTTACTGGGTCTTTGCTCCCATGAGGGCGGGGACCCCCCAAGCTGCTCTTCCTGCCCTCCACAAAGGTGGTGCCTGCAGGTCACTGGCCCCTTGGAGGTCGCCGTCTAGCGCAGAATCAGTATTTGGAGCCTGTCGGCGTCCACATCCTGGGCCAGATGGGCTGTGAACTAGGAGGAGGGTGTCCCTGGTCATTAGTAACTGACCAGGCTCCTCGGTGCTGCAGAAGTTCCCTTCTGGGTTCAGGCATCACTCAGATAAACGACAGTAGACAAAAGTCAGTTCTTTGCCTTCTCTGGAAACTTAAATTACCGTGTGCACAAAGTAGTAGAAATGAGCATGGTTGCAGTGCTAGTGATTTTAAAATGCTCAGCTGTTCCACCCAGGTGCGAAATTATTTGTCTTGGAGGAATTGTGGGTTGATGTGGCGGAGGTGTGCAGGGATCTGCACAAGGCCCCGCAGGGCTCTCTGCAAGGCCCTCTGGGCTCCTTCACTTGCTTTAGAAGTTGGTGATCCTGGACCCTGTGTCTAATCTCATTTCCATACTTAATGGTTTTGCTTCTTCTTGAGATAGTTGGACACTGATCACCCATAAGAACTGCTGTTCTTTTGCTCATAAATGAATAGAGAAGACCCTTTGTAAGGTAATTGGAGAAGGTTTGGAGGTGGGAGGAGGGGATGAAAACTGTGCACATGTATGAGTGTGTGTGGTGTGCATGTGTACGTGGGCGCATGTGTTTGTGTTTGCATGAGTGTGGGTACACACACACGTGTGTATTTGTGTGTGTGGCACAAGGTTGCTTGGTGTTCAACTAGCCTGGTGTGCTGCATTTTGGGGAGCAGGGAGGTGTCTGCCGACACCCTGGTTTCCTGTGTCCCTCCTCTGCCAGTAGGGTGTCCATCAAGTGGGGTCAGATGCTCCCAAGTCTGGAGCACCCTGTGTTCCTCATCCCTTTTACTCCCTTCTCATTGCCTCAGCCTACCCAGAGCCTAGGCACCACTGGCCACCTTTGGAGGCCAGCAGTGAGATTGCCCACCTTGTGAGAAGTCTTTGAAAGAGCAAGTGAGCCCCTTCAGCAGGACAGAAGAATTTGTTGGTCAAGTCTTTTATTTTTGTTACGTGGCTGTTTATCTGGCGAGCCAGCGTCGGCTTCTCTTAACACTAGGCAGAAGGCTCAGAAAACTTGCAGCAAGTCCCCAGGTCCAGGGAGCTCCTGTGTGGGATGGACACGACGCCATGAGGCTGGGGGTGAGGTGATGTGCCTACCAGTCAGGCCTAGCGTTCGCATAAAGGTCAGGAGAATTGAAGGACCAAGGTGCTGACCAGGTGGAGGCTGAGCCTAACTGCTGTTCCCGAGGCTCTCCTGGTGTCCCCAGGCTGGGGCTGAGCTGTGGAGCTACAGTTGCAGGCAGAATGCACCGAGGTTCATTAAGGATGCAAGGTGCATGGCTCTGATGGCACTGGAGTGGGACAGTTGGGGGCAGTATGGTGTGAACCTGTGTCCTGCCAGATCCCAACCCCTCCAACCAGGTAGAGTGCGCTTCTTGGGGTTTCTCTAGCACAGATGACCCCCCTGTCCCCAGCCCTTGAGGACAAAGGTGATTCCTGGTTACCTGGAGAAGCCTGGCCCTATGGCTCTTCCCAGGGACCCCCAGGTCTCCAGCGACTCAGCCCTAGTGTGCTTGATTCACACTTTCCTTCCTGGCTTAACCCCTGCCCCCTGCCCGCCCCGCCCCCGCAATCAGGTCGTTCTCAGCTCCTGTGCTTTTCCTTAGAGCTTTGGTCTGATGCTCAGGCACGTGTGCTTAGGAACTGCTTGTTTCTGTAACTGGGTTAAAGTTTCATCCACTGCAGCAGTTGAGTTTATAGCATGTAATTTCCTTCTACGAGGGACCTATTTATCTTGAGAGTGTGTAGGGCTTTTAGGATGGTATAAAATAGACCCACCTAGTGGGACAGACTGACCCTGCAGTAAGCAGTCTGCACTCGACACTTTTTGAAACTAAATTTCTTCTGATTTGTCAAAAGGGTTAACCTTGAGTTCTGGGCTTGGATTGAATTTACACATTCAGGTCCTTTTTTTGAAATCGATTTTTCTCTGTAGTCAGTTCTGCTGTGAGGCTTGTTTGGAAAAGCAGGTTTGTTCCAACACTATTAATATATTGGGCACACTGTTTGGTTATGTGCGATTTTGTCCAGGAGAAATGCTAGGTCTAGGGGTTGGGAAGCTATGGCCCACAGGCTGCTGGCCTGTTTGGGTAAATAATGTTTGATTGGGACACAGCCGTGCCCATTCGAGAATGAACTGTCACAGTTGCAGAGCTTGAGTAATCAGGACAGAGACTGAATGACCTGCAGAGCTGAAAATATTTACTGTGTCCCTTTAAGAGAAAGTTTGCTGACTCCTGTACTATAGGAATCTGGAAAACTGCTCCTAGCTAAAGGAGTGCCTGCTGGTACCCTAAAGGAAAATGCACACACCTCAGATGCGCATCACGCCCCCTCTGGGCCACACGCATCCCCTTCTGGGGTCAGACAGCCTCCTTGCAGCATGTCACAGTAACTCAGAAACTGCATCCCACCCACTGTCAGAGCAAACACCAGATCTTCCCTCAGGTGAGGCATAAGGCTTCAGGCAGCATTTGTGTATTTCTTAGCTGTTTAACGTGCTGCCATTTAAAAATCAGGTTCCTGTCTTTTTTTTTATGTCGCTGATAAAGTTTTAGGGTATTGTGCCCTAACCCCATTGTTCCTACAAGCCCTGTGTTTTTATTGCATGATTTTGCACCATGTGGCAAGTTTTGGAAATGCATATGTTGTGCTCCGGCAGAACTTTCTGTACTCTGAAAGCAGACAGCAAAAGGTGTGGTCTCACTCATAACACTCAATAAAGTTGTAAACATTTAATATCTTGTCTGGACCCCATTGGGCCAGAGCGAAACTTCCTGCTTGTGAGGAGCTCCCTGTGTCCTTTGGAAACCGCGCCTGACTCTAGGTAGTTGACAGGGTGTTTCAGTGGGCACTGTCTGGAGGAGCATGGGCTTCAGTTCCCAGCACTGTCCCACCCACTTGCTGTGTGACCTTCACCTGCCTCAGTTTCCCTACCTGTAAAACAGAGCCTGACGATAGCACGCACCTTGCATCTGAGATGATCCGTGTGGGGTAAATACTCAGTCAGTGTAAGGTGTTCTGTCTGTAAAAGAAGACCCCACATTTCTGTTAACAACAGAGGAGCATTAAACTTGGGTTGAGATCTGAGAATCCTAGTGGTGAAAGGGAGCCCATGCTCACCAACCCCTCACCCCACCCCCCAGTCCCTGAGCTCCTCTCTGTAAAACCTACATTTGTTCATTCATTAAATGTTTGAAGTGCACCTACTATGTGGCTGGCACTCTTCCGGAGCTAGGGATACACCAGGAACATTGATGGCATGACCCTGCCATCATATGGCCTGTTACCTTGTGGGTGGCAGTGACATCTGATGACAAGGGGCTTGTACCTTTTGGTTGCAGGGGTCTTCCCTGCCCAGGCCTCCCCATGAGTGCTTCCGCAGCCCCTGGCAGGGCAAGTCTTAATTTTCTGAGGTGAGGCTGCCGTGGAGGCATTTGAGGACAGCTGTTCTGTCCTCCTCCTCACTGGCAAGTGTCATTTAAGCCCTACCATGTGCTTGTCTCTCCAGGTGAAAACAAACAATTTAAACATGATTAACAAAAGGGCTTTAGAGTGTATAGTGGAACGTTCCACAGTGAGCAGCTTGTAAGAATGCCAGGTAGAAAGAAGAGTGTTGGACCTGGGTTCCAGACCCACTAGACTTGGATTTCCCCACCTTGTGGGATGACAGGCTGGTCTTCTACCCCCAGAGGCTCTGGGTATATGTCACCTGTCCCCCTGCCCCCACATGTATAGGTGTGGCCCGTCCCCACCTGGGTCGCAGGACTGCTGCAGGGAGAGTCTGTCCTTCTCATCTTCTCAGTTCAGGTCTTTGAAAGTCCAAGGAGCTCCTAGCCAGGCAGCTGGGCCAGGGCCCCTTCTGATGATGTACAAGAGAGAAAAACACCTGTATTCTGGAGTGTCTTAAGTTTTCAGATAACTAAGGGTTCAGAACCCAGCTTCAGTCAGTGTGGAAGACTTAGTTCTGTTTTTCAGGAAACCTTTAGCACAGGCTCACTGTGGCCTCCCTTCCTCTGCCTGAGACTCTCCCAGCTCAGCGGCTTGGCCCATGCTGTTCCTCTGCCTGGACCATCTCCCTGGATTCCTGTTCCCGCCTTGGCCTCAACCTGTGAGGCTCCATCTCAGTACACTCGCCTCCCAGAAGGTCAGAATGCAGGAGTTTTTTTTGTTTTTTGTTTTTGGCTGCATTGGGTCTTCGTTGCTGTGTGTGGGCTTTCTCTAGTTGCAGTGAGTGGGGGATACTCTTCGTCGTGGTGTGCGGGCTTCTGATTGCAGTGGCTTCTCGTTGTGGAGCACGGGCTCTAGGCGCACAGGCTCTAGGCGCACGGGCTTCTGTAGTTGTGGTGCACAGACTTAGTTGCTCCACGGCATGTGCCATCTTCCCGGACCAGGGCTCGAACCTGTGTCCCCTGCATTGGCAGGCGGATTCTAAACTGCGCCACCAGGGAAGTCCCAGGACTTTTTAATGAAAGCACTTGACTTGCTTGCTACATTTTGCCTTGTAGGGAGGGCAACCCCAGGAATCATACACTTTGTGAGGCTAATTTACAGAAATGTAGGTTTAACTCAGTAGCACATTCTGAACCCGTACTGTTTGCTCCACACCGAAAATGGAGATGAATGGGAAAAATCTTCTGCCGTGGAAGAGTTTAACATTGAGATGAAGCCGTCAAGCTGTATGGGCGTTGTTGCTGTGGGCAGCCCTAGTGAGGAACAGTGTGGGCTGTGGGCCCTCTCAGAATGAGCCCACACTGATGCTGTGGCCTGATGTCCACTTGGGACAGCTACTGGCCCAGGTAGAAGATGGGCTGTGGGGATGAGCTAAGGGGTTTGGGTTTACTGCTTAGAGCCCAGGAGTCACCGTAGCAAGTGATATAGAAGGTGGACTGTTAAGCTGCCGACAACAAATGGGAAAGTGGCAGCGGCATCCCCTTTCAGTACACTGAAGGTCACGGTTCATCTTGGGTTCTTTGTTCTGCCTGTTTCAACAGGCTGGCCGGGGGGTGGGGGGCGGGGGGTCCTCCCTCTGTGCAGGGCCTTCTTCCCTCACCCCCACCCAATACCACTTGTTCTTTCAGTTCTCAACCTTTGTAGGTGGGAGTGTTATTTTATCTAACTCTCCTTTTTATCTTTGTTTTCTTTGAATACAAAGAAACTGATAAATAGTCCTGTTAAGAGAAATAATTTAATCCAGAAATGCTTAATACAGACAGTGAAAGTTTCTGAGATGAGTGTTGTGGATTTTAGTCCAATTTCTTTCAGTTTCGATTTTAGTGAACTTTCAGTATTTTTTTCTGCAGGTTGTAAGCATTTTAAAACTGTGAATGGTATCATATTATTCTGCAACTTGATTTTCTCATTCAAGTTTTTACTAATGTCACTCTGTGCCTCTTCACATAGCGCACCTATGAGGTATGGATGGGGAAGCTGAGGCTCAGAGAGTGACAAGCTCCCCTGGCCAGTTGCTCCCTGAGGTCCATCCTGTGTTCTCTGCAGTGTCTAGTGGTGGGGGCTGGCTGTTGGGATCAACTTTCTGTTTCCCAAGTTAAATTGCATCCCTTCTACTTGGCCTTAACGAGGTTTGACATTATTTAAAACTCAAGAGCTGGTGTTTTTGGTGTGATTTCCTTCCAGAACACAGCTGCTCTAGCCCTGCCACTGTCACTCAAAAGATATGTGTCAGGAAGTAGCTCAGGCAGAGAGCAGAGTGAGGTCTCTAGTCTGGAAGGGAAGACGTATGCCTGTCAGCCAGGGTCTGTGGAGAGTGTGGAGCTTAGCCAGTGGCTAGTGAGGTTGGCATTTGGAACCTGTCGTAACTCAACTGCATCGTAACTCAACTGCATCGGTTGCTGCACAGGCCCAGGCCCTTCTTTCCATGCCGCCCTGAGGACAGTGGCTATCTCATGTGCGTGTGCGGGCCTCCGCCTGTCAGCAGACACTCCTCAGCCTCTCTGCATGCCAAACAATCCCACTCCCAACATTCTTCCCCCAGATCTGCTCCTTCCCCATCTCAGAAAATCAAATCCATCTTTTTCCAGTTGCTCAGGCAAAAAAAAACAAAGCAACCCTCTCTCGCCTAGTGTCCAACTGTTGGTATGTTGTGTTGTCCAAATCCTCTAAAGTACACCCAGCATTGGTCATGTCTCCCTGCTGCTGTATCCCCTTTCCATCCTGAATGAACCACGAGATACAAAACCCCCCTGACTGTTCCCTCTGCCACCTCCCTGCCTCAGTCTGTCCCCAAATCCTTTAGAACAAATTGGATCCCACTCCCACTCCCCCTCCATCCAACACACCCGCTGTCCTCTGTGCTCCACCTGAGGTCAGTCTACACTCAGCACCCTCCTTTTGCCACCTCCTCGAGCTCACTCCCTTCTTTGGGCTCTGGAAAAAGCACCCCACATCATCTACTTTTCAGAGCATCAGCTCTGTCACTTCTCCCAAACACATGTTACTAAGCCTCACTTTTCTCATGCCTGAAACAGGAGTATTACTAGTAGTGTTCCTGCTGTTATTTTGTAGTAGTGTGGTATAAATAACATTTCCTAGTACAGAGTATTAATGATAACCTCAGGGTTATGGCTCTATGCCTTATGCCTATCTAATCCCCCCTCTCAACCAACACCCCCCCACCGCCCCGCCCCCTGTGCAGGGTCAGTGTTAGTCTCCTGAGTCCTGTTTAAAAATATTGGTTCCGGGCTTCCCTGGTGGCGCAGTGGTTGAGAATCTGCCTGCCAATGCAGGGGACACGGGTTCGAGCCCTGGTCTGGGAAGATCCCACATGCCGCGGAGCAACTGGGCCCGTGAGCCACAACTACTGAGCCTGAGCGTCTGAGCCTCTGCTCCGCAACAAGAGAGGCCGCGATAGTGAGAGGCCCGCACACCGCGATGAAGAGTGGCCCCCACTCGCCGCAACTGGAGAAAGCCCTCACACAGAAACGAAGACCCAACACAGCCAAAAAAAAATACTGGTTCCTGCCACAGCACAATTCACCCTTTTGGAGTTGTCTTAGAACAGATTTTCCACCTGAGGTCCTCAGACCAGTTGGAAGGTGACATTTTTTTTTTTTTTTTTTAAATATGGGGATTGTATTTTAGTTACTATTGATGCTGATATGCAGTCACATCTTTTTTTTTTTTTTTTTTTAAGATTTATTGAGTGATTGATTGATTGCTATGTTGGGTCTTCGTTTCCGTGCTAGGGCTTTCTCTAGTTGCGGCAAGCGGGGACCACTCTTCATCGCGGTGCGCGGGCCTCTCACTATCGTGGCCTCTCTTGTTGTGGAGCACAAGCTCCAGACGCGCAGGCTCAGTAGTTGTGGCTCACAGGCCTAGTTGCTCCGCGGCATGTGGGATCTTCCCAGACCAGGGCTCGAACCCGTGTCCCCTGCATTAGCAGGCAGATTCTCAACCGCTGCGCCACCAGGGAAGCCCCGGAAGGTGACATTTTAATAAAAGAAAGCATCTTTTGGTAGAAGCAATTGAAATTCGCATCCAACCCAAAGCCATGTGTCAGCATTCTACCTGAGACTTGGTAGCCCACTCATCCTGGGATTGGTCTGTGCTGTGTGCTTGTGAAGCCTCTAGTATGGCTGGAGCCTGTCCTTCTTGGGCCTGAGGAAGACTTGGGCTGCATCCTGCCTGTCCAGCCAGGTTGTTTGGAGAGAGTGAGGAGGGGCTGAGGCCACCTGGGTTCCAGCCCTGCTCCCCATGTAGCAGCAGCCTGTGCCTCAGGCAGCCTTGCAGCCTTGGTGGCCGCATCTTTACGGTGGGCTTGCTGCTGTTGGGATCTGTCCCTGCAGACAGCAGCCGGCACTGGATCCTGCCTTGATTAGAGGGGACTGCTCTCTGTGGGCCAGCAGTTCTCCCCGGGCCTGTGGTGGAACTTAGGCCGTTGTGGCTGCTATCCCTCCCTCACTCGCCAGGAGTTTTGAAGCAGATCCTAATTTGTCAGTTGGGGTAATCCAACCTCTTCACCTGCTCTTTAGAAAGTATTCTAATGCACCTCCTCACTGCATTTTGCAGAAATTGTCGGTCATGCTTCATTCCTAGGTCACACTTCATTCCTCAAGGCTGGTTTCTTCCTGACAACTTTTTTTTTTTTTTTTTTGCTGTCCCTGCCTCTGTGCCTGCAGGGCGGTGGCCGCCAGCCCTGATTTGCTAGGTTGGGGCACTGGTCCTTCCTGCTGAGAGGAGGGAGAGGCCGCTCCTTACTAACACCTGCCCTCCCCAGGAGCAATTGCTTGGTGGTGTCCGGGATTGGCCGGTGGCAGGCCCCATGTGGGCACTAAGGCAACCGCCTTCCCAGTGGAGGAGGCGCCACCCAAGGAGGGGGAGGTCAGAGCCTGAGGCTCCATCCCCCATGGCTGGCCCCGCCCCCTCCAGCTGTGCTCACCCTTTATGTGGTGGGGGAGGGGGGCAAGGCTGCTGCACCCCTCCCCCACTCAGCAGCCTGCCAGAGGCACAGGGCGTGCCTGGGGTTGGCAGAGTTCCAGCCCCTCAGCTTCTGAGTGAGCTGCCCTGACACTGCACACAGAACACAAGCAGATGGTCTCCCAGGTCCTCTGCTGGGGACCCTGACCAGAACTGTGGCCTAGCATGGTCTCTGGGACTGGTGGGAACAGCCCCATGGGTGTGAGGCTCTACTCTGGCCCCTTGTGACCGCTTGTCCTTCACCAGTGACAATGAAGTGAGGTCACTGGGACACCACCTCGCTGGTCTGGTGACCTGATGCACAGCGACCTCCGTCAGCCTCTCCTCCCACCGCAATCCATGTGGGCAGTTGGGAGGAAGGAGGGACTTCATGCAGGGTCTGGCGTTCAAATGAGCTTCATGGATTGGAGCCTGGGGTTTACAAGGCCGGAGGCTGTGCTGGGGGTGGGGGCCCTGCAGGCTGGGCTGGAGCAGAGGCGAAGTGGGGAAGCATTGGGGGCGGTTCTGAGTGCAGGATTGGGGGGTGCATTCTCCCTGTTCACTTAGGACCTCCCCTCCCCCAGTGGGCACCAGGCCAGCCTGGGAGCTTCTCCCTTAGGGACAGAATTTCCTTTGACTCCAGTGGGGGCCCTCCTTGCCTGAGGTCCTGGACTCCCTTCATCTTTTACCCCCAATAGGCTCCTCTCTGATCCTGGGAGCGCAGGTACCCACCATCCAACGTGGCCTCTGAAATCACTCCTGTCATCCAATTCCCCATACGTTCGAGCAGCTCCTGTTGTTTAGGCAGTGCCCAAAAGGAAAGTGACCCATCCCTCCCACAGTGAGGGAGAGGAGGGGAGGGTGACTGACATTCAGTTCAGGGCAGTGACTTGTCTGCAGCTCATGGGGAGACACGACAGACAGACTCAGTGAGCAGGCTGACAGCATTTGTGGTGAAAGCATGTTGGAGAAGGACAGAAACTAGAACTTTAGGCTGAGAGGGACATGGGGGCATCCCTTGCTTCCCTCTGGGGTGGTGAGGAGATGACCTCTACAGGTGAAGGAGGGGATGGGGAGATCTGGGTGAGAGCAGAGGGATGGAGTGTGGCTGAGGGCTGAGGTGGCACGGGGTGGGCAGCAGGTGCAGGCTGGGATGCCAGGAGGGGTTGGAGGCAGATGGAGGCCAAGTTGATAGTCTGTGCCCTTGAGCTTCAGACTTCTCAAGCCCTGCCTGGAATGGGGAGCACCCCAGGGGCGGGGGTGACATGGCCACGGGGAAACCTGCTTGATTCAACCCTTTTGGACTGCCCGTGGGAGCAGATGTCTGAGGGTCCAGGCCGGGGCACGCTGGCCTAACACGTGTCAGACGGACGCTCGGCCTCCTGTGCCAGGAGCACGAAGCAGCTGTCACTTTCCTTCCTTTCAGTTTGAGTCCAAGGCAGGGCCCTGCACTGTTGCTCATTTGTGAAATCAGCTCCTTTAAGGAGCTTGCAAATGAGTCAGCTCAGGAGTGTGTCCCACATACAGTGATGGGGCCCCTTCAATGCCCTGTGCTCCCCCCACCCCCACCAAGTCTCCAGAAGGTGGGCTGCTTTGGGACTGGTTCTGTCTGGCCATACCCAGGACAGGCCTCCCAGGGTGTTTGCTGGTGAGGAAACTGAGGTGCTGGGTGCCCTGCCTGCTTGGACACAGAGCCAGGAGGTCTTCATCGTAGGCGCACTGCAGGTGTGAATTGGGATTCTTTGAGGGGCTCATACGGTGTGCTCCTCCCCGGGCCCCCACGTTGGTAGATGTGGGCATTGACTGTCCTGTGGAGAACTGGTACTTCAGGAGTTCAGGAGCCTGGCAGCTAAATTCTTTTTTTGTCCTGTGATGAACTCTTGCATGGCTTTTTAGACACTGACTGTTGAAGTCTGGTTTCCCATGTCCTGCCCTGCTGGGACATCAAGGCTGGGCTCTGAGCAGCCCCTTTAAGAGCGAGTGCTCGTGTCCCAGACTCGGTTGTGGAATGCCAGCAGTCTCCCTGTAAACAGACATCACTGCGGTCTTCCCTCCTGTCTCTGTGAGGGTTAACAACACTTCAGCTTGTTGTCTGGAACCGGTTCAGACTGGTTTTCTGGAAAGTGCTTTGTCTCTCAGACTGAATCCTGGGAAGGGTCATGTGGAGCCCAGTGATGTCATGGGATCAAAAACTGACTCAGCTGTTTTTTTTCTTCTTTTCTTTTCTTCTTTCAATCAAGATATGTGTATGCTGCAGGTACAGGGTGCCGGCATGGTGATGGGCCAGGCCTCACCCCACTCAAAGTTCGCCTCGTCGGCAGTCAAAGGGTTAAGTGTGACCCCCCACTCCTCACCCCCCTGAGGTGAGCAGGGAGTGAGAAGGCTGCCCCTCGCTGAAGCGGGAGTAGAAGGGTCAACCCTCATCAGTGCAGTGCAGGGCTGGAGTTGGGCTGTGACCCTGCTCCTGAGACAGCATGGTCCCTCCTTCCTGGATTCCAGATACCTCCAATCCCATGTAGGTGCTCAGGATCCCATAGGCAGGGAATTCAGATCTAGAACAGTTTCCTCTATTTGCTCTTGAGTCTGGAGTGCAGAGATTCCCCCCTTCTTTCTGATAAGCAGCCACCTTCCGTTGTTCCTGTCCAGGTCCCTGCAGGTTTCTGGCCCTGGATGGGGCGATGCATAGCTTGGCTTCCCAGATGCTCTGTTGCTCCTGCCCTTGCCTTCCCCACGTCAGTGAAGAAATGTCCTGGGCACGCTTTGTGGGCCCTTCATTTGTTGTACCTACTTCTGCCATTGTCACATGGTGAGGAAAACACTCCATGCTGACATTGTGAAAAGTTCCTGAGAAGGCAGCCACTTCGTTATGCCAAGTTTAAATGTCATGTTTTTTCCATCCCCTAAAGTTCAGAATGACTGAAGAAGCATGCCGAACACGGAGTCAGAAACGAGCGCTTGACCGGGACCCAGCAGAGGACGATGTGGAGAGCAAGAAAATAAAAATGGAGAGAGGAGTGTTGGCTTCAGAGTTAAACGCTGACGGAGACATGAGAGTGACGCCTGAGCCAGGAGCAGGCCCAGCCCAAGGGTTGCTGAGAGGCGCAGAGGCGATGGCCATGGGCAGAGGCGAAGGGCAGGTGGGCGATGGGCCCGTGGACATGCGAACCACACACAGGTGAGCAGGAGGGGCCAGGAACCAGGGACAGGCCTGGACGTGAGGAGGCCTGTGGGGGTGAAGCCGCCGTCAGGCCTGCAGGAAGCAGCTTTCGGTGGCTTATCATGGAGATGGCTGTGGGCTCCAGCCCTGGCACCTCCACCACCATCCTGGCCAAGGGACCTCCCTCTTGGGGCCCTGGGGCCCAGACATCTGTAGCATGGGGCGTGGGTCTCACAGGATGGGGGAATGGTAGCCTCTGTTGGCTCCCCTGCTTGATAGCAGGCCTTCACTAAACTTGTACCTGCTGTCTAGCTCTGTGCTTCTTCTAGTTTATAGGAAAACTTCTTCATTTGGTCCAGCTTCCCTGCTTTTCAGATCTGGAGCATGGGAGGCCAGGGATGATGCTACACCCTGCTTGGGTCACTTGGCTAGGGGCAGAGTCGGGAGCCCAGCCCTCTCACGTGCGCCACCACTCCTCCTAGGCCGTGCATCAGGGAGGAGGGGCCCCTGTGTTCGGGACTCCTGTAATGGGCTCTTTCGGGTTCTCCTTCATCGACACTGATTGCTTCAAGAGTAACTTTCCTAATCCTCAGCTTTTAAGGAAAAAGCTTGAAAGAAATAAGACTCAGTGTACCACCCCATGTCTTCACTAAGAAACCCTCTTTTCTCCCCATAAAGAGAATTGCTGGCCTAGCTCCTGCTCCTGCTGTTACCCCTCCCTTCACACCCTGATGTCCCATGAGTCAGCAGCCGGTGGCCGTGGCCTCCTGAGAAGCCCTGCAGCCCCTCTGTGGTTCATCCCTTGTCTCCCTCAGTGCCTCCTCTGCAGACTCCCTTCCATGTCTGTTTGCCCGGGGTGGGGTGAGGGGCAGTAAGTGCAGATCTGGAGAACCTAGGTGCTCTTTGCCTCCTTGTGTTGACTGACCCCACAGGGGGACCCCAACCTGCCGTCTTTGTGTTAAATTCATTTGGGCCCTACACTGTTGGCGTCCTAAGGACTTCAGAGATTGTCTGACTCAGTATTTCTCAGCTTTAAAAATTCTTACCGCCTTGAGATAAATGGGAAAATCTAACCCCCTCCTACTGGGGAAGCGTATTAGTCTGGGGTGGTGTGCTTTGTGTTCTTGCTACCCAGAAAGGCCTTTTTTATCTGGCTCTGCTTTCTGCAGTCCCTGTTCTAAAACCAGAGGCCTCTTCTAAAGTTCTAGAATAAAATTTTAAGTTTGGGTCTGCTTTCCCTTCCCTTTCCTTTCAGAGTGTCACAGGTGGGTGAAGAGAAGGAGGAACCCACATTTGTAGAGATTTACTGGGTCCCTCTTGTGTTCCTGGGCTCCTGGTCTACATTTTTTCCTATAATCACTGTGCTCCCCTGTAGGGCAGGCCAGTGAATTGTGAGGGAGAGGTTAAGTGTTGAAGGAGCATAAAAGAATGTAAGAGAGCAAGAGACAGAGACTAACCCAGGCACACAGAGCAGGCAGGGGTCCTCCTGTGGGACTAGGGAGACCCCAGGGCATCCTTGAAGCAGTGTGAGATTGTGGAAGGAGCCCGGATTTGGCAGAGTGGGGGTCAGATCACACTCCCTGACTGACCTTGGGCAGGTGATACTGGCCCGTGCTTCTTCATTTGTAAAATGGGTGATAATCTCTGCTCTGCATCTCTGGGTGACAGATGCGTACCCAGAATTGACCCTGGTGCATGGCATGTGGTGAGGGAAATAAGTGTTGGTAACAACTACCCTTCAGTCTTCAAGCTTCACTTAAAATATGACATCACATATAGAGCTAGTGTCTCCTTGAGTGCTCACATAGAATGTTCTGTCTAGTTTGTTGAAGTACAGTTGTGAATTTTGACAGAAGAATAGGATCAAGTCCAGCCCAGAGCCATTCTAAAACTGTAATCTTTTTTGGAGTGAGTGGCCATAGTTTCTGTGTTAGCAACAGGCAGTCTTTGGATCCTCGTTGAGAGCGTCTGGCTCATCCCTTGGGAACCTCCATATAGAGAATTTTATTTAATTGAGGTATAGCATACATAATGAAAAGTACACATGTGCCACTTAGTACATTTCACAAACTGAGCACATCCTTGTAGCTCAAATCAAGAAATAGAACGTTACTAGCGCCCTCATGCCCACTTGTTGTCACTACCCTCCGAGTAACCACTTTCTTGACTTCAAACAGCGTAGATTAGTTTTTCCTGTTTTTGAACTTTAAGTAATTGGAATTATATAGTCTGTACCCTTTGCTTGCTTTCATTCAACATAATGTTTGTGAAATTTACTTATGTTGTTGAATGTAGGAATAGTTACTCTTTTTTCATTGCTGTATAGTATTTTTCTAGAATTTCTGTTTGGATCTTTTTAAAAACTGCTTCTTTCTTTCATGCTGTGCTATTCTTATGACCCAGTTTAGGCCTATTGAAGGCTAGAGGGGGGTTTCTGGTGGCTTCTAGCAGAGAGAATTTCCTTTTTCTTTAAGGAAGTGCTGGTGAATTAAAATCACCAAGATACAACTTTTTTTTTTTTTTTAAACGACATTGGGGAGATTTAGACTGTGTAGATCGATAAAATGGTAGGATCAGTTCTCTCCTTCTCTGCAGTTCCCCTCTTCATCTCTCTTTGGCATTTTTTCTGACTTAGTCTCCCAATGTGTGTGTGTTTTATTTTCAAAACAAATCAAGGCTGGAGGGCAGCTTCCAGCAGTGAATGAATGAGGAGAAATTGTCAAATCCTTTCCCCAAAAGAACAACTATGAAGCAGCACAGAATTGACCCCCCCAAAATCAGCCATTTCAACACTCTGGAAATTGACCAGAACCACACAATAGTCTGCGAAATGTTTGTGCTTAAGAAACTGCTGAACTCTGGGTAAAAATGGTGAGAATCTGTGGCATTTGACCTGGGGCTTCTCTCATGCCCTCTCCCCAGCTCTCTTGGTAGGGAAGTTCTGCCTAGCCAGTGCAGGCTGTAAGGACCAACAGCTTCTCTGCAGGGGTGAGAAGGGGCTCACTCAATTTAGAGTGGTGGGCAGCAGCCCTACCCGTGGCCTTGTTGGTTAAAGTGACAGTTTTGGAGATGGGCAAGTGGGGAGGGACAGTGGCTGTGTTAGCTCAAGGTTGCAGACATGTTTGGGGGCAAGACAGAAAAACAATTTGAAGAAAGAATGGCCAAACGTGTATTTGAGCAGAAGCTTATCCAAGAAGCTCAACAAACCTCAAGTAGCATAAATACAAAGACATCTATACCTAGACACATCAGAGTCAAACTGTTACAAGCCAGAGAAAAAGGGAAAATCTTGAAAGTAGCAAGAGAAAAACAACTCATCACATATAGGGGAAGCATTAATATAATTAACAGCTGACTTCTCACCTGAGACATTCAAATGGAAACCAAAAGGGAACTGAATGGCATTCAAAGTACTCAAAGAAGAAAATTGTCAACCCAGAATTCTCAGTGCATCAGAACTGTCCTTCAGAAACGAAAGCAAAAAGAGATTTTCAGATAAACAAAGACTGAGGATTTGTTGCTGGCAGACCTGCTGGTTCTTCAGGCTGAAAGGAAGTGACATGTTGGTAACGTACATTCACAGGAAGAAATAAAGAGCACTGGAAATGGTAAATATGTGGGCTAATAGAAAAGACACTTTTTTCTAATTTCTTCTTCGTTAAAAGACATAACATCATATGCAGCATTAACCATAACACTGGATAGAACTGACAAAAACAACCTTAGCTCTTTGGCAATTGACCAAAGGCATACAACAATCTGTTGTATTTATAACATATATAGACACGTGATATATGGGACAACAACAGTACAAAACAGGAGGAATGAAATGGAGCTGTATTGGAGTAACGTTTCTGCATTTTACCGGGATCAGGTTAGTGTTAATCTGAAGTAGACTGTGATGTTAATAAAATGCTTATTGGAATCCCTAGAGCAACTATTACGAAAATAACTTTAAAATATAGTTTAAAAAAATCAACAGAAGAATTGTGGTACATTAAATATGTAACACAAAAGAAAGCAGTCAATGAGGAACAGAAGAACAAAAAAGAAGGAAGACATGTAGAAAACAAACAGCTAAATGATAAATGTAAATCCAACCAGATCAATAATTGCATTTAATGTGAGTAGTCTAAACACCCCAATCAAAAGGCAGAGATTGTCAGAGCAGATAAAAAAGGCAAGATCCAGCCTAATTATATATTGTCTATAAGAGACACCCATTAGATCCTTAGGTAAAAGGATGAGGAAAGATATTACCACAAGTAACCATAAGAAAACTAGAATGACTGTATTAATATCAGATAAAATTGACTTTAAGACAAAAAAATATTCCTAGAGCCAAAGAGGGACATTTTTTAACGGCACATGGGAAGATACACCAGTCACAAATGTATATGTACCTAACAACAGAATCCCAAAATATCTGAGGCATAAACTGATAGGATTGCTAAGAGAAGTAGACAGTTCATAAATTATAGTTAAGAGATTTCAGTACTCCTCTCTCAATAATTGGTAGAGCAACTAAACAGAAAATCGGCAAGATTCTAGAAGACTTGAAGAACACTGTTGATCTCTTTGGCTAAAGGGCATCTATAGAATACTGCAGAATACATCTCATGTGCACATGGAACATTCTCCAGAGTGGACCATATGCTAGGCCATAAAACAAGTCTCAAGGGTAGCTGTAATAAAAAAGACGGACAGAGGACTTCCCTGGTGGTCCAATGGTTTAGACTCCACGCTTCCACTGCAGAGGGCATGGGTTCAATCCCTGGTCGGGAAACCAAGATCCCGCATGCCGTACAGCACGGCCAAATAAATAAATAAAAGCTCTTTTTTTTAAAAAAAAAAAGGACAATAACAAGTGTTGGCGAGGACATGGAGAGACTGGAACCCTGATACATTGCTGGTGGGAATGTAAAATGGCATAAACGGTTTGTCAGTTTCTTAGAAAGTTAGGCATGAACTTACCACATGACCCAGCAGTCTGTCCAAGGAATGTACCTGAGAGAAATGAAAGCATGTCCACACAAAGACAGGTACATGGGTGTCCATAGCAGCATGATTCACAGTAGGCAAAAAGGTGGAAACAATCCAGATGGCCACGGATAAACAAAATGTGCTATATCCATGCAGTGGATTACTAATCAGCAATTTTAAAAAAGCGAATTACCAATTTGTGCTGCAACATGGATGAAGCTCAGACTCACCATGCCGAGGGGGAGACACCAGACCCAGAGACTACGTATTGTATAATTTCATCTACAGGAAGTGTCCAAAAAAGCAAACTTACAGAGACAGAGAGCGTTCAGATGGTGGTCTGAGGCAGGGGTGGGGGGTGGGTGAGGGCAGTGATTAACAGATCACAGGCACAAGGGAACGTTTTGGGGTGATGGAAGTGTTCTAAAATTGGATTGTAGGGATGGTTGCACAACTCTAAATTTACTAAAAAATCACTGAATTATACTCTTAAAATGGATGAATTTTGTGGTATGTAAATTATACATCAATATGGATGTTAAAAAATATAAATGAGGTTAAAATAGTTTGGTTTCCGTTCTGGCATCCGTAAATGTGCTCATGGAAAAACAAAACCCCGCAGAGGTGGAGGTTGATCCTGTTGGTCTTGTGAGGCCAACTCAAAGCTCATGAGCATGTGCTGCCCTCCCCCTACCCCAAGTCTGGACTGCTGGAAGAGGCTGGAGCTGGGACAGGCAGAGGAAGCTGTTTTGGGTTCTCTGTTTTGCTTCTGAGATAAATAGATTCCATTCCTGCACTTTCCTATAGAGGAGACTCTCTTTCTGTCACAAATTGTTGATCTTCAAAAATAGTCTGGGCCACACACAGGTGAAAAGAGCTTTGTTTTTCGCCTCTTGGGTAGAGGAACATTTAACTGAGTAAAACATGAGCTTCTTCTCCAGAGGTTCTGCACCTGAAAGGTTAGGGCTGGGTCCCTTGGTTGCCCTGGGCCTGTGTGGGATGGGAACTTCATGATTAGCCACCCCCATACTTCACTGAAAATGTGTTTGTGTGTGCCTTTTTCTGAGGTGCCAACTCTCCCTGGATTGTCTGTGGCAGGTACCATGCTCGTCCCTGGGGACAGAAGTGATAGGACAGGATCTGACTTAGCTGTTTTTTAGGATACTTGATCATGAAAGAATATGCAGAGGTGTTGGGGAGCCTCGACTTTAGGGGTGTGGCTCACTAGGGATGGAAGTCACTGGTTGCCTAAGCAGACCATCTCTATTTCCTCATTTTACCTGGGAGGAAACAAGGCTGGGCTCCCAGGGTCTCACGGGCAGGGCAGGAGCAGACTTGGAGCCCCATTTCTGCTGCTCGACAGCCAGCCACGTGGGTCTTGTGTGGATGTGTGGGGCAGGTGTCATGGTGACTGTGTCTCCCTGGCTTCCATTGGGGTGCGTGGGCTTCAGGCAGCTGTCTGACACCTTCTCTTCCTTCCCTGCTTTGCATCGTGTGTCTCTTTTGCTGTGGGACAGGGCTTTACTTGGACCAGTGGTCTGCCCCATGGTGTGGGTGGGAAGGACTCTGATGTGTGCTCTTATCCCTACTGAGGGGCCTGTGGCCTACTGGGAGCTGGCAGTAGCACCTGAGCCATTAGAGCTGTTCTTGGCTTTAGTTTTTCTGGCTTTCTACCTTCTTGCAAGGTTTAACAGACTGTAAAATGCACCAGAAGTACACCCTCTGTTTACCAAGGCTGCAAAAGCAGGGCACCTTTGTTGCAGCTGGTATCCTTGATGACAGAATTACTGCCCCATCTTTCTTTTGGGACTTTGGTAGTGGAGGGCGACACTCTGTATAGAAGCTAGGATTCTCAATGGCAGATCATTTGCTATTAAGACAGGGCTTGGCCACCCACAGTGGTGAGTGTGGTGTGTGGGGCATGTCATCCACACCCATGCTAACGCCCGAGTCCTCTTCCAAAGTGAAAATGAATCTGAAAGTAACACGATAGTGCTTCCGCCTGTCATCTGTAATGTTGGATTGTGTGGCTGGCCTTGTTTTGTTCTGTTCTGTGTAGAAATGGAGTCCACAGGAAGAGGTATGTGCATCACTTAACGTTTCCAAGATGACTCCACAAGTTATAGAGTCCTTGTTTGGGTGGACATGCTTTACAAGAGGCCTTTGGGAGAAGGAGGATACAGTAATCCCTGGGGTTGCATTGCCTTGCCAGGAAGTACTGCTGGTGCCTGCCGTGTATGCCTCTCCTGCTGCGGTTTTGACACATGTATCCACCTGTGTAGTTCAAAGCCTTATCGAGATACAGAACCTTATCACCCCAGAAAGTGCCCTGGAGCCATCCATACATTTCCTGCCCTCCCTGACTGGGTGTATTCTCCCACTCTCGACCAGTCTTGCCTCTTCTCAAACTTCCTAGAAATGGAATCATAGAGTATGTGCTTGGTGGGGTCTGGCTTCTCTCACTCCACGTGATTGGGATTCATCTCTGTTGTGTGTATCAGCATTTTGCTGAGGGGCTGCTGCGTGGATGTGCATAGTCGTCCACTCACCTGCCCACAGATACCGGGCAGTCTCCAGTTTGGGGTGCTGTGATCATTCCTGTAGAAGTCTTTTGCGTGGACATCGATCATCATTTCTCTTGCTAAATACCTGAGGTCAAACTGCTGGGGTCACAGGGTAGGTGGGCATTGAGCTGTTTTAAAGAAACTGCCATGCCTTTCCCCCAAAATGTCTGGGTGGTTTTACTCTCACAGGCGTGGAGGTCCAGCTACTTAATACTCACTTGGTGGTGTCAGGCTTTACAGTTTTAGCCATGGAGTCTTCAGAGAGGTCTGAGTCCAGGTCCTGGCCTGCTTGTGTGACCATCAGCCCTCTCCCTTCCGCCACAGAGGGTGAGGCCAGCGATGGTTGCTGCGCCAGCTTCCCGCGTGGGGGTGGGTGGGGGTCCTCCACGGTGATGTGCAGACATGAGCCCCCCTCCTACCCTGTTCTCCCCACCATGCTCCACTGCAGCTGTGCCTGACCCACCAGCCAGCTGTCTGCTGGAATGTGCGTCCTTGAGTGATTCGGGGGAATGTTACACAGCTGTGGGCGTGATGGCTCTGGAAAGGGCTCTGGTTCTCTCACAGCCTGAGTGAGTGTGATTGTGGCCCTCACCCTGGCTCCTCCTATAGTCGCCAGCGATCGACACCCCGCCCCCCCCTCCCCCATGTGTGAGAGCTTTGGAAGTCCCGCAGCCAGGAGCCTGTTCCTTCTGTGTGACGATCACTTCCCTCAACGGGGGGTGGGGGGGGGTGGGGCTCTGGCACTCTGTGGGAGGCTCTTGGGGAGCCCAGCCCCTCCCCAGCACCTGTTGTGGGCTGGCCTTTCACTTGTTAGTTCTCTGTCTGCGGCTGGGCGGCTTCCAGGAGGGGCCAAGCAGCCTTGGGGAGCAGCTCCATCAGTTCCAACTAGAAATCCATAGCCTGCTTGCATTTCAGCACGTAAGAGCTGAACTGAGAGGTACGTTCCTTCAGAAATCGGTTCCTCGTTCTGGATTCCCCTGCCTCAGCTGCCACCTCTCCAAACCTCTGTGACTTGTCTCCATCTCCTCCTCATTCTCTGCCTCTCCCCTTCCCTCGGGTCCTCATCCCGGTTCTTCTCTGTCTACCTGTCTTTATTCTGGGCCGTATCTTATCCCAGGTTTGTAATAATTGTACTTTGAGGGGTTCACCTGTACTTCTGAAAATCATTAGATTATTTTTGGATGGCAGAGTGACAGACTCTGGGTGCCCTGTTTCTAACTCTTAGAGTGACCTAGCTCACGTGGGGCATATTGTGAGCCAGCCTGGTGACAGGTAAGGAGCTCCACAGTTTTGCCACTTCCCCATTGCCTTTACGGCGCCCTCCTCTGGCCTTGGAGGGGATGGTTTCTCACTGGATAGTGCCAGCCTTCTGGGGATATTAGTGTGTGGCTGCCCTGACAGGAACCAGCAAGCCACCGTGTACAGTCATCAGGGTAGTAGCTGTAAGCGCTTGTTTGTTTAGCAGTCAGGAACTCTTCTCTTCACACATGTGTGAGTTAAGCAGATTGGCAGATTAAGCAGATCATTTCCTTATTTTGAAATTATTTACTATAATTCTGCAATTGTAGTTTCTGATATCCTCTTATGGCATGTATTCCTGTTGGTGCTTTGTCACATGCTGACAGGCTATGCCCTCACTGCTGTAGTGGGTTTAAACATTCTACCTATTAGGGGTACATGAAGGAGGGTCTCTGGCCAGCCCTCTGCCATGGAGGCTCTGCTTTTATATGCATTGCTTTTTATCTTACAGCCGGTTTCTCCGACATGAGGAGAGCAGGTGTACCGGAACCATAACCAACCCTGGGGGTGGGGCCTGCGAGTGTGCTGGTCTGAGGGATCCCATCCTGTCCCTCATGGCCACCTAACCTGGTGGAGAAGAAAGATGAAGAGAGCTCTGTGTGTAGAACAGGTAGAAGCAGGAGTGAATACCTAGCACTTTTCACACATACTGTGTGTGACCCCAGGTGGGGCAAGCAGGATTTATACCAGGAGAGGAGTATTTTCTCAGTTAGCAGAATGTACCCTGGAGGAAAAGGAGAGCTGGCCTGATTGCAAGAGATTTCTGGGATTTTTCCTCAAGAAGATGAGCACTCGAATTGTAACTTGTGAGCCTGAAAAGGAGCAGGGGATAGCAGGTGGTTAAAAAAAGAATGTGAGGTCTGATGGCTCAATTTCACTCACACCCCTGTGTAGCCCAGGACAGTTCACCCCACCCTTGGAGCCCACCATCTCCTCTGAAGTGAGGCATAGTCCAGTAAGGTTTGTCACAGCGCTGATGGAAAGGAGACTTGGGACTCACAGGTGTCCAAGAATGAGGGAGAGGGGAGCTGAGTTCCCTGTGGCTGATCCAGCTCTGTGGATGGGTCCGCCTGGGGGAGGGGGCAAGTGCGAAGGAGGTGGGGAGCGTGGAGCGTCTGATGGGTGGAGAGATGGGAGACATACCAGACGTTACTGTGTGTCCCCTTCCTTGGATCCCAAGCCATAAGAGTGCTTATTTTTAGAGCTTAAATCTTAAAAATAGTTGTGATGTAATCACATTCAAAAGCTTCAGGTCTTAGGGGGCACTGAGATCTGGTGACATGCAGAGTTCCTTAAAGCAGGCCCTTGACAGCTTTCAAAATCAGCTTTAACACAACAGTGCTTTAAAGGGAACAACCAATCCAGGCACACGTGGTATCTGTGGGCATTGTGGGAAAGAGCAGTCTGGGTGGCATGCATGTACTGGGGAGCTCACGGCCCAGACATAGGGGTGCTCGGGCGTCCAGCTAGCTCCCTGGAGCCATTGGGTTTGCCTGGATTCAGGGCCTGAGAAGACCCATGGCGGTGGGAGCAGAGCCGGATGTCGGGCTGGGAAACGCAGCCCATGGACCACCCTCTGGAGCGGGGAGAGTTGATGCTCTGGATGTGGGTGGAGCTTGGAAGTTTGCTGGATGCCTCCATGTGAGAACAGAGGTAGACATGCTGGAGGAGGGAGGAGATGCCTTTGCCTGGAGTGCGGCGTAAGGGGGGAGTGGGGCATGAGATGCAGGATAGTTTCCTGGCGTTGGGGGCCTGGGGTGCCTGACCTGCCTCTACGGGAAGTCTGTGCTTGGCCTGCCCATCTGCAGATGCAGGGTGTCCAAGCTGCCCTGGGCAGTGGCAAGTTCTCTGTGAACTGGGTAACTGTGGGGCCTGTACAGTTGCCGCTTTTTAAGGCCACAAGAACAGGGTTACCAAATTTTGTTGTCTTACAGTTGAATAGGTTTTATAGGGAAATTACGGCGTATATGTGTGGTGAGTCCTATTAAATTTTTAGTACATTTGCTTTTCAAAACACAACTTTGGCAGCATGAAAAAACCACGTGGTTGCAGTATGTCAGGAGGACTGCACTTGGGAATCTCTGCTCAGACTGGCATCTGTGATGGGGACAGGAAACCCTTTGCCGAAAGCACTGGTGCAGCCCCTTTTCCATCTCTGGACCCCAGAGAACCTTTGGTCGTGTGGAAAATATGTTGACATTTACTGTGTTAGAAAATCTGAAAATAACTTATTTATTTAAAGATGACGATAATAAACCCATTACATGTTAGCATAAAGAACATTGCTTATAAAAAAAAATAACTGTTTTGCAGATCTCTTTAATAAGTAGACAGCTGGATTCTCATATCTGCTTCTGCATCCAGTCTCTTGTGATAAGTTGTTAGGGATGAAGCATGTGAAGAAAATCCAGCCTCACACAGAGAAGCAGTTTGAGCAGGGAGGAGTATTTGGTTAGTCTTGGATAATTGTGTGTTTCTTCCTTTAATACGACACCAAAAGACAGAGTGGCCATTCCTAACGGTTAGTTGCACTGTAGACTCTGAAACCTCGATTATCAGTGAAGTTTTTGTACTCAGTTACATTAAAATCTGTCAGTCTCTCTTGCACCTTGAACAGAACAATTTTTTTTTTTTTTTTTTAACCTTTTTTTTGGGTTTATTTATTTATTTATTTATGGCTGTGTTGGGTCTTCGTTTCTGTGCGAGGGCTTTCTCTAGTTGCGGCAAGTGGGGGCCACTCTTCATCGCGGTGCGCGGGCCTCTCATTATCGCGGCCTCTCTTGTTGCGGAACACAGGCTCCAGACGCGCAGGCTCAGTAAATTGTGGCTCACGGGCCTAGTTGCTCCGCAGCATGTGGGATCTTCCCAGACCAGGGCTCGAACCCGTGTCCCCTGCATTGGCAGGCAGATTCTCAACCACTGCGCCACCAGGGAAGCCCCCCAGAACAATTTTTTTTTAAGTATCATTTTAACTTTATTTATTTATTTTAATTAATTAATTTATCTTTGGCTGCATTGGGTCTTCGTTGCTGCATGCGGGCTTTCTCTAGTTGCGGTGAGTGGGGGCTACTCTTGGTTGCGGTGTGCGGGCTTCTCACTGCGGTGGCTTCTCGTTGCGGAGCACGGGCTCTAGGCATGCGGGCTTCAGTAGTTGTGGCACATGGGCTCAGTAGTTGTGGCTGGCGGGCTCTAGAGCTCAGGCCCAGTGGTTGTGGCCGTCTTAGTTACTCCGCGGCATGTCGGATCTTCCCGGACCAGGGCTCGAACCCGTGTCCCCTGCATTGGCAGGCAGTTTCTTAACCACTGCGCCACCAGGGAAGTCCCTGAACAGAACAATTTTAAAAAAAATTTTAGGATTGTTGTAGATTTACAGAAAAGTTGCGACGATCGTTCCTGCACACCCTTTCCCAATCTCCCTCATTGTTAACAGATTACTATGGAACATTTGTCACAAGTAATTACTATTAACCAAAGTCTATACTGTCTATTCAGATTTCCTGTTTTTTACATACCTTTTCTGTTCCAGGATCCCACATGACATTTTGTTGTTATGTCTTTTTAGGCTTCTCTGGGCTGAGACAGTGTCTCAGACTTTCTTGGTTTTGACAACCTTGACAGTTTGGAGTTAAGTGTTCTGTAGAATGGCCCTCAGTTGGAATTTGTCTGGTGTTTTTCTCATGGTTGGACTGGGTTTTGGAGAGGAGGACCTCAGAGGGGAAGTGCCTTTCTCATCACACATGTGTCCAGGGCACGTGCCATCAGTGTGACTTTTCACACCTTGATCACCTGGGTATGTCAGGTGTCTTCACTGTAAAGTTACTTTCTTTCTCCCTTTCCATGCTGTGCCCTTCGGAAGGAAGTCAGCTCACACCTAAGGGAAGGGATGCGGAGTCATTCTCCACCTTGAGAGTGGAGCATCTACACAAATTATTTTGGATTCTTCTGCCTAGATTTGTTTTTTCTCTCCCTGAATGATCTTTTACTCATGTTTGAGTTTGTAATACCATCGAACATTAGAAAATATCAGTTTACTGAGTTACAGAGATCTTTCAAATACTGATATATTTCATTTTACAGTATCGCGGAATCAGATTAGTTAATTATCCGATCTGTTGGGAAGCTCTTGGGCTCACAAATTTCCCAAAATTCTACATTTTGCTTGTTGGAAGCTCAGACATTATCATTAGTGACATATTATCGGTTGTTTTCCTTGAAGTGAACAGGCTTTGCTTTGACCATTTTGGGGAAAGTGTGTGCCAGACACCCAAGTCTGAATAACCACAGCATGTCTGTCCGACCTTCCTTCAAGCATCATGAACGCTCAAACGTGTGATTTTTTTCCTGCATGTCTGTTCTGCTTCTGTACACAACAGGAGTGCTTTATCTTGTCACAGAATATTAAAAAGACATGTTCTCAAATGCTTGAGTTTTAATAAAATCAATAGCTTGTACTTCGTGCAGGGCGTTGCCTACAGCGTGATGACACCGTGAGTCTTGGCACAGTTTGGTGCAGCTCTCCTGACTTGGTGAAAACGGCAAATGTCATCTCGATGTTACAACAGCCTGGCAGAGCCCCTGAAGGGGTCCTGAGGACCACACTGGGAGGAGCGCAGGCAGGCTGTCCACAGTGGGCACGAGCAAGGATGCCTGGCAGGACTCTGAGCTCACATCTCAGGCAGGACAGTGGTTAGTGGCCTGATGGGGTCAGACAGTGGGAGGAAGAGAAGCCCTCAGCCTGGGATCTTGTCCCCAGAGACCTCGGATTGCCGGGCAGGTGGCCAGATGAATCAGTTCAGAGCTAAATTATAGCAGAAAAGGTGATGGCTGCCCTGAGTGTGCATGTTACTACGTTCTTTGAGGATGGGGAAGAGAGATGGGGTCATCGTCCGTTGACTAGATGCACTTTCTGTGCCCTTTACGGTTCACAGCATCCTCTCATGGTCAGTGGCATCCCATTCTGCAGATGAAGAAACTGAAGCTCTTTGAGGTTTGGTGACTGGGCCAGGTCCTAGGAGCCACTGACGAGTGCCCAGCCCCCCAGAGTCCTCATGGCTGACCTGGGCGGAGTCTCACAGCTGCTTTGCTTAGAGCAGCTGGAGCAGGTCAGGTGGGGGGTTGGGGGACACCCGAGCCATGCTGGGAGGACATCCCCTGGGATTTGCCAGGGCGTGGAGGGGCAGGACTCAGCAGTTTGAAACACATATTTAAGAGGGGGCAAGAAAGTTCCAGGCAAATAGAGCACTTTCCATTTATCACAAGAGTTTGTGGTCATTGCAAGCTGGAAAACTGTTTCTCGAGTGTGGTTTCATCTGCACACAGCTGACTTGCTGTGAGTTGGTGAGGAAGCTGGCATCCCAGGAGGTGTGTTTGGGTTCATCTGGTGTAGGGAGTCCCTCCGTGCTGCAGCGTGCTCCTGAGTTTCTCCCTGGAGGAATGTTGGCCTGGCATGTGGGTACGGTGACAGAGGAAAGAGGCGATGCTAGCGATAGTGCTGTGACCAGCAGAGGGGTCCTACACTCCTTTTACCTTCACTCCCCAGGCCCAGGCCCTTTGGAAGCCTGGATTCCCGAGTGCTGAAACCCCACCCAGCTTTCTCAAGCAAGTAGCCGTCCATGTGTAGTTGTTTCCCAGTTAAGTCCAAGGACCACATCCATGTCCTCGCACTGTCATCTCTTTATCACCTCGGGGACTCGGCATGCAGATGCTGGTGGCTATCCAGCATCCTTCAAGTATAAATAAAAATATTTTCCCCTTTTTAACCTAGTCCAAAACTGGTATTTGATAAGCTGAGTTAGAGGCCTCAGTTGACAGTTATGTGAGACCTACCCTTTCCTGCCCTGCACCTCCTTTTTGGGATACCATGTAGCCCCCTGAAGGCTATGGGTGCCCAGCTGGTCTGACTAGGACAGGGGGCCCAGGTCCCCGTGCACTGTGGGGTACACCTGGCAGACCTTGGCGTGCCAGAGTTGACCAGGCCTGCCAGGGGTCCATAGGAGGCTGGGCCTGCTGTGGGCCCAGGTTATCCTCAGGCCATGGGTGTGTGACCTCAGGAAGTCACTCTCTTAAGACTCTTTCCGCACCTGTGGATGTGGGTGATGTGGGTGACAGTTGAGCAGTTGAGACGATCACATGGAAGCATGCATCTTGGTCGTTGGCACAGGGATGGCCATCAAAAAGGGTCAGCAGATGTGCTGGGTGATTTTCCCAAATCTGACATAAGTCAGCATTTCAGTTCTGACTGTGGTCATTTCTAATATGTGCCCCTTCCCAAATTTCTGAGCAGAGAGCGTGCTGAATCAGATTTAGCCTTCCTGGTGGTGACCCGACTGGAACATGTTGCCTGCTGGCAGGGTCATGCTGCAGTGACCTCCTTGGGTGGGTACTGGCTCTGCAGGCTGCCCCATTGCCATTTGATGTCAGGGTCTTTCTGTGGGGCCACTGCCAGCTGCTGGCCCAGGGAACACTCCCTTCTGCCCATTCTTGGCTTGCTTCTCCATCGACTCTGCATGCCCCCAAAACTGGCCCCTATCCCTGCTTCCAGTCCCAGTGAGGTCCTCTAGGTCTCCCTAGCCAGGCTGTGTGACTTCTAGGGGCTCCTGTGTTCCTAGAAGGATCCCCAGCAGGACAGGCTGGATGCCTCCTGGCCTTGCTGATGGCACAGTGCTCTTCCACTGCAGCTGCCTCTGCCCTGGGACTGCCTGCCTCTGTGCTGGGGGCCCTGGTTGGGGGATGGGCTCTCGGGACCAGACCCTGGTCACACTTGCTCTCTTCCTTTCTTCCGAGATGTTCGCCTGTTGCCATGGCAGGGTGGGCCATAATGGAGTCCCAGAGAGATAGCTGGACCTGGAGTCTCCAGGAAGAATTATGGCTGGGTTTCAAAAATCCCATCCCAGCTGCTCACCTCCATGGCCTCTGTGGCCTAGAAGCAAAATGTATTCTGACTTCCTGGCCCCCACAAAGCAGGCTCTGGGCTTTTGTCTTGACATCCCAGCCAACAGGGTGTCAAGTTACAGTGCTGGGAGAAGTGGTAATGGATGCCAAGAAGGGAGTCGAGGGGGAATTGGGGGAGTTGCGCAGGGGAGCCGAGGGAGCTGAGGGGCTGGGGCTGGCGGGAAGCAGGTGGGCTCCGGGGGGCACGACAGGGACCAGGCACCCGTCAGTGCCCACCAACCTCAAGGGCAGGCAAGTGTTCGGCTTTGGGGCGCACCTGTGTCTGCATGCAGCGGTTCCCTTTCTGATCACATCGGGTGTGTCTGAATGGATGGAGCCCCTTGGGAAAGGAGGGTGGGGTGTCATGGGGTCCCAGTGGGCAGCTCCCATGCCCAAACGGCTGTGAAAGATCCCAGTGGTGTGTGTCTGTGGAGATGCTCAGTATGCAACTGGGAACTGCCAATGAAATGTTACCAGGTAGTAGGACTAACCTGGGAACTGGTGATAAACGTCTTATTTTTCTTTCTTTAGGACTTTTCTAGAAGTATTTCTGGAATGGGAGTGCTCATTGGATTAAGTATATGGAATTGCTTTCCAGCGTTGACTCAGACACCACTCCCAGTGGTGCCTGAAGCCGCCGGTAGTGGCTCCCAGACCTGAGGATGGCCCCTTCCTCTCCTGTGGGACCTCCTATACACCCCCTTTTCTTTGTTGGGCAGCTCTGTGCTCCTGCTGGGCAGTCCTAGAGCTATGCTCCAATCTCCTCCCAAGTCTGCATCTGCCCCGGACAGCCTCTGTGTGCAGAGAACTACTGCTGGTCCTTTTGGGGGGATTTGAGGTTCAGCAGGGATGGTTACTTGGGTAAACCTTTTCTTTCCCACCTTCTCTCTCCCAGGGTACTGTAGCGTCTAGAGTGGGTGGCCTTGTTGAGTCTGAGGGAGGCCATGGCATTATAGTGGTGTAGGCCAGCTCGCTGGGGGCAGAGCTGGGCTGCCGGCCCCATTAGTTTAGTGGTTTAAAGTAACTGTATTGGTGTAGCATCATCTGTCAGGTCTGCTGGTTCCAGCTGGGTGCAGCTTCTTGGGTTCTCATCTTTGTAGTCCCACGTCAGCTGGATTGGGTGTCCCCAGTGTCTTGGTTACTCATGTGGGATGGCTGGGCCCATCGCTGTGTCTGTCTCTGTGACCCTCTTTCCAAGCAGCTAGTTTGGCATCCTACTCTGGGGTGGTCTCTCAGAGCATATGTTCCAAGGGCCCAAGCACAAGCTTTTTTTTTTTTTTTTTTAATTATTATTTTTTAATTAATTAGTTTTTATTTATTTATTTATTGGCTGCGTTGGGTCTTCATTGCTGTGCGCTGGCTTTCTCTAGCTGCGGTGAGCAGGGGCTACTCTTCGTTGTGGTGAGCAGGCTTCTCATTGCAGTGGCTTCTCTTGTTGCGGAGGACAGGCTCTAGGTGTGTGGGCTCAGCAGTTGTGGCTCGCGGGCTCTAGAGCATAGGCTCAGTAGTTGTGGCGCACGGGCTTAGTTGCTCTGCGGCATGCGGGACCTTCCCGGACCAGGGCTTGAACCCGTGTCCCCGGCACTGGCAGGCGGATTCTTAACCACTGTGCCACCAGGGAAGTCCCAAGCACAAGCTTTTGAGGCTGTGACCTTGCTTCAAAAGCTTGCATCGTTGCTTCCTCTATGTTCCTCACTCCTGGCCTCAGAGAGTGAGCCACAAAACTAACCCAGGTCCCGGGGATAGGACCAGACACGAGGATGTGAGCATGGGGAGGCATGGATCACTTGGAATGAGCTACCTCCACGGTGCTGTTCAGGACTGAATGGATGGGCTCGTAAGGGTGTAGTGCGGTGGTCCTCTGTACAGTGTTTTGTCAACCAGGTGTATTAGGACTCCTCCTTAACATCCACCAGAGTCCTGGACTCATAGGTTAGGAGTTGGACTTCCAGGGCCTAATGCTTGACAAGACATAATGACACAGAATTCAGAAATCCTTTTAAGTGAGTTTGCACATCCTTTACCAGTGCAGCATCTGTGTGCGTGTGGAAAGAGCTGCTCACATGTGCAAGGTGATCCGTCAGTCTACAGGCATTGCAGATTCCTCGTGAACTCATAGACCCCATCCTGGAGCCAGGTGCAGGGAAGAGGAGGAGGTAGGTGCACACCAGCTGTGTCATCTGAGCACCCACACAGCAGGCCCAATCTCTGTCTTCAATGGGTTTGAGAATATTCACGTGTTACCCAATTGACTGCTGTGTGCCGAGTTCACCTTCACAGCAAGCAGCCCCTTACTGCCTCAGGAGAGGTTGGGGCCTGAACTGCCCTGATGGCCTCCTACGGCGTCTGAGCCTCCTTGGCACTGAGATCTCACCTCACGCAGCAAACCCCACCCAGTGGGACAGGAATTACTGTCCCCATCCTTGTAGGGGGCACAGAGAGGGAAGTGTCCTACCCTGGGCTTCTCACTTGCAAGAGGCAGAACCAAGTGAGAGGTTTTGTAAGGGTGCGACTCTCCCCCTCCCCTCAGTGTGTGTAGGCTTGGTGCACAGTGCCTGCCCTGGGAGGAGGCCCTGTGGCCTGTCCACCACGCAGCATGGCACTAGGAGCAGAGTCCTGCCCCTCTGGCTCTGGGGAGGTGGGGAGCCCTTTGCTTGTCGGGCCACCTTAGGAGCATCCTGGCCCTCACCGGGAGCTGTAGGGCCCCAGCGTTGTGGAGATGGCTCCAGGTGGGACCATGGCTCCCTGGCTGCTATGCCTGTGGTGATCTCCGGCCCCAGCCCTGGGTGGGGGAACCCGCCTATCAAATGCGCAATGACAGCATCACCCTGGGAGGCTGTGGGAGGGTGAACTGAGCCAGCGTGGGGCTGCCATAATGGCACCTTGTAGGAGGGCGAGGCACTTTCTTGGATAGTTTGCTGAGGTGAGGGTGAGTGAGCTGGTCTCTGTCAGGGGAGTGCCTCTGCTCAGGCTTGTGCTGCCCTTGAGTGGAAGCCCCCAGAGTTTTGCCCTAAGCTCCCTGCCCCCAGGATGGACAGTTAGGGGCAGGGCGAAGAAGGCTGCCCGAGACATGCATGCTGTTGCGGGGGTGGGCCCCGTGAGCACAGTGGGGTAGTGCTGACCACGCTTCCAGGGCGGGGCTTGGCCAGCCGGGGACTTTTCTGAGGGCACAGATGGTTTGAAGTGCATCTTGAAGTGTGAGTTGGGCCTCACAAGGGAGATGAGAAGTATGACAGAGGAACATTCCTTGGAGGGGATGGTGGGGAAGGTGGGAGGAGCTCATGACAGGACGTACATGTGAGCAGCAACTTGGAGTTCAGGGGCTGAGGGCTGGAGAGGCTGTGGGCCTGGGAGGGGTGAATGGGCTCTAGAGGGAGGAATGCCCTGGGGAAGGGTCTGGTGGGGCCAAGACTAATGTTTGCTGAAACTGGCGCTGGGTCTGGCAAAGCCTCCCCCGCACCTGCCGTACCCAGCAAACAGTTAGCAACCACCTGCCTCTCCCTGCCCAGCCAGGCCCAAAAGATGAGGGGAAGAGGGAGGGTTCTATCAGGGAGTAGTTGGCCACCAGCCCTGCTTGTCTCCCCTGGGTTAGCCCTGAGGAGCAATTTGTTGTCCCCAGGCCTCATTTGGCCCACCCTCGTCCCCTACTTCCCTAGTGTGTGCAGGCATCTTAGGGATCTTATAAAAATGCAGGCTTTGATCAAGCAGGTCTGGGGTAGTAACGTGCCTTGGTGAAGCTGCTCTGCTGCTCAGTGGGCTGAGGCAGGTGGTGGTCCACTCCCACCTGCCCCTCCCCCTCCTGGTTTTGCGTCTGCCCCTCCTGGTCGACCCTAAGGACGGAACTGCTTTTATCCAGGGGTTTCTCCCCACTGCCTGACACAGCACCTGCTTCTTAGGTTGGCTTTCAGCAAATTGGAGTGAGTGAGTAAATGAATGAGTGTGGATCAAGTGTGCCTTCCCCAGACATCAGGCAGGCCCATATTGAGAACAACTAAGGTCAGAGCTGCATTCCCTTGATGAGACTGCTTCCCCTGGCACAGGCCAGTGAGACACTTAAATATTAACCTCACACTGACCGCTGATTGGTTAGCAGCTGGGATGGTAGTCTGGTGCTGTGAATGGAGGGATCTTGTCATGAGTTAAGTTTACAATCCCTGCCTTCCCTTTAGGAAACTTGATGAAAGTTCTGGGCAGGTAACAGAACTCTTGTTTGTTTAGCCACGGCTGGTATACAGGGGAGGAGGTAGTGAGACCATTTTTGCTAACAGCCTGGCCTGCTTCCAGGGATTTTTGTCGGTCATGTAAAATCTCTTCTGATCATAATTTTTTAAAATTTGGCTGTGCCAGGTCTCAGTTGCAGCATGTGGGATCTTTAGTTGCAGCATGTGGGATCTAGTTCCCTAACCAGGGATTGAACCCGGCCCCCCTGCATTGGGAGCGTGGAGTCTTAGCCACTGGACCACCAGGGAAGTCTCCTGATCATAATATTTTATATGAGGGTTCCCAAGATGGGCAGGATAGGCTTAATGAATTTGCCCTGAAATCATATAGCTTCTAAATAAACTTGGTGCCCAGGCAGCTGCCCTGGATTGAGGCAGTACACCTGGCCACTACAACTGTTCCCCTGGCATGTTGGGCTAAATTTCCTCTGCTTTGTTCTCCTGGCCTAAATGGTTTTATAATTTAAAATACGTTTTAAAAAAAGAATGCCCACAATAATTTTTAGCCTTTGTCAAATGCGTGTTCTTTTTCCTGAATTAAAAGAACCCTCTGGGAAAGTAATGAGAGACTTGAAGCACCTTTGCTTTAAAATTGAACTTAGGAAAGTTTTTCATCTTGGAAACTAGTGGGGCTGGTGACCCTTCTGTGTTTGGAAGAGGTGACTCAGGTCCCTGTAACAATCGAACGGGCCGGCACCACACAGGAAATGCCTGCAGCCCGGCAGCCCCAGGGTGAGCTGGCGCCTCCATTTCCTGACAGCACCTGAACCCTACCTCACTTCTCAAAATGAAGGCTGCGTGTCACAAACTGGTTAGAACTGGCTGTTGCCATGGTTTTCACGTTGGAAGGCACAGTTAAAGGGTCACATGACCAAAGAGGGAAATGCCTTTGTCACATGACTTTTTGGTGGCCTGATTAGCATACAGGAAGTTCACTCCCTGCTGGCTGCTGGGATGCTGAGTGATCATTGATGGGAGGTGATGTCATCTCTTGGACGAGTTATTGATTAGTCTCAGTCCAAAATGGGACCTGGGAGTGCTGTGGTCAGAGTGGCCATCTCAGGGAGCTTCAGCTTCCACATGGTCCCAGTCCCTAACCCTACCCTCTTCCCTCAGGCACATCTGAGCTTTATTAGACATCTCACCTTTGGAAGACGTGCACATCCTCATTGAGATGATAAAAAGTGATAAATCCCTGTAAGTTACCGTTGTCTTAGAGCGCTCTTGCTCAGGAAACGCCTGTAGTCTGTAACTCCAGACGTGGGTCTGCCTGGGCTGCTCCTCTGCCCGTGTGTAGCCAGCCGCCTGGGAACCCACCTGGGCTGGGACCAGCGGCTGCAGCTCCTGTGCTGGAGCCTTGTGTCTGCTTAGTGCCTGTGTGTGTGTCCACAGAACCCGGAATTGGAGCCGCGAGGTCATTTTTTTCTTTTTCTTTTTTTAATTATTTATTTTTGGCTGCATTGGGTCTTCGTTGCTGTGTGCGGGCTTTCTCTAGTTGCGGCAAGCGGGGGCTACATTGTGGCGCATGTGCTTAGTTGCTCCGCGGCATGTGGAATCTTCCCGGACTGGGGCTCGAACCCGTGTTCCCTGCATTGGCAGGCGGATTCTTAACCACTGTGCCACCAGGGAAGTCCCCCGAGGTCATCTTTAAAGTTGATCTTGGGCAGAGTTGGCAGTCAGCAGGGAGACACGGAGACTTGAAAGTGTGGTGGTTCCCGAATTGCATTGGTTTTTAGTTTGATGAGGCCCTAGTGAGACATCCCAGGTTACTTTATAGACAGCCAGCCAATTTCTGGACTTGAGAACGTGGGCTGATAACCACAGTGAGGGGATTCTGTACCTTGAAATGGAAGCCTTTTTTTGTTCACTCTCCTGGTCTCTTGTCTGGAAGACCATCCAGCAGCTGTGCTGGTTAAATCGGATCAGGGCTGGGATTGTTGAGGTGCAGCAGCCATGCCGCTCTAGGAGGTGGGATTAGGAGGGGCCTGGGGAAGCACACTGCGGGTTGAGGGGCTAGGGGAGTTAGGGAATGCAGTGTCTGGTCCTCTGTGCCCATCCTTCCCTGAAGACACAGCTCACTCTGGGAATCGAAAGGGCAGTTCAGTGGGCTGTTAAAACACCAGTTCTCCATCTATAACTCTCTCCCCGCTCAGCTGGAAGAAATGGGACAACTTTGAGCTGTTACTCTTAGTTAACTTCATCGAGTTTGTTCTTTGGGTCACAGTGCCACCTAGCGGACACATTCAGTCCTTGGCTGGTTTTCCTGCTGATAGAAGGATTTGATTCCTTCGACACAAATGCTGAGGCCAGATCTCAAGGGAAAGTTTACGTTGCACCCTCAGCAAACAGAGCTGCTTGGTTCAGGGCTAAGCACCGTCTGTGGGACCCGTTGGTCCTTATGTGTGGGGTCAGCAATGCCAGTGCAGAAGTCCAGCATCACTAGATGTGCATGTATGTCCTAGGGGACTTGGGCGGTAGGGTTGGCGTAAGAGGGCAGAGGGTAATGCGCAGAGGTGGCTGGGAACTAGTTTGTAAGCGGATCAGGTGGGTGGAAAGTATCCAGATCTGTGAGAGAAAATGTGTTCCATGTTCCAGTCGGTTTCAAAACATGCAGCCACTACCGCTACATTGCCACTGGCAGGGTGAAGAGGCCACGTGTAGCCCAGGAAGGACTATCCAGCAGGCAGCCTTGGCCACCTTGTGAGGTGGTGACACCCCATGCTGGGGAGCTAGAATGTAGGCCGACAACATGTGCATCAGCCCTTCTGTCTCCTGGGGACGGGCAGGTGGGCTGTCCGTGAGTGAGGGCTGTCAGCGAGTCTGGGTTTAGCAAAGAAGGGCTGATTTGCGTGGGGGCTGGATGCCCCATCAGGTGGCTTCCAACACGGGCAGGTAGGAGCCCCAGCCAGAGGCCCAAGATTCAGGACCCAGTGTTTTTATTCAGTACTGAGCTACGTGGTAGAGATAGGAGCCATGGTGTTTTTCAAAATGACTGTGTCACCTTCAGACACGTAGGTGTCCTCAGCCCGGGGGACACAGAAGTGGTTACCAAGAACAGTCCCGGCTCTTGAAGGGCTCAGCCGCAAACTGGCAGATTTGAGTGCCCCGTGGTGAGTGTGGTGAGAGAAGGCAGCCTGGGTGGGCAGTTGGTGGGGAGGTCTGGTGAGGCAGCCCTGCTTGCTGCCACCTTGCTGTGTCTGCGTCTGAATCCAGGCATCTGCGGGGTGTGGGGCGGGGCTCTAGGGGACGCTGTCCAGCGCAGTCGGGACGCTCTGGTAGTAACCTGCCACTGTTCCTGTTCCACAGTGACATGAAGTCCGAGAGGAGAGCCCCTTCGCCCGACGTGATCGTACTCTCTGACAACGAGCAGCCTGTGAGCCCGAGGGTGAATGGGCTGACCGAGGATGCCTTGAAGGAGACCAGCACTGAGGCCCTTATGGTGAGCCTTGTCCCCATGCTGGGGAACCATCTCGCAGTGGAACAGCCTGTGTTCGCCGGCCCCCAGCCCTCCCCCTCAACCCTTGTTCTCTTGCCCTTGTAGAAAAGCAGTCCTGAAGAACGAGAAAGGATGATTAAGCAACTAAAAGAAGAGTTAAGATTAGAAGAAGCAAAACTCGTTTTATTGAAAAAGTTGCGGCAGAGTCAAATACAAAAGGAAACTACCACCCAGAAGGTACGTGCGCGTCTGTTCCCTCCTCGGTGGTCAGTGAGAGCCGTTTAGAACCAGGAACAGAAAGCCATGGTCATTTCCTTGGCCCACCGCTGCCCCAGGAGCCAGAAAGACTGGTCATGAGGGGTCAGGTTTCCTCAGGGGTGTAGGGACAGGGTCTGAATTGGAAATTTGCAGACTCAAGTTCATGTTTTGGATTTAGCTTAGAGTATATCAGAGTACGTTTTGGTCTAGTATATTCTGGATCTGAGTATGTAAACCTCATTCCCTGTAGACTCCATCAAGGAAATGGAGAGCAGGCATCTTTGACGGTGCTGGAAGCACAGCTCTGTCTCAGACCCCTTTTCAGAAAGGCCTTCGGCCCTGTGGATGAATGTGCTGGCCAGCAGGGGCCGCTGTGGTTTTGTGGACAGATTGCTGAATGCCACAGGGTGCACCATAGCCCGGCCCCAGAGCTTCTCCTGTTAACCTCCCCTGATGCCTCAGGCTCCTTGTGCTGCTTCTAAATGCACCTTACCATGTAAGGCAAGGTCAAGTTTGTTTTGTCCTTTTTTGGTGTCCCATTCTGGGAAGGTTCCTGGTCGGTGACAAAACTACCCTTCCTTATATTCTAACCACTCTCTTAGTGAACCAGAAAGTAAATGCATTTCAGGCAGTACAGTGTGTAGAACATGTGTCCCCTTAAGGGAGCAGGACAGGGGGACGCTCTCTGGTCAGACTTGGGGATTTGCTTGAGCCCCCACCCCCACCTGGTAAACAAGTGGACCAAGCCTGGCGTCTGTTAATATCCTGATGGACAGAGCCTGCTCATTACTTGTTTCCTTGTTGATTGCTTAAGAATTGATGATGTGAACCAAGTCTGTCAGTGTCCCTTTTCTGGTGGAATATGTGACTTTAAGAAGTGCCTGGGGATTTCCCCAGTGGTCCAGTGGTGAAGAATCCTCCTTGCAATGCAGGAGACGTGGGTTTGATCCCTGGTCAGGGAACTAAGATCCCTCATGCAGCGGGACAGCTAGGCCCATGCACCACAACTACTGAGCTCGCACGCCTCAACCCTGCGTGCTGCAGACTACAGAGCCCACGCGCTCTGGACCCCGTGTGCCACAACTAGAGAAGAGAAAACCTACACGCCACAACTAGAGAGAAGCCCCCGCGCCGCAATGAAAGATCCCGCATGCCTCAACGAAGATCCTGCGTGCCGCAGCTAAGACCCAGTGCAGCCAAGAATAAATAAATAAATCTTTTTTGAAAAAAGAAAAAAAAAGTGCCTGGACCCAACATTTTCTCACCAGGGTTGGGATTAACCTGTCTAAGCCCAGGGTCCTTCACCTCAGCCTCTACCACCAGCCCTTTTTGTCCCCTGGAGGGCAGAGATGGCACCTGAACCACAGTGATGCCAAGCACCCTGGGGCGGGGGGGTGGAGTAAAGGGTGCTGGAAAATCTGTCCTTTGTTTATTGTATTTATTTGTTTGTTTATTTATTCACGTGTCTATCTATCTATCTGGCTGTTGTGGGTCTTAGTTGCGGCATGCGGGATCTTTGTTGTGGCATGCGGGATCTTGTTTCCTGACCAGGGATCAAACCCCGGGCCCCCTGCATTGGGAGCCCGGAGTCTTAACCACTGGACCACCAGGGAAATCCCCTTTATCTGTTTCAAACATGTCAATTCCTGCTGCAAGGAACGTGGCAGGCGGGAAGCAGAACCTTTGAGAGCCTGATGCCTTTTGAAGAGGAAGAAAAGCAATGCTCTTCTGTCAGAATTACGTGTGGGAGGAGCAGGGTTGGTGGCCCTCTCATCTCCTGCATGTCCTGCTCTCTTGCAGCCCGCAGGCTCCACTGGGAGCTCTGTGACCACCCCTCCCCCGCTTGTACGGGGCACCCAGAACATTCCTTCCGGCAAGCCATCACTTCAGGTCAGTGTTCCCTCTGCATCATGCACCTGAGCAGCCCTGATCCAGTTTCTGCAAAAGGCCGCTCGTTCCTTCTGATTAGACTAGAATGAGGCCTTCTGGTGGGAGCCCAAAAAATAAAGCATGCTTGTGTTCCCATACCCAACCCAGGCCCCTGTTGACATCATAAACAAATCACACAGACTCTCGGAGGACCCCTCCCATGACCACCCCTAGAGAGACTGGAGAGAGGACCAAGGTCCTAGGCAGACTGGGCTCCCTTCAGCCTGACTCTCTGAGGGCAGCTGGGGGGCCCAGCAGGGCATTGTCCCAGCCCGGCTCACAGCCTCCTCTGCCCACGGGGTGAGATGGGCAGATCTCCCACTTCCAGCCATAGGACAGAGGTCAGGCCAGGGGCCACCTCCCCTCAAACAGGCCTGAGCCCCCAGCTCAGGCCAGCAGGCAGGTGGTACTGGTTCCAGTTAGCTGGACTCTTGCTGCGGTAGGGCCCGAGTCCTGAGTGAGCCTGAGTGAGCCCAGGTTGGCGTGGCTCTTGTCAGAGTCTGTTCCTGGTTCTTTTGTGTTTTGAATAAATAGGCATTTTAGCTTTTATTTTCTCTGCCACCACCTTTTTTTTTTGGACATTAAAATTTTTTTTTAATCTTTTTTTTTTAAACATCTTTATTGGAGTATAATTGCTTTACAATGCTGTGTTACTTGCTGCTGTATAACGAAGTGAATCAGCTATACGTATACGTATATCCCCATATCCCCTCCCTATTGCGTCTCCCTCCCACCCTCCCTATCGCACCCCTCTAGGTGGTCACAAAGCCCCAAGCTGATCTCCCTATGCTATGCGGCCGCTTCCCACTAGCTATCTGTTTTACATTTGGTAGTGCATATATGTCCGTGCCACTCTCTCACTTCGTCCCAGCTTGCCCTTTCTCCTCCCCCATCACCTTTTTTTGGGTAATGAGTATGTGCTTTTACAAAAACAGCAAACCTGTTTGTTTAAAAAGTCATGTAAGATCTGAGGGTTGGTGTTGTTGACAGACCTCTTCAACTCGGATGCCTGGCAGTGTCATCCCACCACCCCTGGTCCGTGGCGGGCAGCAGACGTCCTCGAAGTTAGGGCCACAGGCGAGCTCGCAGGTCGTCATGCCCCCACTCGTCAGGGGGGCCCAGGTGAGCAGAGCGAGGGCTTAAGGGAAGCCCCAGGCAGCCCTCCACCTCTCGAGAATGAGCCTTCCTAGTTCTCAGGTTGGGGGCTCTTTCCCTGTGGCGCCCTCTGTCGTCCCTCTCATTGCCTTGTCTCCCCCCACCACACCCTGACAGCAGATCCACAACATCAGACAACATTCCAGCACGGGGCCACCACCGCTCCTCCTGGCTCCCCGGGCATCTGTGCCCAGTGTGCAAATTCAGGGACAGAGGATCATCCAGCAGGGCCTCATCCGCGTCGCCAACGTCCCCAACACTAGTCTGCTCGTCAACATCCCACAGGTGAGGGTCATGTGTGTGCCCCACAGCTGCCCCTCTGATGGCCCACAGTCCTGGGACCCAGTCATGTCTCCAGGGTGGCTTGGCGTGACTTGCCTGCTTCCTTGGAGCCAGGTGAGGTCTTGGATAATCCAGCCCCACAGACAGTGAGTGGTACTGTAGCTCCTTGGAGCTAGTTGGGGCATGAAAGTCATGGGCAGTAGTCTTATGTTGCCAACTGCCATCTAGCAGAGGTGGATAGCTGCCGAGAGTGGGAGGGGTGGAGATCTGAGCTGAGATACGGGAAGGCTCAGGGTGGGGCACCAGAGCGCTCCGCACCCTCCCCCTCTACAGGCACAAACGTGTGGAGAATGTCTGCAAATGTCCTTTCAGCACCCGTGCATCTATTCTTAGCCGTGCATCCCTTCACCTCTGTACAGAGCCTCTGAAATGGGGAGGGTTTGTTGCCACCCAACAGAGCGGGGAAGATGGGACCAGGGGTGGGCAGGCCGAAGCATGAGACCAGGGGCAGGCAGGCCGAAGCATGATCCTCATTGACAGATAAAATTACTGGGTTTGCAAGGGCTTTTGTTGATGTGCAAGTTAGCTTCTCTTCCTCCTTTGGCATGGTGCATCCTTGCCCGCCTTTCTCAGATAAGATCATGGCCAGCAGGGCTCTGGACAGCGTCCCTGCCTCTTCTAAAGTCAGGTTCAAGTACAGTCTTGCCACCCAAATGGGGACGTCCTGGACAGGCAGTTTCATCCACACCATAACCTCGGATCAAATTACTACCGTGTACCATACCCTGTTCTCATGCCATGCGGACGGGAACCAGGCAGGCAGTGGTGGATCCTGTGGCTGTGCTCCCTGTGGGGCCAGGGGAGCCTGCAAAAGGGACAGGGAGGAACTGGCTGGTCAGAGGCTGGAGTGGACAGGCCAAGGTGCTGTGATGGCATCCTCTATGGTGGGGAGTTTTGCTCTGCTGTGGAGACCCCATGGGTGGGGTCTGGGCAACCGTCCTGGGCTCCCTGAGCCCCATGATGTGTTACATACAAGTTGTCAGGTGTGTGTATTTTTCTGGAGATGGTGTGCACAGCTTTCCTTCAATTTCCAGAATGGTCTTCAGTGCCACAAAGCTAAGGGCACTGGCATGGTCAGCTCCAAGTTTGGGGGGAGAGCATTTGATAATGTTGGGCGGCAAGTGGTCTGGAACAAGGAGATGGTGGAGGGTCAGCCACTGGGGTCCAGAAGATGATAAGTAATGCAGGAGCAGTGAGGATCAGGAAAGGTGAAGTGCAGGGGCACACAAAGATGCTCATGAGGGAAATGCCATTGATGCCACAGTGAGCCACCTTTGCAACCTTTTGAGGAAGGAGGCCACCCAGACCTGTGCTGGGAGGAGAACCAGGCCATAGTGACAGGACAGTTGCCATGCTGCCTGGGTGGGGGACGGTTGCCAAGGGGCTACCCACTGTCATGGTGATGGCTTCATGGGTGTCCTCAGGTGGCAAAGTGTAGCAAATTACAGATTTTAAAGTTAATTGGATATCAGCTAAACCTCAACAAGTGTATTTATAAGATTGGTCATTTCATAGAGCAGTTAGCTTAATGCCGCTTTTCCTGTTGCTTGTTGATGTGAAGCAGCTCTGAGTTACTTTTTACTTAAAATTTTTTTTTTTTATTTTTGGCTGCATTGGGTCTTCGTTGCTGCGCACGGGCTTTCTCTAGTTTCAGCGAGTGGGGGCTTCTCTCTTGTTGCGGAGCACGGGCTCTAGGTGTGCGGGCTTCAGTAGTTGTGGCTCATGGGCTTAGTTGCTCCGCAGCATGTGGGATCTTCCCGGACCAGGGCTCGAAGCCGTGTCCCTTGCATTGGCAGGCGGATTCTTAACCACTGCGCCACCAGGGAAGTCCTGAGTTACTTTTATAAGGATTTGTCAGTATAGCTAATGGTGCTGACCTGGAGCTACTTTTATAAGGACTTAGTGTAGCTAATGGTGCCGACCTGGGCTGTGGGTGCCGTGGTTGGGCTCTCCTCAGGGTGGGCGCCTCAAGCACCCTGACCAGGTCATTGTCTCCCAAAAGCCCTCCCCAGCATCGCTGAAAGGAACGACAGCCACTTCTGCTCAGGCCAACTCCACCCCCACCAGTGTGACCTCCGTGGTCACCTCTGCTGATTCTCCAGCCAGTCGACAGGCAGCTGCCAAGCTTGCACTGCGCAAACAGCTGGAGAAGACGCTGCTTGAAATCCCCCCACCCAAGCCCCCCGCCCCTGAGATGAACTTCTTACCCAGCGCTGCCAACAACGAATTCATCTACCTGGTCGGCCTGGAGGAGGTGGTGCAGAACCTGCTGGAGACGCAAGGTGAGGAGGCCCTGGGCCTGGGGCCGTTTTTGTCTCTTGCTGCTGAAGTTTCCATCATGCAATTGGTTTTCCATGCATAGCACGTGTTGGCATGTCTGCTGTGTACCCACAGCTGTGGGGCACATTGTGGATGACATCTTGTCATTAGTTATTTGCTTGCTGTGAGGTTTAGATAATTTCTTTCTTTTTTTTTTTAATTTTTATTGGAGTATAGTTGATTTACAATGTTGTGTTCGTTTCAGGAGTATAGCAAAGTGAATCAGTTATACATATGCATATATCCACTCTTTTTTAGATTCTATTCCCATATAGGTCATTACAGAATATTGAGTAGAGTTCTCTGTGCTATACAGTAGGTCCTTGTCAGTTATCTGTTTTATGTATAGTAGTGTTTACATGTCAGTCCCAATCTCCTGATTTCTCCCTCCCGCCCTAGATAATTCCTTAAACGTACGATAGGTGCCTTCTTTCTGATGGGGCCACTTCTGAGAGTTGGGCAAAGGTGGAACTTTGCAGAGCCTTGAGTGCTCTTAGTCCCCAAAGTGGGAGAGGGACACCTATGCCCGGGCCAGGCTCATTGTATTACCCTCCTTGGAAGTAGTTTGGAAAGCACACCTGCATGTTAGGAGGTTTTAGGAATAAAAGAGTATATATAAGGTAGTGAGCAAAAACGATACTGAAAGGTGGGAGGTCAGATTGGCCCTTTGGGAGCCTCTGCTGGAGCCTCTGCTGAAAGGTGGGAGGTCAGGTTGGCCCTTTGGGAGCCTCCAGCAGATGCTGAACTGAGGACTTTCTGCCCTTAGATTGAGTTCGTGGTGGCATTTATTAGGCAGCCAGCCTGAATCCCCGCCCCACGTGATCTCGTCAGATGCTCAGAGCTGAGGAGGAGGCAGAGCTGTAACCTTTTCAGGGCAGAGGATGGCCAGGTGGACTCCACCTGAGCGACTGTGGGGCACCAGAGCCAGGCCCAGTGGGGAGAGATGTGGGCTCTGACACAGCCTGGATGTGTCTGGATCCCTTCAGTGACTCCTTTATGATGAGATTAAGTTGGCAAAAAAGCTGCTATAAGGCCAGTGCAGTGCGGCAGGCAGGAGGCCTGAGTCAGGAGGCGATGCCTGCCCGTCGTACGCTTGCCTGTGCTGGGCACCCGCTCTCCCAGACCAATCTGTCTCCGCGTGTTCTCATCAGGGGTCAGTCACCCTCTCCTGTTGTCAAAAAACAGGACCTAACTGTGGGAGGAGGCTCTGAGTCCTGCTTGAGGTGTCTCTTGACATTTCGCAGAGCCACAGGTGGACACTGAGTGCAGCCCTGCGCTGGCGTGTCTGTTCTGGCGCTGGTCATGCAGGCCGCAGCTGCCTGGGAAGCAGGTACCCCATCCTCTGGGGTTAGATGTGTGGAAGCAGAAGTGCTTTTGTTACCAGAGCATGTTAGCTGTAGGCTGGGGGCTGGAACTGGGGGCCCAGTGTAGACCTCTGAGCCTTGGGCAGCTTGGGCAGGCAACATCCCATCTGCTCCGTGGAGTGACAGGTACCCCCGCTAGAGTCAGATCCTGCACAGCCCCTCAGCAGTTAGGGGCAGCTCGGCCAGGCCCAAGGCGGGATGGGGAGGCTAAGGGTCTCTTGGCATCATGGTCCATAATGCCAAGAGGCAATTAAACTCAGGAGTGCTGGACACAGAAAAGATAGGAACAGAGTGCAAAAGGTACCCCTTACTGCACATTGGATGGCAAACATATATACATTGAAGAAAGTATCGACCCCACACCTCAGCAGGTGCTTTTTGTGGCTTCCCCAGTCACCCCTCCTGTAGCTGATCAAGGAGCCACCGAGTTCCCATTTCCCAGGGCAGCCGGGTATGTGTCCTGGCCCTGCCACTGACCAGCCATGCACAGGTCACTTCAGCTCCTTGGCCTCAGTTTCTTCCTCAGGACAGTGGGGTGGGGGGTGCCCCTCAGAAGTTTGTTGTGAGAATTAGACACACTGATACCCACAAGGCACCAGGCACAGTGCCTGTCGGCATAAGCACTCGCCTAGATGACTAGTCCTCTGCTAACTCACCCACTAGCAAGGGTGCCGGTCACCACAAGGTGGGGCCTTGAGTGGTCACCATCTCCTCTCCACTGGTGACGCAGTACGGGAGGGTTGGAAATGTCTGCACTGTGGGTAGGAAAGATGACTGGGAGATGCCAAGCTGACAGCACTGATGTCTTTGAGAGTTGGTATCAAGAGTGCCTAACTCACAGTGTTTTCTAAAGTGCTTCAACTTTGCTTCTGCCAGCAAAGCCTCCCGAGGCTGGCCCAGTGCCCGCACACAGTTGGCACCCAATATGTGTTTGCCTAACGAACACTGACTGAGGCTTTGGTGTCCTGATGCCAGTTGGGCCACATGGCCCAGGGTGCTGCCCCTGCTCTGCCCTCATCCATATCCCACCTGGGGGTGGTCCGGGCTCCTACTGTGGTGTTCCTGTTCCTCTGACGTGCGGCACACCCATCTCTCCCTGCAGCGGGCAGGATGTCAGCCGCCGTTGTGCTGTCCCGGGAGCCCTACATGTGTGCACAGTGCAAGACGGACTTCACGTGCCGCTGGCGGGAGGAGAAGGGCGGCGCCATCATGTGCGAGAACTGCATGGCGTCCAACCAGAAGAAGGCACTCAAGGTGGAGCATACGAGCCGCCTGAAGGCTGCCTTTGTGAAGGCGCTACAGCAGGAGCAGGAGATCGAGCAGCGCCTCCTACAGCAGGGCGCCGCCCCCGCGCAGGCCAAGGCCGAGCCTGCTGCCGCCCCACACCCTGCACTGAAGCAGGTGAGAGTCCTGGTATGGGAGCCAGAGCTGTGGCCTGGGAGCATGGGCTGGGTGGCCTCGCCTTCCAGGAGAGGGGCCTCGTTCCCTTGGCAGGGAGTTGTCGCTAGCAGGCAGGATGTTCAGACATTCTCTCCCACACTCGGCGATCATCTGCCTGGTTGTTAACTTGTGCATCTAAATTGCATTTAATGGTGGTGTTTGGTGGTGAAAATACTAATTTGCAGTTTCTTTAGATTTTGTAGCTTTCACTCGCAGTGTGCCGGCTGACAAGCACTTCTTGTTTAAAAGGACTTTTCTGAAAGCCACATTGAGATACAAAAGGGGCGTTTGGAAGAAATGTTCTAGCTAAATTAAGGAGAGAAGCAAGTTTGAAATCAAGTTTTTTTGGCTGCTTTTTTTTTTTTTTTTTTATAATGCTTTGCTTTCCCACCCCCTATAGACCCAAAGCTCCCTGTTGGCAATTTTTTGTGTCCTTGGAAGTCATTTGTAATTCACTAATAAACACATCTTCTCAAGATCCCTACGTAGTGGGTGGCTGCGCTGCCCTCAGGAAATGCCTATCCTGTGGGGACTGGGCCTCAAGTGGCCATAGCTGCTGCCCTTTGGTCACTCTAGGTCACCCTTGGCCAGACTCTGGACAGTGCTGACCTCGATTTCAACCCCCGTTTGTGTAGGTCATAAAACCCCGGCGTAAGTTGGCGTTCCGCTCGGGAGAGGCCCGCGACTGGAGTAACGGGGCTGTGCTACAGGTCAGAACTGCGGTGCCGGGAGCCCCCTGCACCGAACCACCAACCAGCCCTCACATCCCAGACCGTGACCACGTCAGTCGCCGACTGTCACACTGCCTGTGTCTGTCTGTGTGTGTCTCTCTCTCTTTCCCTTCCTCCTACCCTCCCGCCTTGGTGTAACTTACCTAGTCTCCTGATTTTGGACTTCAGGGATCCCGTGTGGGTGGGAAGAGGTCAGCCAGAGCAAGGAGCGGCTGCGCTGAGCATCTTGCCCTCTGCTGTCCCCTTCCCCACACGAGCTGTTGCACCCTCTCTCCACTGTAGGCCTCCAGCCAGCTGTCCCGGGGCTCGGCCACAACGCCCCGAGGCATCCTGCACACGTTCAGCCAGTCACCCAAACTGCAGAATGCAGCCTCGGCCACAGCCCTCGTTAGCAGGACCGGCAGACATTCCGAGAGAGCCGTGAGCGCTGGCAAGGGCAATGCCACCTCCAACTGGAAGAAGGCGCCCCTGAGTACAGGTGGGCAGACCCTATGGGGCTCGGAGTAGGAACCTCGCTGGGGTTGGGTCCATCCCTTCCTTATTTTTAACCAAGACGTGCACACGCACAGGTAATGGCACAAAAGGGCCCTGAACCTGCAGACCTGCTGCCTCAGACTCTTCAGCTTCATCTCTTCTGTTCACTAAATAGGATGCCCTGAACAAGTGGCAGCCCTGGATAAATACTAATCACCCTCGCTGTCTCCACCCTCTATACCCAGACTCTCAGCTCTTGACCCAAAATGGGGGACAGAACCCGTTCAGGCAGTGCCCCCCACCCCCGTGCCGTCAGTGGACCCTGTGAGCATAGATGCTCATTTTGCCAACTCACCCCCTCTCCCTTCCTACCATAGAGAATGTCTGATTCTGCTGTTACAGTGTATTGATACCTTTTGCGGCGCACTGAGTTCATTTCTTGCTCACCCAGTGTCCTTCATTCCCTGCTCTCTGGGCACCCTCTTCCCACCCCCTCTGGCTTAGACAGGTCAGATGGTACAAAGTGCAAAACAGAATGAGAAAGCAGGCAGGAGGAGGGGGACCCTTGGGCGGGGGCTGAGATTTCAACTGAGGTAGGCAACAAAGGCCTCTGAGGAGATGGCATTTGAGGAACAACCAGGGGAGGTGGAGACCCTCAGGTGGTCATCCCCCAGTCTGCCACAGCCCCACCTTCCCTGGGTTGTCCTTGGGTCATCCCCCATACCATTTGTCCTGTTTTTTATTATTTATGTGCTGGCCTTAGGATGAAAGTTAAATATGTCTTGTGTCCGTCAGTAATTGGACAGTGAAATGTAGGCACAAAGAGCTGAGAGGAGGAGTTGGGTGAGAGGTCTAATTGGACCAAGTGTCCCATCTCCCTCCTCACTCCCACCCCGGGGTTGCTCTAGGAAGAAGAGGCACCATCATGAGATCCATCTCACTAGTCAGAACTGGGAAGTCTGGGTTGTTGGTGGAAACAAAACACAGAAGCCGGCTGTGCACACAGCTGACCATGAGTTATAAATATGCCCAAATGTCAGAGCCTTCTAGAGGAGAGTGAGCTCGGGGGAGTTCATCCAACTGCAGAAGAATCTGGCCCTCCTGGAGAGCAGAGAGCATTTGTAAACAAACCAGAGATACTTTTGTTCAGCATGTTTAAGATTACAGCTAAGAACTCATAGACTGGTCAGAAGTTCTTTTTCTGGGAAATTTGAAAGTACATGAGATAAGTGGGAAAAGTCAAATATGAGAGTATGCGTGTATGCACAGTGATAGTACCATGTGAAAACTTCGTATTAAGGGTAACGTTTGAAAGAATATGAAGGAATAAATAGTTGCTGTGTTCAACGATTTGTGGGATTAGATATGAAAGTGTCATGGCTTAAGAGGAGCATTTCTCAGAGGAGTTCTGCTTGCACTCCTGGTTGCCCTGGGTTTCTGGATGGTGGCTTTCTGGGCGGGACCTAGCAGCAGGTTTCTGGAGTGCTGGCCTTGGATGCACAGGGAGGGTTCTGTGGTGCATTTGACTTTGGAACATTTATTCCACAAAATATATTAACCCACCAAAAATACTTCTGAGTAACACAGCGACTCTGGTCCCTGCTGCAGCTGAGACTCCAGGGCAGTCCTTTCCCGCAGGCCAGCCCAAAACCTAAGTGTGCTGGTTGGAGGCTGGTGGGGCGGTGGGGGGCAGGGTGGGTGTGGGTGTGTGATACTTGGGGAATTCCCTGGCGGTCCAAAGGTTAGGACTCGGCGCTTTCACTGCTGGGGCCTGGGTTCAGTTCCTGGTCGGGGAACTAAGATCCTGCAAACCATGCAGCACACCCCCCCACCCCCACCCCCCAAAAAAAGTGGTACTTGTTCATCGTGGAAATTTGGAGAAAACAAAAAGAGAAGATAATGGCAGTGGTCATTGTCAACCCCAGGAGAACAAATGCTGCACTTCAGAATTCTCCTCCCCAACCCCCCTCCACCTCTTCACTCACATGTCACACGTGTGTAAATGCCAGCACATATATAATAAAAAACAGGAAGTGCCTTACAGAGGGATCATGCTGTATTTAGCATTCTGTGTCCCTCTTAATGTTTTAATGAGAGAATGTTACCATGTCATTAAAACCTGAGGACAGGATCAGTTGTAATGGCTGCGTAGTGTTGCCTCATACTGGATTGCCCGGTTGCACAGTTCAGTCGTCTGCAGTGTTTCAGTGTTCTGTATAGCACTGCAGTAAACAGCTCAGTTTTCATAGTTCTGGTAGATGACAGAATCTCTGATTATTGCCCCACGTGTAAGGTTACCATGGCAGAGGCTGGGAACATTGTAAAAGCGATTGAGTTATTAAATTCTCTTCAGCTTCAAGGCTGGTATTTGAACCACCTTTGCTCAGTGGGCCCAGCTGAGGCTGGGGTCCTCCCAGGTGCCTCCCCCTGACTGGGGCTGTTGTGGCCTGTTGCTCTGTTCTGTTGCAGGCGGGGCCCTTGCATTTGTCAGCCCGAGCTTGGCGGTGCACAAGACCTCCTCAGCTGTGGACCGCCAGCGGGAGTACCTCCTGGACATGATCCCACCACGCTCCATCCCCCAGTCGGCCACGTGGAAATAGTGTGAGCCGGGCCCAGTGGAGAACAGGCTCCCTCCTCCCTCCCACCTGGCCCCACCACCTTCCACCCGGGAAGACACCCTGCTCCCCGAGAGGGCGAGTAAGCGCCGGCCGCGCTGCGGAAGTGAGAGTTCCGATCTTGGCTGCAAAGTCTCATCGACGTGGGGGGACCACTTCACAGGTGGACCAGGATTATTACTGGGGACCTTTCCCATGGGCTTTCTTCCTTTCTTTGCCTTTAGTTTGCCCAACACCAGCAGAAAAGTGGACCTTGGGGGCTGGTTCTGCTCCTCGCCCTCTCCTTCGGCCCCCCGAAGGGCACATGGACGGCTCACCCTAGACACTGTGACATGCTCGGGCAGTGGCGCCCGGGGCTTCTGAAGTTGAGCGGAGCATTCTGTTTTGTTTTTGCTTTTCCCTCTGTCTTAGCCTCCTAATCTTTGACTGCCTTCCTTCATGGCAATCTCTAGGTTGACAGATTTTTTTTAATCACCTCACGATGATGGAGTTTAATGTAAACCGTGCAGACCCAGGGTTCCCTGCCAAGCACGGCCCCCATGCCCTGGAGGGTGGGCCTCTGACCACCCAGCCCTTGCTCCAGCAGAAGGCCTCTGCTGCTGCTCGTCCCGGAGACCCCCGACCTTCCACACTTAAGCAGAAGAACAAACTGCAACCCAGACCCAGCCAGAGAGCCCGGGATCCTGGAAGCTGAGAACCGTCAACAGAGTAGGGAGGAGAGAATCAGCAGCAACATCCAGAGCCTGAGCGGGAAGTTGGGAGGGGCTGGCTGTTGTGGTTTTTGTTGTGGTGGTTTATTTTATTAAATTCTTTCCTTTTCTTTTCCTACTTACTTTGATGGACAACATCCGAAGCCCTGGCCTGTGCTTCTGTCAGGTGTGTCTGGGTGGGGAGGCGCCCCTGCACCCCCCCAGACTTCAGGGTTTATGTTTGGGTCTAGTTTAGAACCTTCCCTTAAAGCAGGGCCATGCTGCCAGGGTTTGCCTTCAGACTTTTTTTTTTTTTTTTTTTTTTTTTAAACCCCCCTAGAGTCTACAGAAATGTCTTACAAAGGATCAGGTCTGCTTTTAGTTGTGTTGTGTTTTGGTTTCTCCCACTCCTTAAAAATCGGTCCATGAGGAAAGGCAGAAGCTGTTGTGTGTGTGCTGCACATGGGCCAGCTCTGTGCAGGTGTGAGGGTGTCACGCGTACGCGCACACGCGTGTGTAGATGGGGTATGCTGCTCCTCACTTCAGCCCCAGCCCTGGTTTTCCTATCCATGCAGTTAGGGACTTAATTTAAAATCCTTATTTTATAGGGCCACCTTCTTCGAATACACTGCTGCAACATTCTAATAAAGGCTCATTTAACCGCCGCCGCCCCCTCCCATGTTGTGTGACTATCAGTGTTTAGAGGACATTTTTGACATGCCGTAGAACTAGTTTTCCAAAGCGTTCTAATTTTTTGTTGTGTAAAACCCTAAATTTCTCATTGATTTTTGTTTTGAGTACATAATGTAGATGGGCTGAAGGAGGAGGGGAGGGCAGGAGAAGGGTGGCTTTCATTCCAAGATCCAGGGATTTGGGGGAAAGGGGAAATTGACCTTCAGGAGGGGTGGGGGAGCGGGGAAGGGTGTGTTTTTACACCAAAAAATCAAGAGTATGCAAGCATTTCTATTCCTCTCATTTTTCTGTGTGCCTGGCAAATAAATACCTGTCTTATACTACTCTGAGCTGTTAGCTCTCTCTTTTCAATGACATGGGCCAAATTTTCCAAATCCTCCCAGAAGGAGTGCCCGTTGGTCTCCCCTGCAAACTGACCTCAGTCCTATGCAGCAACTCAGGCGTCTGGGCCAAGGTCACCTCTGCACTGGGGATGCACCACGGTTGTTGCACCCCCGTGGGGGTTGACTGGGTTTGTGACTCCAGGGCTCAAACTGAGCCACTTGCATTGGCCCCGAACCCCGTCCCCATCAGAACCTCACTCTCCACTATGCTCAGGAACCACCTCTCCTCACCTCACCTGGCCAGACTTCTCCAGGCTGTTGAATAGGCCTTGTGAGTTCAGTACAAACTGACCGCCACAGGCGGAGGACGGGATGGCCGGGCCCTGACCCTGTCTCTGCCTCCTGCAGCTCAGCATTGCAGGAACATTCCCATAGTAGGACATACTGTGACATAAATGTAGCTTTTTAAAAGGGGGTCAAGAAGGTGAGATGCCTTAATCTTTATTCATTTCTACTGTCTCAGAACTTCTATCTCCCCCCTTTTTTCCTTTAATTTCCCCTTTGCAGTGTAACTTCTATAAGCCTCAAGTGCATGGTTCTGTGATGAAATTTATAATGTTGCAAGAAAAGGCATTAAATACCTCTCTGAATACGGGAAGGATAGTAACATTAAGGGTATTCTCCCAGCCCCAAAGCCCACCCCTCAAAATTGGCTACAGTTCTGGGAGTTTGTAGGCTCCCAGTTTGTAGGTTTGTAGGAGGATCTGGTTCCCAGGAGAACCAGAGAATGTGGGAGCCCCCGGTCCCAAATGACAATTGTAACTGCCCGGGAATCTGTGACAGGAACCCCCGATGGCAACTGGAAACTATTCAAAACGTCAGCTGTTCTGTGGACTCGGGTGTGGGGTTCACCAAGCTCACTTCCCCATCTGAAGTGGCTGCCTGTGTGGGCCCGAGTGCACGTGGATGCTCGCACAGATAACTGTGCGTCCACTTGGAGCTGCCCACGGCTCTGGCCATCCTGACCATGTCATGGGGACTCCAGTCCTCAGTGTCCCATGTGTACTGTTGGGACCCACACCTTTGACAAGGTCAAGAGTGGCCTTTCCCATGGGGGCGGGGGGCGGGGCGCGGCTCTGGTCCTGTCTGTACTATAAGATCTTCAGGAAGCAAAAGCTCACTCCAGTGCAGAGGGAATGAAAGAGGCGACAGTACACCCCTGCTGCATCCTGTGGCTCCTGTGTCCCACAAGTCACTCTCCTGTGGGCGGAGAGACACGGGGAGGAGTTTTCTATATAAACAATACATTATCATCACAGGGGTGTAAATAATGGGAAAGACAGTCCTTGCTGCTCTGCCGTAGGGTTTTTCTTTGATGCCTAGTTATGCTGCACATGGCGTTTGCCTAAAGAACTTGGACTGAGCTTTTTTTTTTTTTTTAAAGGACAGCTAAAGTTTTATAATCCTTAACAAAGAAAGTATAATAGTCACACTAGTGTAGGGTATTTGGGAGGTGGTTTGTTTTGGTTGGGGGGAGGAGATTGTCACTTGTATTTATTGTGACTCTAAGTCTTTGATAATAAATGTTTAAAAAAAAATCTCCCACCAAACCGGAACAGAAGTTCCAGTAAACAAAGACGCTGGAATCAATGGCTATACATTGTGTCATGAGGAAGTTTTAGAATCTGAAGGACAATAAAGAAATGGATGATGTGTTGGCTGTATTTTTTTTTTTCGTCCCCTCAGCCCTGGTATCCCACGTTTTTGTCGCGGCTTTGGGGCAGCTTGGAAACTTGGGAAGGGACAGCAGGGTGACCCTTTGTTAACGGGGAAGCAAAGGAGAGGACACCTGCTTCTTGGGCTTCTTTCAGGCCTCACTTGTCATGGGTATTTAGTTTTCTCCCAACTGGGTTCCGCAGCCTTGCTTCTGGGCCTCCATTTCCACCAGAACCTGGGGCTTTGTGGCCCGTTTACCCACAGCGCTGGGGGAGTGCAGTGAGAATGCAGTGGGTTTTGCCCATTGGCCTGGCTCCTAGTTATCACCAGCCTCCATCCCAGAGTGGTGGGCTTTTCTGGATTGGCATGGCATTGGGTGTCTGCTGCAGGACATGATGTTGCAGGTGTAGATTCTAAGCACAGAGGGTGGGAGCCACCCGGCTGCCTCCGAAATGAACAATTTCTGGTGAATATTTGTTTTCAGATGTTGACACAATGTTTCAAAATTTTATTCACAAAAATGAGACTTGTAAGCACTTTGTTGAATTCCAATGTGCAGTAAACATCACCCTGTTTTCCTAGGTGCTTTTATTTATTTATGTATTTTGCTGTTTCTTGTTATTGGGGCATCTCTGCCTCCAGCCTCCCCAGTGGCCATGACTAGCCTGGGCAAGGCATAGAACTGGTACAAGACATGACTGAAATTAAACCCAACCCTGTCCTGCTCCACCCGTGACACATACTGACTGGTGCCCCACACCCCGACACTGGCTGAGAGAAGCCCACTTCCGGGGTTCCACAGCCAGCCTTCAAGTGAGTCTTTGCTGGATTAGGCACAAGCTACTCCGTGGACGGAGGGCAAGTCTCATGCATCTTCTCCACCTAACAAATGGGACACCAGCCCTGGTCCCTGAGACCTTGTCCCCTCTGAACTGAGTTGTGGGTGTGGCCGTGAGGCAGGAGGACCCCAGGCCTATTGCTTACACAGATCAACCAGTGGACAGAAAAAGGCATGTGCCATGCCCCAGGCATTGGGATCACACCTTGAGACAAGGGTGAGGAGGGAAAGAATGGGGTAGCATGGGAGGTGACCTTTTTAGGCCAAGTCTTGCATGAAGGGAGGGGAAAAGTGGTGCAGGGAGTGGGAGCAGCCTGTGCAAAGCCTCGGAGGTGAGACCAAGCAAGGCAGGTTGAGGACAAAGGAGAGTAGTGTGGCTGGACTTTGGGGGCAAGGGGAAAAGGATGTGGGTTTTATTCTGAGTGAGCAAGTCATTTCCCCTTTCTTAGCCTGTTTCTTCCTCTGCAAAATGAGGGGGTTGGGGCCACAGCCTATTTGGAGTGAGGGGAGAGGTGGCACATAATCCCCAGGGCACCTGAGAGCCATGGAGGGTGAGGGAGCAGGGGTGGGGTATGGTCAGACCCATAAATGACCACCCTCCTCAGGTACTGTGGGGCTCGGGTGGAGGCAGGTAGGATAAGGGCCTAGGGAGGTGTTTCCCATACACCCCAAATGACAACAGCCACTGTCACCAAACCTAGTAACCTCATCACAGGCAAAATAACCCCCAGTCTCCCCCAGACCCTGTGGGGTCTCTCTCCAGATACCAGACACACACCTTTTACCTCTCCACCTCCTTTCCCCCTCCATTCCAGCTACAGGAGTTCCTAGCATTACTCAAACACACCAGCTCCATCTTGTCTTGGGAACACTTGGAACACTGCTTTTGCTGTTTCCAGTGTTTGATTCCTTCCCGGCTCAGCTCAAATGTCGTTCCCTTCAGTCCCTCCTTGCTCACCCCCACCTGGCATTTAGCAACAACTTACAATTATTTTATTTTCACTCCATTCTTTTATTTTACTTTTCACTTGCTCCCTTCACTGACAGCAGGGATGAATCCAAGCCATTTGGCTGAGTCCCAGAGCCTGGCACACACAGCAGGCGCTCAAAAAAATGCACGAATGACAGAGTACAGAATGAACCCGTCAGACAAATGCCCCACCCTAGACTCTCCCCCGAGGCTCTCACCCTCACCAAGGAAGGGACCCTCACTAGGGAGAGCTTCCACCACCTTCCCACCCCACTTCAGACATATCTGGGTGCAAATCCTGGCTGTTCTTGGGCAAGTGATACCGGTGTGGGCATCAATTTCCTCTTTTGCAAATGCTGTTTCTGTAGGGACAGGCGCACCCCGCCCCTTGCTGTTCCATCCTTAAACACCAGAAGGGTGCTGGGGTTCTTGCTCCCTAGTCCAGCACCTCCATTCCCAGGACCATTACGACGCCGGGGACGACTCCAAAGCCCCTTCGAGTCTGCCCAAGATGGGGAGCCCGAAAGGTCTGGGTTCGAGTCTTTCCAACTCCCTTTTCAGACCTGTAGCAAGAACCTCCACAAGCCTTTCTCTAAAATGGGACGCCCGCGCCTGCCTTCTCCGGGGGAGCGATCCCCTCCCCCCAGCTCCGTAAAAGGGGGCCGTCGCTAGAGCCAGGTGCGAGAAAGAGCGAGTTTATTGCAAGTTCCAAGGGGGGCAGCGCCTGGAGCGCGCCGTCCCTCACCGGCATGCGCGGCTGGCTGTGGACAGAGGCCCTCCGCGCGCGTCCGCTCGCCAGCAGCTTCTCCAAGCAGCCACTGCCCGCCGCGTAGCGGTCGCTCATTCCGCACGGGGGCAACGTTTCCCTCTCCTCTCGTCCAGCCCCTTCCCGGGGCCTTCTCTCGGGGAACCGAGGAAGCGCACGCGCCCTTCTGCTCTTGGGATCGTGGCGGACGCGCTGAATTCCAAACGGGGACGACTGCCGCCTCCGGCGTCGAAGTGGGAAAGGGGAAAGGGCGCGTGCGCAAGGGCGCGCGGCGGCTTCGCGGAACTCCGGAAGCGCGCTTCTTGCGCGTGCGCTGCGCTTGCGCAGTGCTCGGGGCGGCGGGAATGGTGGGAACCCCGGCTTCTAGCCGGAGTCCCCCGAACGCAGCCAGCAGTTGCGCGCTACTTGGCTCGCGGAGGGCCTGGCCGACGGGCTGAACTGCAGTAGGTCGGCTATTAGGGCCTTGCAGCGCTCAGACAGCTCGAGGCCATCGGGGTAGAGAACGCCGCGCTTCTGACGCCGGGGCAGGCCGGCGATGTCGGAGTCGTCGAAGGGCATGCACCCGGTGACCATGACGTAGAGCACGACACCCAGACTCCATACGTCGTACTTCTTGGGGTCGTAGGGGATGCCGAGGAGTACCTCGGGCGACGCGTAGGCGGCCGAGCCGCAGTAGGTGGTGCTCAGGTCGGGGTAGCCATGCGCCTGACGGCCGAAGCCGAAGTCGGTGAGCTTGACGCGGCGTTCATCAGGGCTCAGCAGCACGTTTTCGCACTTCAGGTCGCGGTGCACCAGGTGGTGGTCGTGCAGGTAGCGCACAGCACCGGCGATCTGCGCGAAGAGGTCGCGCGCCTGCCCCCCGGGGATGTGCCCGTTTCGCTGCACGGCCTGCAGTAGGTCGGTGGCGGCCGCCTCCATCACAATGTACAGCTTCCCGTTGCACACCTCGATGAACTCGAAGACGTGCACGATGTGCGGGTGCCGCACGCCCCGAAGGATGGACAACTCGCGTGGCAGGAACTTGTTAACGAAGTCTGGCGGCGCGCGCCGCCGGTCCACCACCTTGATGGCCACCGTGCCCTTGTATTTCTTGGACGTGGCCACCTTCACCTTGGAGTAACTGCCCTCGCCTATCGTGCGGCCCAGCTTATAGCCGAGTTCGCTCAGAAGTTTGTCGCCCGACATGGTGGCGCCTGGGGCTCGTGGGGAGCAGGAGGCGGCTGCTGTCGGTGGGCGGCCGGACTCCGATCTCGGGCCTAACCCATGGCGCTTGGCACCTGCACACCCGCACCCCCATGTGCCCACTCCCGGGCCCCCACCGCCGCGGTGCCCTTTATTGCCTAGGTAACAATTTCTGCCTTGTGAAGTGACCGCGAGCGTCACCCCGCCTCGGGGTGGGGGGTGGGGGCCCAGGCCCCGCCCCGTGGTGCCCCCCAAGGCCCTAGGGCTTTGTGACTCATAATAACTCTGAATGGTCCAGTTCCCGATGAGAGGACACTAGCAAGGCGTCCCGACCACCACCAGGAGTGGAATCCGTGCCTGGGATTGGGGCGGCTCCTCATGAGTCCGAATCTGAGTAGCAGCCGTCCCCCAACTTCGTGTACTCAGCCCTGACCCTGTGGAGCCCTGGGCTGCCCACAGGGCCCCCCGAGGGGGAGAAAATGGGGAAGAGAGCTGGCTCCCTCGGGAGCCTGAGGTTTCTAACTGGCCTGCACATCGCCCCAGAGGGAAGGTGAATGGGTGGTCCTTTGGTGCAAGGACTCTGGCGACCGGACGGGCTGCAGGCTTTGACACCGACTGAGCCACGCCCCAGGTGGGAGAAGAGAAAATAAGGACTCTACGGCCGCAGCTGGGGGCGTGCAGTCGATCGCGGGCCCAGCTATCCGAGCTCTCCCACGCACTGGGGTAGGTAAGTGCACCAGCGCCCTAGGTTTTGCAGCCGGGTCCGAGACCGGCGCGGCAGCTTCCGCCACACTCATCATGGCGTTGGTCGCCGTTGCGTAACTTCCTCTCGCGACGGGAAGTGCAGGGTCCTGTAAGCATGGCGGCGTCGAAGGTGAAGCAGGACATGCCCCCGCTGGGGGGCTACGGCCCTATCGACTACAAGCGGAACCTTCCCCGTCGGGGACTATCGGGTCAGTGTCGCCCTGCGCCGGGGTGTCAGGGTCTGGGCCTTTTGGGCGCCGCGGCGGGGTCGGGATGCCGGGGAGTCTAGCGAGCCTCAGTTTCCCTCTCCATATGACGGGAGGCGGAGTTCCAGGATCCCCAACAGCTTCAGTACTAACAATAACGACAACTGCTGCAGTTTGTCGAGCATTTACTAAGCCCTTTGCCTCCTTGGAACAGCCCAAGAGGTCGGTCCCGTTAATTATTCCCATTTTACAATTGATGAAACTGAGGTTAATTTAGCCCGCGCCGCGAGCCTTCCGCCACGTTTCGGTTTCACAGGTGGGGAAACTGAGGCCCGAGAGAGGATGCGACCTCCCCACAGGGCCACCCAGAGCAAAGCTGGGGCCGAAACCCGGAATACCGAGAGAATTTAAAAGATGTTCTGAAAAAAAAAAAAAAAAAAGACGTTATGTGCAGTGGTTCCTCCCCCAACTTCAGGCTATCCCAGAATTATGTGTTCTTAAAATTGTCAGGGGTTCTAAGTAACGTTTTAAATTTTTTTATTGGGTTCAACACAAAAAAATGTAAGTGAGAAAGTAAAAGGCGCCCATACTCTGCACCCAAGGATAACAGAGAAATATAAAAAATGTAAAACGAGTTAAGAATGAGTACTTTGCTCCAAGTCATTGAACTTTACATTTAACCCTGCGCATGTTATGCAAATTATGCCTCAATTAAAAAGCAAAAAAATTCATGGGCATAGTTTCCAAAAAAAGTTATAATTCAAACAGTAGAAAAGTTATTGTCAGGTGAAAACTCAGGTCTTCCCCCGCCCCTTCTTGGCTTTTTTGTAATCCAGAACAAAGGTTGGCAAACTTTTTCCGTAAAGAGCCAGATAAATATTTCATGCTTTCTCTGCCAGATGGTCTTTATCCACTATTGCTGCTTTTTTTTACAACTTTGCAAACCTAAAAGTGTTCTTAGCCCGAGGGACGTACAAAAACAGGTTACAGACTAGATTTGGCACCACATGGGCACTCGACTCTAGACTCATTCCTAGATTCAACAAATATAAAGTGATCTGAGTCTCTTCTTAACACCCAGGTCAGTGCACTCCTCGGGTGTGTGGCATGAGGTCTGTTTATACATGGATAGTTCTGTGACCAGGCTGCAGACCAGGCTGCAGAAGGATCCTAGCCCTTGGGTCTCCCTGGGCTTCCCACAGTCAGCATCTCTTTCATTTTTAAGTCACAAATGTGGCCCATATCCTGGTCCTCTTCCAGTTAATAATACAGCAGTGCCTCCCATGTGCCTCAGATACCACCGATTGGGGTTGGGTCTCACACCACAGCCCTTGACACCAACTTTCATTGCAGCACAGACAGACCCACCCCAGTCTTTCCTGGTTGCAGAGGGGTGAGGAATATAAGACCACACTCCTTTCTGGGATGTGGTCTTTGTTTATGTACCTGCATTTAGTAATTGTTGAGTGCATCCATGGTGCTGGGCTATGTCCTGAGGAGCTCACTGTTTAGCTGAGGAGACAGACACACCACTCCATAATTTCCCATCGTGGTCAGTGCCGAGGCCCAGGATAACTGGGGCTTGCTTTAGCCAGAATGGGCGAAAGGACCTCTCTGAAAAGGATTTCCCCAGGCAGAGGGAACAGTAAATGCAAAGGCCCTACAGTCTGTCTTGCACCCTGCCCTCATCCTCTGTCCTCCAGCCTTATCCACAGCTGCTCTCTCCCAATCAGTCTTGCTCTTGTCAAGGCACCATGGCCCCAAGCCTGGCACCCACTCCCCTTTTCTCTGCCTGGCCCACTCAGCGCCAACATCCCAGAACATGCCAAGCTGGCTCAGGCCGCCTTTAATCCACGCTGCTACCGAAGTGACTGCTACCCCCACCTTTTCCCTTTATCTCTCACCCCCAGCTCTCCTCTCTCCACTCCCACCTGCACCCAGCGAGTGGCCCTTTCTTTTTTTCTGGTATCTTTAACATTTTTATTGAGTTGCACATGCCATACCATACAGTTCACCCATTTCATGTGTACAGATCACCAATTTTTAGTCTATTCACAGTTGTGCAACCATCGCCATGATCTAAATTTACAACATTTTCATCACCCCAAAAAGAAATGCTCTACCCGTTAGCAGTCACTCCACATTCTCTCCCAGCCCCTGACAACCACTAATCTGCTTTCTGTCTCTATGGATTTGCCTCTCATATAAATGGCATCATTCACTCTGTGTCCTTTTTGTGTGACTTCTCAGCACTTTTTTTTTTTTTTTTAATGTCTGAAACATTTATATTAACATATTTCCATACAAATAACCCAATGAAAGTTTAGTATTAGTTGTTTTGTTTGTTTTTTTATACTGCAGGTTCTTATTAGGCATCAATTTTATACACATCAGTGTATACATGTCAATCCCAATCGCCCAATTCAGCACACCACCATCCCCACCCCACCGCAGTTTTCCCCCCTTGGTGTCCATATGTCCGTTCTCTACATCTGTGTCTCAACTTCTGCCCTGCAAACCGGCTCATCTGTACCATTTTTCTAGGTTCCACATACATGCGTTAACATACGATATTTGTTTTTCTCTTTCTGACTTACTTCACTCTGTATGACAGTCTCTAGATCCATCCACGTCTCAACAAATGACTCAATTTCGTTCCTTTTTATGGCTGAGTAATATTCCATTGTATATATGTACCACAACTTCTTTATCCATTCGTCTGTTGATGGGCATTTAGGTTGCTTCCATGACCTGGCTATTGTAAATAGTGCTGCAATGAACATTCGGGTGCATGTGTCTTTTTGAATTACGGTTTTCTCTGGGTATATGCCCAGTAGTGGGATTGTCTCAGCACGTTTTTAATGCTTATGTTGTAGTATTTCAGTGCTTCATTCTTTTTTATGGCTGAATAATATTCTTGTACGGATGGACCACATTTTGTGTGTCCATTTACCACTTGTTGGACATTTGAGTTGTCTCCACCTTTTGGCTGTTACGAACAGTGCTGCTGTGAACATTCCTGTACAGGTTTCTGTGTGAACATATGTTTCCTTTCTCTTAGGTGGAGTAGAATTGCTCGGTCATATGGTAACTCAACATTTAACATTGTGAGGAACTGCCAGACTTCCCAAATTGGCTGTACCATTTTCGTTCCCACCTGCAATGTACGGGAGTTCGAATTTCTCTGCATCTGGACAACACTAATTACTTTCCATTTAAAAAATTTTTAGCCATCCTAGTAGGTGTGAAGTGGTATCTAGTGTGGCTTTGATTTGCATTTCCCTAGGGACTAACAATGTTGAACATCTTTTCATGTGTTTATTGGCCATTTATATAGCTTCCTTGAAGAAATTTCCATTCAAATCCTTTATGCATTTTTAATTGGGTGGTTAATCATTTTATTATTGAGTTTTAAGAGTTCTTTATATATTTTGGATACCATTCCCTTATCAGGTATATGATCTGCAAATACTTTCTTCCAGTCTGTGGGTTGTCTTTTCAGCTCATTGATGGTGTCATTTGCAGCACAAAAGTTTTAAATTTCAACGAAGTCCAATTCTATTTTTTCTTTTGTCACTTGTGCTTCTGGTGTCATATCTAAGAAACCATTGCCTTATCCAGGGTCACAGAGAATGACTTCTCTGTTTTCTAAGAGTTTTATGTTTTAGCTCTTAGTACATTGAGGTCTTTGATCCATTTTGAGTTAATTTTTGTGTATGGAGGGAGGAAGGAGCACACTTCTTTTGCATGTGGCTATCCAGTTGTCCAATTTGCTGAAAAGACTGTTCTTTCCCCATTGAATTATCTTGGCACCCTCGTCCAAAATCAATTGACCATAAATGTGAGGGTTTATTTCTGGACTCTCAGCTCTGTTCCATCAATGTACATGTCTATCCTTATGCCAGGGCACACTGTCTTGTACACACAGCTGCGTGATAAGTTTGAAGAGTCCTCCAACTTTGTTCTTCTTTTTCAGAATGGTTTCAGCTATTCTGGTCCCTTGCATTTCCATATGAATTTCACGATCTGCTTGTCAATTTCTGTGGGACTGGGGCGGGAAGGTTGGGATTCTGATGGGGACAGCTGAATCTGTATCTCAGTTTGGAGAGTGCTGCCACCTGAACAATGTTAAGTTCCGATCCATGAACACAGGACGCGTTTCTATTCATTTAGGTCTTCTTTACATGTGGCCCGCACCCCCTTCTGGGCATGCCCCTCGTTGGCCTCTCCCACCAGACTGGCAGCTCTGGAGGCACAGACACACCCTGAGGGCCTGGGGCCTCAGCCTCACCACTGTCAATGAGGAATAGATGAATTAGAGCTGCATCATCTTAAAGGCCACCTTACCTTAGTCTTGGAATTTATCTTACAGATGGGCCCACACATGGGTGCCCAATGTTGAGGGCAAGAGATCCTCACAAAGACAGTCTCTCAGTCATTTCCCTGGGGCTGGTCGGAAGAAGCAGCCCCAGGCCTCTCTGCAGCTGTTGCAAATAACGGGCAGCTCTGATGAAACACTCCCACCCAATGGAAAGAACGTTGAGTGCCCAACGCAGGTGGTCAGCCACTGTGGGAGAGCCATGGGTGCACTAGGGACTGGTCCTGGGCACTCGGCCCTCTTAGGAGAGGTCCTACTTCTGAGCACAGGAACCAGGGTGCCCTCGCTACCTTGTGTCCCATAACGTGGAAGTGCCTTACCCTGAGCTCATGTTTTCAACAGGTTGAACTAAAGGGATTAAAAAATTGAGCCAGTTTCTCATTATCTCTGGGTCCAACAGAGGTGCCAGAGGAGCCTTGTGCTGGAGACGAGCTGAAGAAGAAAGAGCCCCCACTTTGTCCCCCCACGAGTCCCAGGAAGTGGCTTTACCCACCATTTGCCGGTCCTTTACTGGGTGTTAAATGGAGCTTGGTCTGGCTGAGCTTGTCAATTCATCCCAGCAACCACGAGTTCTGTCCAGAGGAGAGACTGAGGCTTGAAAGATGAGGTGGTGCAGGACGAGCCAGCCCCAGCCAGGCCCCAAGCGTCCAGACCTCCCTGAAGACCCCAGCAGGCTCATGGCCTGTCAGAATTACAGCACAGGTGCCCACGGGTTCTCAGTAAATATTCATTTCGGCCTCTGTCTCCTGGGGTCCCGGGAAGGGGCTCCACCCCACCGGGCCGGGAGGAAGCAGCACCTGGGAGCCCCTGCAGGGCACTACCTGCCTCCGGCAGCCCCATCCAGCCCCCTGTGGGCAACACACAGGGAGGTGGCCCAGGCAGCCAGAACCTCCGTGGAGCTGGGACGCAGCGTGGACACCATCCTTCCCCATGGGGACCAGCTGGCTGAAGGGAACCAAACAGCCTTCTAGGCAGTGGCGGGGCCAGGGCCACCCAACCGTAAACGTTTAGGCCCTCAGGCCCTCTCATAGTCTCTGCCAGGCCTGTACCTTCCAGGAACCCTGGCGTGGGGGCAGAGGTGTAGCAGCCTCGCAGCCTGGTGTCCCTGCCCGCAGAGTGGGTGAATGGGATAAAGAGTGGGCTGCAGCTGCGGGGGAGGGGTGTCCAAGGGAGGGGGCCAGTGGACTTTCCACAGAGACAAAAAAAAGTAGTCTGAACAAATAGGCATTAGAGACGGTACTGGCCATCTCTGGCAGGGGGTTCATGAGGGCTTTTGCCTTCTCCCTCATTCATGTTACTGGAGTATCTGCACAGCGAGCGGGTTATGCTTCAGGAGAAGAAAGGACAAGGTGGCCTGTCCCACGTGCAGGTGCTGAGCAGCGCCCCCTCTCCCCACAGGCTACAGCATGTTCGCCGTGGGCATCGGGACCTTGCTCTTTGGGTACTGGAGCATGATGAAATGGAACCGCGAACGCAGGTAGGCCCTGCGCTGGTGAGGAGGGGAGCGTGGGGACGTGTGCCTGTGGACTTGGTGTACCTCGGGGCTCCTTGTCAACTCCTCAGGCCTCAGGGAGTGCAGGCCCTGACACAGCAAGTCCATTTCTGGGCTTTACCCTCAAGGAATGACTGACTAGTAAGCAAGAAGCTCGCCTCCAGATGTTTACTGGGTGCCCTTGACCTCCACCACTGGGTACCCGAGGGTCCACGTTAGCATAGCAGAGGTGGAGGTGGAGGGACAGGCCCGTGATGCACTCTCTTAGTGGGTTTTTGTCTTTTTGTGGGTGGTGATCAGGTAATGATGATACAAAGGCTTAAAAAGCAGATCGTGCAAGACAGTGGCCGGGCCAGCAGTACAGGGCCTGAGGGACCCAGGTCTGCAACGGCCTTGGTTGGGACTCTGGCCGCCTCTGAGCTTGCCCAACGCCCCACCACGTGGCTCCTTCTCATTGGCTCCCAACGATCTGGGCCCCTCCACCCTCTCCCACTCTGTGTCCTGTGTCCTTAGCACCCACCTTGAGCTTGCCCACCCCCAGCACAGGCGGTGCTGGAGAAGGCCTAGCACGTGGAGGGCGCTCAACATTGTTGAGTGAACTCAGGAGCACCTGGTGGGTGCTGGACGCTGGGGCCGCCACACTGGACAGGCAAGACCAGGCCCAGTCTCCCAGAGGGACCCAGTAGTAACCACGGTGTGTGACTGTGGTGAGGGCAGCAGCCTGGAGCGGGGCTGCTGTCCTGGGGGATGGGGAGGGGGTGGGAGGGTTGAGGTGGGGGCTGAAGTTCACCCAGACCCTTCCTTGTGCTACTGTGAGATTCCTAGTGATGAGGGGACAGGGCTGGAGGCTACCCCCTGGGCCACATCACTGGGCATCGCTCTCCCCACGCCGCCCAGCACAGGTGGGGCTGGTGGCTTGGAGATGCCAAAAATCAGGGAGAAGAAAGGAGCTGCCCATGATGCTTGCCCCCCCACGGTTATTTTGCGGTGAAAGGGATGTGATTTTGTAAAGTCCAGAACCCGATGATGAACGTTCCCCACAGTTAACTGCAATCATCAGGCCCGGGCTATTTTTAGGATTTAAAAAAAAGTTTTGAACAGAAAAGAAAGTGTGAAGCCAGCAGTCTTGTGGACTGACGCTGCCTGTGTCAACTGCATGCACCCCCCCATCCCCCGTCTCAGGCTGCTGGTGGGCAGAGCCCACTGCCCAAGCCCTTCCCCCTTGCTTGCCTCTCCCCCAAACCCCTTTCCAGGGTAATGCATGTCCAAGGGCCTCATCATCTGCCCCCCATCCCACCATGGTCTGATCTGAGTGTTGGTTTTGGGATTTCACAGGCGCCTGCAGATCGAGGACTTCGAGGCCCGCATTGCACTGATGCCTCTGTTGCAGGCAGAGAAGGACCGGAGGTGTGCCGCTGGGGCCAGGGTCGGGAGGTTACAGGCCTGAGTGCTGCAGCCTGCAGCGTGGGATAAGGCCAGAACACACATGGGGACCGACAGCCATGACCTTGTACGTGGCTCCAGGGGATGCCATCGTCCTTGGAGAGGGCCCCAAACTTGATTTGCAGCAGAGACCCAAGAGGGAGAATGGAAGGGCTTCTGGAGGAGGGGGCATTGGGGCCGGGCAGGAGGACAGTAAGAGTTTGCCAGTGGAAGAAAGGAAAGAAGAGGAGTCAGCATGTGCAGGGTTGAAAGCTGCAGGAGGTGATGGGGAGGTGGAGCAGGGACAGGTTTGGCAGGTTTGTTAGGCAGGGGCCCCTCAGGGTGGTCAGGCCTGTCGCCCACCTCCCACCCTGTCCCCGCAGGGTTCTCCAGATGCTTCGGGAGAACTTGGAGGAGGAGGCGATCATCATGAAGGATGTGCCAGATTGGAAGGTGGGTCTTCAGCAGGGAGGGTGGGGGTCTAGGCCACTGCAGAAATGCAGCCTCCCACAGAAAACCTGGGGCAGAGGGGTAGTGGGTGCCCAGTGCCGGAAGGGGAAGGCAGTTTTGGGTGTAGGCACAGTGGCTGCCAGGCCTGGTGGGGTCCCAGCAGGCTGCATGGGCCTAAGGGGTTAGCTGCACCGCCACCCATACCCTTCTGTCCCCGCAGGTGGGCGAGTCCGTGTTCCACACAACGCGCTGGGTGACCCCCACGATGGGCGAGCTCTACGGGCTGCGCATGAACGAGGAGATTCTCCGTGCCACCTATGGCTTCATGTGGTACACGTAGGCGCCTGTGCCCCTCAGACCACTGGACCCCTACTCCCTCCCCACTAGGAGAGAATAAACGCTCTGGAGACTGGCCTGCCTGTGTCCTAGGGACTGAGTGATTGGGAGTTGGGGGCTATGGGGTGTCACAGGAGGTGCAGGGACTAAGCAGAAGATGCCAGTGGGATGGCCCCTGGATCACCCTTCAGCATCGGCTACCAAATATGCCTGGACTTTTTCCTACCTTTGTTGAAACCCTGCTTGTCAGCAGCCAACCCCTTCAGATGGGGGGGCTTTTCCACCTGGGTACGGGGTGGGTGGGTGACCTGCATAGGAGAGCACCGGGATGGAGAGGGGCGCAGCAGAGGCGGGTCCCCTCGCTCCCAGGCCAGGATCCCATAGCAGGGGTAACCGGCCCATCGCTGCCCCTCCAGACTTTGTTTTCCTGCCAATATTCGCAACTCTGGGATTCCCGCCATCCTCTGAGGCAGCTGCATTGCTGGCGCAGTGGGGTTAAGTCCGCTTGCACCTACCGACCAACGGCTGTGCGCAGCGCCTTCGCGGCGTCTCCTGATTGGCGGACACACGGTGGGTGGGAGGAGAGAGGACGCCCCCTCTGCCCAGGGATGCACTTAAAAGGCTGTGGTGGTGGTGGCTGCCGGTGCGCACAGATCACCTCCGCCATGAGCAGCGCAGCTGGCCCGGGCCTAGCGGAGGCGCCCGAGGAGCGGTGTTTCCTCAGGTCAGCCGGGGAGAGGGACGGGAGGCTGGGCCATGGCTGGAAGAGGGCCTGGGGGGCCAGGGGCTGTAGGTCAGAGGCAAAGGCATGGCCGGGATGGGGGGCGGGGAGAATCCCAGGCCCATCCCGCATTTCACTGGAGAGACTAAGCCTGCGGCTGCCAACACCTCCAAAGCTGTGTTGCCAGGGAAACGGCATCTGCAGCAGGCCTGCCCCTCATGAATTACTCATCAGCACCACTGGTCGCTCCCCCGTTACCCACAGCCTAAGCAGGGCCCGCCTCCCCTTTCCATCTTTCCCAGGGACCCTGGAGCCCATGCCCCTTGTCCCCCATCCAGGAAGAGCTGAGCTCTTTTAGCCCCTCAGATGCTCACACACTCCTTGATGGTGCACCTGCTACTAACCCCTTGTTCAGAGGAGAAAACTGAAGCCTGGGGAGGGAAGCCACTGGCTGCCCTAGGGCTAAAGTGATTGTTAAATACATAGGCCACTTGCCAGCGGGCTGATGAATTTGGGGTCTGGAGCTGGCAGCTGTGGTTGTGCCTTCCACCTTGTCCTAAGTCATCCTCTTGTGTCCTTCTCTAAGCGCTTGTGACATGGGACCCCAAGCAGGGCTGTAGGCCTCACTGTAAACCAGACCCCACAGTCCTTTGTGTGGCTACCTGCCCACTGTCCACTCAGCCCCTCTTCTCAAGGCAGATACTGTGGAGCGACTGGCTGATGTCCAGACTCAGTGAGAGACCCAGCACATGCTAGGCAGGGGGAAGAAAATGTTCTAGAAGCTGGAGCTGTGACTTCACCTGGTGTGGGGGATGGGGGGCCCTCAGATGCCAACTAAGGAGTGATGGGGTGCTGTGTGTTGGGTGGGAGTGGAACACGGGGAGAGGAGGCTGAGATGGGAGACATAGTGGGGGGCCTGTAAGTAAGGTGAGGAATTTGAATATTCTCTGAATACTGGGGACCCATAAGAAGGTTTGAGACGGGGTGGTGAAATCTGGTGTTCAAGTTTTCAAAGCCCCCTCAGCTTGTGTTGAGTTTGGGGGAATGTGACTGCAGTCGGCAGCCAGGTGAGCAATGATGAAGGGCTGGTGGGCAGAGGCACGAGGGTGGAGAGAAGCAGATGGAGCTGAGAAAGCAGGGAGCGTGTGGCACAGGCACCCTAGCCTCAGAGCTTCATCTCTAAAAAGCCCCCTCCTGGAGCATTTTGCCCCTTCTGGGGCTGGTGGGCAAATCGCGGGGCCTCACAGCTCCCTCATCTGGGGGCTGAGGTTGGGAGAAGCAAGAGGCACCCTCATAAACTGAGCACCGCTCCCCAGTCCCATAACAGTTCTGCCCTATCCCCTCCCCTGCCCAGAGGAGCTGCTGCCCCTACCCTCAGGCTCCTAAGCCTGGACTGCTCTCTGCCTGTGGAGTCCCGGTTATCTCTCCAGTGACTGGTTAGGCAGGAAGATAAGGTTCCAAGTGGAGGCCAGAGGCCAAAGCTTTGGAACAGAGAAAGAAGAGGAGGAATGGATGATCCTCCCCCAGCCCTCCTGCGGGGGCAACAGAGCTGTCACAAGATGAAGATAGAGGAATGAGCCATATTCTTCCTGCCTGCCTGCCTGCCTGCCTGCCTGCCTGTGCTGGGTCTTTGTTGCTGCTCACAGGCTTTCTCTAGTTGCGGTGAGCGGGGGCTACTCTTCGTGGAGGTGTGTGGGCTTCTCATTGCGGTGGCTTCTCATTGTGGAGCACGGGCTCTAGGTGTGCGGGTTTCAGTAGTTGTGGCTCGCGGGCTCTAGAGCTCAGGCTCAGTAGTTGTGGCACACGGGCTTAGTTGCTCCGTGGCATGTGGGATCTTCCCGGACCAGGGCTCGAACCCGTGTCCCCTGCACTGGCAGGCGGATTCTTAACAACTGCGCCACCAGGGAAGCCCTGCCACATTCTTAAAGCGCCTTCGACGTTCTTTCCCGGGAGCTGGGCCGGCCTGTCCTGGGGGCGCTCTTCATCTGGCCCCACCATGAGCTCTGTTTCCCCACCTGGTCCTTCAACCTCCTGCAGCATCAGCCGCAGACACCTGGGAGTTGAATCTGGCTCTGCTCGCTGGGGTGACAAGGCATGTCACCTTGCCCTAAGCCTCCATCTTCCCCATCTGTGTGGGACCCTGAAGTATCTTTCTGACCAAGTTTCTCAGCCTCGCTCTCTCTGCCTCTCTTCTGTCCCTTGAACCTGCCAAGTTCATTTCCACCACAGGTCCTCGGCCCTCACTGTTCTTGCCACCTGGATTACCTCCCACAGCACTCCAGGCCAGCTCCTCCAGGAAGCCCTCCCTGACTCCCCATTGCATAGCAATGCTTGCTTCCCACCTCCACCCCTCCTGCTGCCTGGCCTGGTCACACTGCACAGTTGGCTAGAAGGTTGTGGTCTCCTGCTCACAGAATCAAAAAAAGGAACCTCAGGATTCATCCCAACAAACCTCTGCCCATCTGTAGGTCTCCCTCTGCTTTGCTCACACTCTATCTGTGGCTCTGGAGACAGACACCAAGGGTAGAAGGCTCAGTTTTCCAACTTGCTTCCTACATGACTCTGGGCAAACCATTTTATTTATCTGAGTTGTTATATGTTCTTCCAACTCTTCTGGGCCTGGTCCTTTTACAATAATAATAATAATGATAATAATTATCATAATAACAATTATTATTATTATCATTACACTCTAGCGTGTGCTGAGCTGGGGGCAAGTGCCGTTCCCCAGCTGGAAGGGGTCCTGGCTACGGGAAGCTGGCATCAGGCAATAGACCCTGCCCAGCTGCTCCAGCCCCTGATTCTGGAGTGAGGAACGTCTTCCAGTCCTCAATGCCAGCCAGCTCTTCCTCTCTGTAGCCACCAAGCCCAGACCAAGGCCAGCTTGGGCCCCGCTCTTAGAAGGGCCCAACACTTGGTTTAATGCTCTGCCATCACCATCTTAAAATTCTTAATAATTATTGATCAAGGGGCCCCACATTTGCATTTTGCACTGGACCTAGAAAATTAGCCTGTCCTGCCTTCTCTTTTGCAAAGGAGGAAGCAAGGCTCAGAGAGATGAGACAGACCTCAGTCACTCACTGAGCTGGGGGCTGAGCTTCACCTCAAGCACTTTGGCTCCATTTCTCTGGCCACAATTATTGAATTTTATCACTGTCCCTGAAGAGGGATCACCACTGAGTCTCATAGCTGCAGGCGCCACATCCACCTCCCCATGTGAGCCATCAAACTCTGCTGCCTTGGACTTCCCTGGTGGCGCAGTGGTTAAGAATCTGCTTGCCAATGCAGGGCACACGGGTTCGGGCCCTGGTCCGGGAAGATTCCACATGCTGCGGAGCAACTAAGCCCGTGTGCCACAACTACTGAAGCCCCCGCGCCTAGAGCCCGTGCTCGGCACCAAGAGAAGCCACCGCAATGAGGAGCCTGCACACCGCAATGAAGAGTAGCCCCTGCTCGCCGCAACTAGAGAAAGCCCGTGCGCAGCAACAAAGACCCAACGTGGCCAAAAAAACAAAGCAAAACAAAACAAAGCTCTGCTGCCTTTAAAACCCACCTCCCCCAGGCACCCCCAGTCCAGTTAACCTCCAGTGTCCTAGAATCCTTTCAGTGGTTTTCACTGCCTGAAATCCACGCGTCACCCCCAACAGCTAAGTCCTTCATGCTCTATTCCCCCCTCTGGGTTCCTCTTGCCTTGGGGGCTGGGGGCATCTGGGTGAGGCTCTATATCCCATGCTTTGGGGCAATAGAACCAACATGCACTGCCATGCACTTCTTCTACCACCAGAGGGCTCCCGCGCCTCAGGCTTGTGCTCAAAAGTCCCGCTGCCTTCCAGACTTCCGTTCAATGGTGTGTGCGATGGATGAGGAAACTGAGGAAGGGTCTTCGGCTCTGGGGACGGGGTGGGGGTGGCATCCGGGCCTGGCTCGGAACATTGGTGGCACATTTCTGGCTCCAGCTGAGTCTCTGTCTCTAAGTCTTTCCATCTCTCTGTGTCTCTGAGCATCTCTCCCCACTCTGACCCCCAGCACAGCGGAGGCAGCTGCCCTGGAGCGGGAGCTGCTAGAAGATTATCGCTTCGGGCGGCAGCAGCTGGTGGAGTGGTGCGGCCACGCTAGTGCCGTGGCTGTGACCAAGGTACCTGACCCCTGATTCTCAACCTTGACCCCAACCAGATGGCCAGCCCACCAGAGTGGAGGCCTAGCTGCATGACCCCCATGGCCAGGATGGTCATTTCTGCCCTCAAGAAGCCCCTCTTTGCTTGGGGCCACCCCCAGCCCATCACTCAGATGGGGAAACTGAGGTCCAGAGAGGATCATCACTGGCCCAGGCCAGGGTGTTGATGAGCGTCAGGACAGAGACGGGGGTCCCCACAAACGTGGAGGCAACCACAGAGATAGGTCTGGGGCCCTTGACTGCCTGCCCCTGCCACCTCCTGGGTCTTGAGCAGAGGGGACGTCAGTTCCTGAAGTCTGAGCACCCGCAAACAACTCCCAGCCACAGGTGGGGGAACTGAGGCCCAGAGGTGGGGAAGGGTCTGCACAGGGCCCTGGGGGGTTGGAAGTAGAGCTATGTTTGGCTCTGGAGCAAACCCCCAGGCCTCGAGGTGCCTGCAAGAGATGCAAGAATAATAGCAATGACGATACTACCGTCCAGTGTTTTGTGTCATGTTGCCAAACCACGCTGGGCCTCAGTTTCCTCCTCTGAAAAAGGGTAATAAACTGACACCAATTAATAAACACAAATGCCTTAGAAAAGTGCCTGATTGAGTCAGGGCTCCAGCAGGTAACCCTTTTCCTCTTCCTCTCCTTCTTCCTCCTCTTCTTATTACCACTGTATATTTTTTTAAAAACTTAGTATCTTTCTTTATGTGGACTCAATTGTCTTTTAACTTAAATGTTGCTAGTTCCAAGTGAAACAGATCCTGAGTGAGATGCTCAGAGGAAAAGAGAACAATAAAAATCAAAGCCACAAAAGCAAACTCAGTGTAGTAAACTCACGCCTGGCCATTGATGACCAACCGTCCAGTTTTTGCACTGAAAGCTCTGTGTTTGTCCAGAGGCCCCTCGGTCCTAGCCAGCTGGACGTTATTACTCTCCCCGACTTGGTTGCGGGTCTGGGGCTCTGGGCATGGCGTGGTGGGGTCATAGGTAGGACCAGGTTGGGTCAGGACCTTGCTGAGGCCCTGGGGAGGAGACTCAAAAAGGAAATAACTTTCCCTCTGTGTGGTTGGAGGTTATAGTTGGGCCCCCTGGAGCCACCCTGGGCCTGGTAGAGACCCCACAAGCCTGTCAGAGCCATTGTTACTCCCATTTGATAGAGGCTGGGGAAGGAGAGTGAGCTGAGGCCAAGCAGAGAGTCAGGGTAGGGCTGAGACTCTTAGCTTCTGCGTTAAAAGAGAGGGAGATACACAGAGACACAGAGGAGAGTCTGAGAGATACAGAGACCGAGAGAAAGACACAGAGGCGAAGACAGAAACGAGAGACACGTCTCATCTGAGGAGAGACACGTAGAGAGTCTGAGAGATACAGAGAGAAAGACGGGGAGGTGAAGACAGAGGCCAACGGAGAGGGACGGACGGAGAGAGAGAGGGTATGGCGCGTTGGAAAAATACCCCCCTCCCCTACTGCCCCCAGCTGTGGGGCCTCTGGGAGGGACGGAGGGACGGAGGGACGGAGGCCTGGAAACATGAGTGGGGGGAGGGGCAGCCACTGCAGTGGAAAAAGGTGGAAGAATGTCTGCAACTCAGGCCGAGAATAAACAAACCGCACTCTGGGCTCGGGTCGTGGCAGGAGGCACGTTTTTCTGCTTGGGCTTGGCAGAGCCTGAGGCAAGGACTCTGGGTCTCCAACAAGGAAACTGAGGCCCCCAGAGGCCCTGGCCCCTCTCCTCCTGTCCTGTCCTCTTGCCTCCAGGCCCAAGCCCTATCCCATCCTCTACTCCAGGCCTCAGTTTCCCCACTGGAGTAAGGAGAAGTTCCGAATGCCATGCCTTTGCCTTTGCTGTGCCCCTGCCAGGTGTTCCCTTTGCCTGCCCACTCCCGGAAGCAGAGGACGGTGCTAGTCGTGTGCGGCCCGGAGCAGAATGGGGCAGTGGGGCTGGTCTGTGCCCGGCACCTGCGGGTGTTTGTGAGTAGCAAGGATTTCCTTGGCCTCCCAGGGTCACACTCCCAACCCATCCTTGAAAAACAATTGCTTCCTCCTCTTATTAGTGTCCCAGGGGGAGGATGAGGCATGTCAGGTTACAGAATATGCCCAGTGCTTGTGCCAGGCAGTGTCTGCTGCCTGGTACCCAGATCTGGGGGCAGAGGCCCAGTGGGGAGCCTGGGAGGGCCCCAGCGCTGACCCCTTCCCACTCCCCGCAGGAGTACGAACCAACCATCTTCTACCCCACTCGCTCACTGGACCCGCTGCACCGCGACCTGACTACCCAGTGTGAGAAGATGGACATCCCCTTCCTGTCCTATCTGCCCACGGAGGTCAGCTCGGGTGGCAACTGAGGGGGTTGGTGGGGGACAGTGCCCCAAGATCGACCCCTGACCCTGCCTGCCCTTCCAGGTCCGGCTCATCAACGACGCCTACAGGCTGGTGGTGGACGCCGTGCTGGGCCCCGGTGTGGAGCCGGGCAAGGTCGGGGGCCCGTGCATGCGTGCGCTGGCCACGCTCAAGCTACTGTCCATCCCCCTCGTGAGCCTGGACATTCCCTCAGGCATGTCAGGTGGAGCGGGGGGCATGAGGACCTGGAGGGCTTGGGTGGAGGCCCCTGTACCCTGGCTTCTGGTGGTCCCAGCCTGTCTGCCCACTCTGAGCCTCAGTTTCCCCAGCATGGATGGATCTTGCACTCTGGGTGAGGCTGAGGGTCATGTCCATCCCTTGGATGGGGAATACCCAGGCTGGTGCCCATGTGACCCTGGGTCCCCTCCCCCCTACACCCAGAACAGTGTGCCCGCTGCCCACCCTGGCCCAGTCACCCGGGGCAGACGTGAGCTCACTCGGCAAAGGCCCCGCTCATCCTGGCCACCGCCCCAGGCCTGTTGGAGCCATTAGGCAATGGGCAGAACGAAACAAACAGCTGCTGGCCAGCCAGACCCTCCGTGGGGGTGGCCAGACTCAGGGGGACATCACCCGGATTACAAGACCCCGGGGTCATACCAGCAGGATGCCACAGAGCTGGGGGTGGTGTCTAAGGGAGGAGGTGGTCTGAGGGGACAGACTGCAAGCTCATGTCTGAACAGATAGCCTTGGACAGAGAGGGTCTCCCTGTTAGGTCAGGAGGGATTATTAGTGGCCCCTAGTCTGAGGGTGGAGGCTAGGGTCAGAGAAGGAAGGATTAAAGTCAGAGGGAGGAGGCTTTTAGTTAGTGGCCCCAGACAGGTCAGAGGGAGAAGAGAAGGCAAGGCCCCTAGTCTGAAGGTGGAGGCTCATTTGAGGGATGGCAGAGGCTACAACCCAGTGAGGGAGGGGGCAGGGTCCTGCCAAGTCAAAAGGCAAGATCTAGTCTGAAGGTGAAGGCAGGGATGTCAGGTCAGAGGGAAGAGTCTCTAGTCAGAGGGAGGAGGATGGCTGCTCAAGTTGGGAGGGGTGGGGGGCACATCTTGTCAGAGGCAAGAACCTGGGGCAAAGAGACAGGTCTGATGGGGGAGGCTTGCCTGAGGATGGTGGCAAGTCTGTCCCCTGAGTAGAGAGTGGGGATCTGGGAGGAGGCTGGGAGGTCTGGGTGGAAAGAGACTTTAGTTTAAGTAGGGGAGCTCAGGATTGATAGGGAGGGAGGTATAGAGACAGACGCCGGGTCAGAAGGCAGACGCATAGGTCTGATTGGGAAAAGGCAGCAGGTAGAAATGAGGTCGTCTGAAGGCAGAGGCTGAGTCAGATGGAGGAGGAAGATTGAGCAGCAGGATGGGAGCAGAGGTAGACAAGTATGAGGGCAGAAGCTCTGGTCAGAGGAGGAGGGAAACATCTCCAAGGAGCGGGGAGAAACTGGCCTGAGGGCAGAGGCTCAGTTTTATGGGAGGCAGGTCTGACCAAACTCACGGGTCAGAGCAGAGGCTGTGTCTGATGGGGAAGGGGAAGTGGGTGATGGGGCGGCAGGTTTCTTGTCTGAGAGCCAGCACCCCTTCCAGCTCCTGATCCCCGCCTCCCATCCTTCCTCCCTCAGGCTGGGACCCAGAGACCGGCGGCGACGCCGAGGACGGGCTACGACCCGACGTGCTCGTATCGCTGGCGGCGCCCAAGCAATGCGCCGGCCGCTTCTCCGGGCGCCACCACTTCGTGGCTGGCAGGTTCGTGCCCGACGACGTGCGCCGAAAGTTCGCTCTGCGCCTACCGGGGTACACGGGCACCGACTGCATCGCGGCGCTTTGACAGCCACCCGTGCCCATGCGGCTTGGACCCGCGCCAATAAACACACGTACCACCGCCACCTCGCCTGGGCCTCCTCTGTGCGCGGGGTCCGGCGCGGGGGTGGGGAAGCTCAGGGAGGAACTTCCCACCGGTCCCCTGGTGGCCCCAAGGCAGGAGGGATGGAGGGCAGACGTAAATGGGACTTCCCGCTGGCCTCGGAGAAAACGAGCCAGAAGAGTGGAGGGTAGATTCAGGGTGGGATTTCCAGGCTGCTCAGGGTGGCCTAAAGCCAATAGAATCGAAGTTAGACCCGATGGAGGATTTCTAGCCGCCTAAAGGGCGGCTTAAACATTGAAGGTTCGGACAGCTTCAGGCTCGATTCCAGGAGGCACTTCCCGACGTGGAGAACAGAGGGTGGGCTAAGGAGGGGACTTCCAGCCGGCGACGAGGGGACGCAGGCCAGCCCGAGGGCGGAGATACAGCCGGACGCACCGAAGGGGGGGGCGACCCAAAGAGGTTGTCTGCGCACCGCAGTCACCTCGGGCCGGGAGCGTTGCTTGGACGGGGAGTGGCCTGGACGGGGCGTGGCCTGCGGTCGCGTCCCTCCCACATCCACAGCCCCAGCGGCCGCCAGACCCGCGGGAGTCCGACCCGAGTGCACAGCGGAGCTGGGACCCTCCCTCCGACTTTCGGACCTGGCCATGGCGTCACTGCAGATACTGCTCTGCCTCTGTGTCGCCGCCGCGCACCTGGCGGGGACCCGAGGTGAGGCGCCCCCAGACCCCAGATCAGCCCCCTAGGCGCCGAACGTCTGACAGAGGGCGTGGCAAGCAGCCGGAGCCTGGAGACAGAACCAAGGGACCCAATTGCTTCCCCAGGCCTGCATTCCCTTTGCCAGCCTCGGGGGTGGAATGAGGGGGCAACGAAGAGATGGAGCTCTGGGACCACCTGGGGCAGGAGGGGATCTCATCCACTGTCTTCCCTCCTCCAAGGGACGATAGGGGCACCGGGAGTGTGGCTATGAACTTCAGGCTCCTCTGGATTCTCAGGACTGCAGGGTGCCCATCTCAGCCACAGCATTTGGACCCTGAATCATCCAGTCTTGGCCTCAGTATGAAGGGGCCAGAGCTGTCCCCTCTCACCTAACTCCTTCCCTCTTCCACACACACACACACAGCACTCAGAAAAGAAATTCCCATTTCTGGAACACTCAGTGGAGTGGGGAACTGGGCCCATTTCTCAGATGGGGAGACTGAGACTCCAAGAGGGAAGGGACTTGTCTGAAGTCACTGCCCAGCCCAGCTATCTCAGACAACTCGTGGCCGGAGAAGACAGGCTAGATTCCAAGGACTTCCCACTGGCAGCTTGGGCCCCAAGTGCAGGGATGAAAGGTAGACTGAGGGAGGGACTTCCAGTCAGCAAACGGATGAAAGAAAATTCAGATCAATATGACATCAGGGAGGGGCACAGCCAACTGAACTCATGGCTACTGAGCACAGTGGGAGAACTGGGTCTGGGGAGCAGAGTGGACACAGACTTCCCCAACCTAAGGGGCTGTGTCAGAGTGAGGGATGGGGCTGTGGGAGACTGGGGGTGGGGAGGTCATGGGGAGGCTTCCTGGAGGAGGGGGTGCTGCAATTCTCAGGATCAGCCAGAGCTGGATTCTGGCTTCTCCTCTGTGAAATGGGGACGATCGTGGCAGCACTTTGCATACCAGGAGTTCACAGAGGTCCTTCCCCCTACCCCTCACCCCTTCGACAGGCACCACCACCCCTGAGGAGCCCATGGTGACTGCGTGGGGCCTTGAAGGTTCATTGCTGCATCCTGGCCAGCCCTCGCCAGCCCTGGAGGACTGGGAAGGTGAGCCAGCTTGGGTCCGAGTCCTCGTTCTGCTGTGGACTCTGTGTGAGCTCTGGCTGGTAGGGTCTTGTGAGGAGGGGATACAAGCTGGGTGAAGAGCCCAGGACTGTCCTGGTCCCTGGGCATGGCAGCCTCTGGAAGTGGTGCCCCAAGAGGTCTAAGTTTTAGGAGCAGGGAGATGAGAGCCCAGGCTGTTTGTCCAGGAGGAAACCAGGGTGGGGCGGGGCGGGGCGGTGAGACAACCAGCTCAGTTCAGTCAGGGAAACAGGAGTTCTGGAACCCAAGTCTCTAGCTTCCCAGCTAGGAAGGTTCTATTTGACTTGCTCTTGAATGAGGAAAGGAGTGAGCGCCCCTTGGGGGGTTGATGGAAACAGAAGCTAACCTGTGAGAGACCAGACCCTTCCCACCTCTGGCTTCCGTGAAACGGAGGTTGCCTGATAGGTTCAGTGAGCAATGAGCAAGGTCCCAGCTGGCAGTGATGCGAGGCCGCTAGGCAGTGGAACAGCTGGTCTCAGGCCTGGCTCCTCTTGCTGCCTTTATATCTCCTTACACCTCAACGGTTCTGAATTCTGAGTGGGGGCTGGTGAGACAGTGGCAAGACCTCAGCATGCACTCATGGGCCAGCTCAGATACTGAGCAGCAGAACTAGGGCCGGTGCAAGCGCAATCCAACCTCCCCTGATCCTTTTACAGCTCCTTCTGCCCTCGAGGGCTCTGGATCTGGGCAGGCTGGGCTAGCCCATGCACTTTTGTGGGGAGGGGGACCTGGCTTAAACACGCAGATGGGGGTGGGCAGGCCGCAGCCCGGGCTTCTGCATGAACTGATGGGGCCCGACCGGCTGAGGCCCGGGTCCCAGCGCGTGCGGTGCCCGCAGAGGCCAGCGAGTGGACGTCCTGGTTCAACGTCGACCACCCGGGAGGCGACGGTGACTTCGAGAGCCTGGCTGCGATCCGCTTCTATTACGGGCCGGCGCGAGTGTGCCCGCGGCCGCTGGCGCTGGAGGCGCGCACCACAGACTGGGCCCTGCCGTCAGACGTCGGCGAGCGCGTACACTTGAACCCCACGCGAGGTTTCTGGTGCCTCAACCGCGAGCAGCCCCGAGGCCGCCGCTGCTCCAACTACCACGTGCGCTTCCGCTGCCCGCTCGGTGAGGGCGGGGCTAAGGGAGCGGCGGGGACTGGCCATAGGTGGATGAGGCCTGAAAGGATGGTGTTGTGGGGGTGGGGGGTGCAGGGCGTGGCTAGGAAGAGGCGGGGTCTTTTAGGAGCAAGGCCGCAGGAGAGGGCCGGACCGGATAGGAGAGGGGCTTTGGAAGGGAGAGGCTAAGAATGGTCGGGGCCCAGGTGGGGGTCAGGAAGGGGCCCCCAGGAACATAGCTCCCTCTCACTGCCCTCTTTTGCTAGGCCTTAGAACTAGGGCCGTTCTGTGGAGGTGTGTTTTGAGCCCCAGATGTGTGTGAGACGCAGGGAGAACAGCAGGGCTTATCTTGGCGAGGGCGGGAAGGTACCTCAACTGCACATTCGACTGGTGCGCCTGGGGGAGCACCGATTGAGGCAGTGGGCAGGACTTCTCTCTGACTCGGATGCACGTGACGGGAGCACCCTCCAGTCCCACACTGTCAACAGAATTCCAGGTTCTACCTGACGCCCCCATCCCTGCCCTCTCTCCAGAGGTCACGTGGGGTGCGTGGGGCCCGTGGGGTCCCTGTTCGGGGAGCTGTGGGCCAGGCCGTCGCTTGCGCCGCCGCCGCTGCCCAAGCCCCGCTGCGGATGCGTGTCCTGGGCGTCCCCTGGAGGCGCAGAAGTGTGTGAGGCCTCCATGTCCAGGTAGGAGGGGCGGGGCCTGGAGGAGATAGTGGGGTTAGAGGCGGGGCCTGGGCGTAGGGGCGGGGCCAGTTGAGGGAAGTACCTAGAGGGGCTAGTTGGGGCGGAGCCTGATGGGGCGGCGCCTGGAGGGAGGAGGCGGAGCCTGAGTGTAGGGGCGGAGCCTGGACGACCAGAACTTGGACCACGTGGAGACTGGCTTTTCCTTCCCTTCCGGGCCCCCGAAGAGCATTGGTAAATGTGTACATCTGGACGGGTGGACGCCATGGGGGTCGTGTCCAGTCATGGGCAGATCTGAGGAGGCGCTTCCTCTGTGTGCCTGTTGGAGTGTGCGGATGTCCTGGTGGACGTGGATACACGCAGAAGCTGGCTCACGCACTCGGGGTGCACACACGCGTGGCATTCGCAGGCCACGCCCGTCCCCCATGCCCACGCGGACATGCGCTCACACCCTGGCAGACACGATGCCCAGGCCCTCCCTGGGCCAGACACCAGGCCAGCCAGGAGGCGACTGGAAATTCCAATCAGGCCTGGTCTCCACAAACATGGTCTGGAGACTGCCCCAGCAGAGCACGCAGCAGGGTGGGGGAGCACAGTGGCCAATGGGGTGGTGGGATCCCCACCCTACTCTGCTTGGCTCTGCCTTCTCCGTGCCTCTGCCCTGAAGTTTCCAGTGGAATTTTCCATTTTATGGCGAAACCACAGGATTGTGACGGGAGGGAGATGTTCTGGGCCCAAGACCCATCCCCTCGCTGGGCCCCCAGCCCCTGCCTGAACATTTCCCCTCATGCTAGAAGGAGCCTCTCTGCCCTGTAAGAGTCACCTATCCTGTCCCCTCCTCCAGGGCATCTCCTTCACACCAGGACCCCAAGTCCCTCCCCTTGGCCCAGCCCTGACCACTCAGCCCCATGTCCTTCACACCAAGGGCTGCTCCAAGCAGGTCCATGCTGAGGACTCTCTGAGGGGAACAAGGTGGGGAGGGTGTCTGAGTACCTTTGCTGAGTGACTGATAGAGAGGAAAGCCCTCCCCAGGAAGGGGTCAAGAGTCTTCTCTGCCTCCTGTGTCCCCCCTCCCCCAGGGTGTGGTCCCAACACCTGTGGGTGCCCTGACCACATCCTTCTGGGCTCGGTGGTCACCCCATCTGGGCGTCCGCTGCCACAGCCAGGGTCTCCTTGAGAGACTGGCCTGGCACCATGGCTACTAGCCATGCCCACGGAACCTTCTGGGTGCCTGGAGTCTGTGCCAGCAGCCGAGCCAATGTCAGTGCCCAAATGGATGGCTTCCCTGCAGGCATGGCCCAGGCCCAGGCCAAGAGCTCCAACTCTGCTGTGGTCACTGTTGTCCTTAATAAGTTGGGTAAGTGCCTCGTGGCAAGAGGGATGAGGGGGCTGAGGAACTGGGGAGGAAATTCAGGGTGACACCAAGCACTTGGGATGATGTGATGCACAGTGAGGCCAATGGGGCAAGAAATAAGGTGTAACGGTCATTGGAGAAGATGTGAGGTGACAGGTGGAGTTGCAAAGGGAAGCATTAAGATTAAGCATTAAGGGCACAGTCTCCAGCAGATGTGAGGTGAACCTGAGTGAGGGGAGGGTCATCAGAAAAGGCCCAAGTGAAACAGGGTATCACTGTAAGGGAAAGGATGGGGCCCTGCTCTTGGGAAGGGTCATTGGGAGAAGCTGGGATGGGGCAGGGCCCTGACCTTTGCTGCCTCTGCCCCCAGAGAAGCCCTACCTGGTGAAGCACCCGGAGTCCCGAGTTCGAGAGGCTGGCCAGAATGTGACCTTCTGCTGCAAAGCCTTGGGCACCCCCATGCCCAAGAAATACTCCTGGTGAGTGCCTTGCCCCATGCTCAAGGGTCTCGCGCCCAGCTTTGGGGTTGGAATGGGCTTCCCATGAAGACTCAGAGACTTGTGAGTGCCTCACAAGTGCCTGTGTGGTGCCTCAGAGACCCAGAGGAAGCTGCTCTGCAACCTCCCTGTGCTCCACGTGGGGCGGGACGGATGCAGCCCCTCCCCCGTGCCAAGGGCATTCATGGTGTTGCTCACCCGCCACCCAGGTTCCACAACGGGACCCTGCTGGACAGGCGAAAGCACAGGTACAGGACCCACCTGGAGCTGCATGGGCTTCACCCAGACCAGGCAGGCACCTATCACTGCAAAGCGTGGAATGATGCTGGGGCCGTGCGATCGGGCACTGCCCAACTCACCGTGCTTGGTGAGCGTCCTCAGCAACCCTACCCACAACCCTGAGCGAGCCCTGACACCAAACTGAGCCCCAACCCCAGCTAAAACGCAACTTTAAATGGAAGCCCAACTTCAGACTGATCTCTGACCTTGCTTAGTCGGATCCCAGGCTCCCACTGAGCCCCCGGGTTGAGCCTCTGACCCCAATCTAGGCCCCCAACCTTGGCCTCCATGGAGTTCCCCCCCTTACCCTGATCTGGCTGATTTCTTGCTCCACAGCCCCAGGCCAGCCAGCCTGTGACCCCCAGCCCCGAGAACACCTGATCAAGCTTCCAGACGACTGTGGTCAGCCAGGCAGCGGCCCCATCTACCTGGACGTGGGCCTTTGCCCTGACACCCTCTGCCCCAGCCCTGCAGGCTCGAGCCCCCGATGTGGGGATGCAGGCTCCCGCTGCTGCTCAGTGCACCGCCTGGAGAGCAGGAAGATCCACTGCTCTGGCTACATCCTCCCAGTCAAGATAGTGGCTGAATGTGGCTGCCGGAAATGTCTGCCCCTTCGGGGGCTGATCCGGGGACGTGTGGTGGCCGCTGACTCTAGGGAGCCCTTGCGCTTTGCTCGGATCCTCCTGGGCCGGGAGCCCATTGGCTTCACATCCTACCAGGGTGACTTCACCATTGAGGTGGCACCTTCCACTCAGCGGCCGGTGATTACTTTCGTGGATCCCAGTGGCCAGTTCGTGGACACTGTCAGGGTCCTGCCTTTTGACCCTCGAGGTGCGGGCGTGTACCATGAGGTCAAGGCCATGCGCAAGAAAGCCCCTGTCATCTTAGATGCCAGCCAGAGCAACACGATATCCCTCGGGGAGATGGAGGCCGAAGCCCCCTTAGGCGAGCTGGTCATCCCGCCGAGAGCCTTCCGTAGAGCTGATGGTGAACCCTACGCAGGGGCTGTGGAGGCCCGGGTGACATTCGTGGACCCCCGAAATGTCACCTCGGCGGCCGCCGCCCCCAGTGACCTGCGATTTGTGGACGGTGACGGGGAGTTGGCTCCACTGCGCACCTACGGCATGTTCTCGGTGGACCTGCGTGCTGCCGGCTCCGCAGAGCAGCTGCAGACCGGGCCGGTGGCCGTGCGTGTGGCCGCCAGCCAGATCCGAATGGCCGGCCACGTGGAGGCCCTGAAGCTGTGGTCGCTGAACCCTGACACGGGCTTGTGGGAAGAGGAGAGCGGCTTCCAGCGTGAGAGGTCGGCGGCCTCACGGGTCCGCCGGGAGGAGCGGGTCTTCCTGGTGGGCAACGTGGAGATCCGGGAGCGGCGTCTGTTCAACCTGGACGTGCCTGAGCGCCGCCGCTGCTTGGTGAAGGTGCGCGCCTACGCCAACGAAAAGTTCACCCCCAGCGAGCAGGTGGAGGGCGTGGTGGTCACGCTGGTCAACCTGGAGCCTGCCCCCGGCTTCTCGGCCAACCCCCGCGCCTGGGGCCGCTTCGACAGCGCCGTCACTGGTCCCAACGGGGCCTGCCTCCCCGCCTTCTGCGATGCTGACCGGCCAGACGCCTACACCGCCCTGGTCACGGCCACCCTGGGCGGGGAGGAGCTGGAGCCCGCCCCCTCCCGGCCCCGCCCCCTCCCGGCCACCGTGGGCGTGGCCCAGCCCTACCTAGACAAGCTGGGTTACCGCCGGACCGACCACGATGACCCCTCCCTCAAACGCAATGGCTTCCGCATCAACCTCGCCAAACCCAGGTCCGGCGACCCCACCGAGGCCAACGGCCCCGTGTACCCGTGGCGCAACCTGCGGGAGTGCCAGGAGGCCCCGGTGACCGCCAGCCACTTCCGCTTTGCTCGCGTGGAGATGGAAAAATACGAGTATAACGTGGTCCCCTTCCGCGAGGGCGTGCCGGCCTCCTGGACTGGAGATCTCCTGGCGTGGTGGCCCAACCCGCAGGAGTTCAGGGCCTGCTTCCTCAAGGTGAAGATCCAGGGTCCCCAGGAATACATGGTCCGCTCCCACAATTCGGGGGGCAGTCACCCTCGGACCCAGGGCCAGCTCTACGGTCTGCGGGATGACCGGAGTGTCCGAGACCCCCAGCGCCCTAGCACATCTGCCGCCTGCGTGGAGTTCAAGTGCAGCGGGATGCTGTTCGACCAGAGTCAGGTGGACAGGACGCTGGTGACCATCATGCCCCAGGGCAGCTGCCGACGCGTGGAGGTCAACGGACTCTTGCAGGATTACTTGACCCGGCACCCCCCTGCTGCACCCGCTGATGACCTGGCTGCCTTCTCCATGCTGGCCCCGCTGGACCCTCTGGGTCACAACTATGGTGTCTATACAGTCACTGACCAAAGCCCAAGGCTGGCCAAGGAGATTGCCATCGGCCGCTGCTTCGATGGCTCCTCTGATGGCTTCTCCAGGGAGATGAAGGCCGATGCTGGCACAGCCGTCACCTTTCAGTGCCGGGAGACACCAGAGGGCCGGCCGAGCCTCTTCCAGAGGCTGCTGGAGTCCCCATCGGCAGCTCTTGGTGACATCCGCAGGGAGATGGGCGAGGTGGCCCGGGCACAGGCACGAGCCTCAGGTCCCCTCCGCACCCGCCGTGGCAGGGTCCAGCAGTGACCCTGGGCCCCAGCCTCACTCCTCTGCCCTGCTCCAGACTCCTCTGTCCTTGGGAAGTCTCTTCAGGTTTCTGGGTACTTCCCTCCCCTGCCCAGAATTCAGTCAGGTCCGATGGTGGAAACGCAGGCAGATAATTGTTGCTGTGTGACGTGAAATGGAGTTTGTCCTGACTGTGGAAGCCAGCATCCTGGGGTGATGGTCGGGGCTGGTGACCGACTGAGGCCCAGAGGGGATCATTCCCAGCTCACATGCCAGCTCTGATTTCATTTCATATTTTGACCCTGATTTCAGATAATCTGCCCTTTCAGATTTCTGTGCTGAGCTGGATGCTTTATTGGGTCCTCTACCCTGAGTTTTGTTCTTGGGGTTATTTATTGAATAAATAATAACAGGTGTGAGTGTGGGGTCCGGACATGGCCCATTGAAGGTCTGGGGAAGAGGCTTCTTGGCTCTGGGGCTGGGGAGCACAATTCTCATATGTTTGGTGCTTGGAGATTCCCCAGGGGGTCGGGGCAGGGATTCAATTAAAGATGCTGCATTTCCAACTCCTGGTGTCAGTCTTGGGGAGAGAAGGATGGAGGCTGGGGCTGCTGGATCCAGGTGCACCTTGGCAGGCAGAAACAGGCCTGAAGCACATACGGACATGGGTGTGCAAGCGGCTTGCAGGCCCCCGTGCAGCCCCGGACACTCCTCAGGCAGGCACGTGGGCCCCAACCGATGCCCACAGAAGTGCATCTGCGACATGTGTGTGCAGAGCCGACTCATGAGCAGCCCAGGCTTGTGCAGCCCTGACTGCAAAACACAGTAGCAGCGGCTGCCCTGGCCTTATCCTCCTTGCTTGGCTGTGGTCAGTGGCTCCTATCTGGCCACATGCCCAGGGGCTACTGTGGGCAGGGAGAGGCCCTGGCAGGGCCGCTTGCCCCAGGAGGCAGGAACTGAGGCTTCCCTGGACTTCTTCCACCGGGGCCACAGCTGCCCTGCCCTGGGTCACACCCGGCTGAGGCCTGGCCATGCCTTGACCACATGGTGATTTGGCTGCCCAAGGCCATGGTCCTGAGCCCTCTGACCTCACCAGGACTCTCAGTCTGGAGGTGCAGAACCATCACTTGCTTGCGCTCTGTGTGCGCGTGGCCAGGCAAGTTGTCCTGACACCCCATGGGGCAGGTGCTGTTCTGACCACACCCCCACTTTCCAGACAGAGAAATTGAGGTCCCAAAAAGGAGAGGCAAAGGGCTGCTTGGGCCTTGGAGTGAATCCCGGCAGGAGCGGGGGCTCCCTGGGTGACCCAGCAGTCCCCTCAAGAACACGCGTGAGACTCCCTTGGCCTGTAGACGTCGGTCCCTGGAAGGCATCGATGTGGCGTTTCTGGGGGCCTGGAGTGGGGAGCACTGTGCCTGGCTGATTGCCCCCGGAAAGGGTGATGATGGCAGGGAGTTGGAGTGCGGGGTATTCCCTTATTCTAGGGCCTGCTCAGGCCTTCTGCACACCCACCCACCCACTCAACCGCCCACTTCCCCTTCTATCACCCGCCCGCTCGCCCACCTGCCCACCCCTGCCCCTCCAGCCCCTCTTACCATTTGCCTGTCTAGCATTTAGAGGTGTCACCTCTGTGCCAGCAATGGGGGCCCAGAGAGGGCCTGGCCTTGGCGGGGAGAGAGGTTCACACAGACCCCGACACACCTGTGGAGTCAGTGCTCAGCCCACATGGCCCGCTGGCTCTTGTCCATCTGGAGAACTCTCCAACCGACAACCCCCAGCCTCTCCAGCCCTCACTCACACTTTTGCTCAGGCCATGCCTTTCATGGGAACATCTTCCCCTGCCCAGGGGCCAGACTTAGGGGCCTGGAGGGTCTGGGAGAATGTGGCAAACCCGAGGGTATCAGCCCCAGTCTCTGAGGGTGGGCCCCAGGGCTGTGCTTGGAGACAAGGTTTGGAGGCCCCGGTGCCAGTACCCCAGCCTCTCCTTGGATAGGCTGTGATGGACAAGAGAGGGGAGATGCTTTGAGGCCCCTGGGAGCTAGGGGCATAAGCATTTATCCAGACTTACTGTGTCTACACCCTCAGCTGAGAGGGAAGCTCAGAGGGGTAGGCCCCCGCCCAAGGCAATGCAGACTCTGGGCCTGCCTGTCGGGGTCCTGGGGAGCAGCAGGAGTGGGGGGGTTCCCCCTGCAGCTGGCAGGAGAAGCTGGCTTCCAGGCTGGGTGTGATGAGGTGTCAGACGCCACTGCCAAATACCTTTCATTGAGAAAGTGTTGGGGCCGCGGCCACTGCCAGGCCTGGGGCAGCTGAGTTTGGGGCAGGCAGCTGGCCCCCCTTCCCTATGGCGGGGCAGGGGTGGGTGGGTGTCATCCTGAGGCCCCCTCCCCAGCTGCTGCGGCTGGGCCAGGAGTGAGCTGGGGCTCCTAGAGGGAAGAGGGCCAGGGAGACTGTTCCAGGCAGAGGGCAGAGCCCAAGAAAATGCTTGGCACAGGACGGTGGCTGGGGCCCCAGTGCCTCCTCATCCCTGCTAACAACTCTTCAAGAGGGCAGCACTTGGCCCCAATATTCAGATGAGGAAACTGAGGCTCCAAGAGAAGGAAGCCATGGCTCTGAGCTGACAGCCCTGTGCTTCTTGACGCTGCCTTGTGACCCCATTCTAGCCTCCGAGCCAGGAGTCCCCCGCCCCCTCCTGGAATGTTTGCTATCCGCCTCCTGGTAAATCCATTGCTCTCCCCCTAAAACTGGGGCTGCCAGACCACACCCCATCAGCTTGGGGTGTGGGGGGCATAAAGCTCCCCCTAGAGACCCCAGCTCCAGCCACCCTGGCATCAGCTCAGGGCACAAGGAGGCCCTTGGTCCCGCCTACGACATTTTAGACTTATAATTTTAGAACCAGGGGTTCTTAAAATTCCTAGTATTGCGAGTGGGAGAAAAATCTTGGAACAGTGCTTAAAACGAGAGAGTCTTAAACCTGTAGAATCCAAGAGGAGGAAGATAAAAATGAACATGCATTGAGCAGTGACTGGATACAAGCCCTCCCTGTCCCCCAAGCCCTAACTCACTTTGAGAGCATTTAATGTATATTTATTGTCTTGGGCCTCAAAATATTCTTTTAGGGAGGGTGGTTTTTCACACACATACCCCCCATTTCACAGCTGAAGGGACTTGCCCAGGGTCACACAGCAAATGGGGACACCATAGGCTGAAGGGAAGGGCAATGTTTCTCAGAGAAAAGGACATAGGCAGTGGGTCTTGAAGGGTGTCTAGGAGTTTGCCAGGTGGGCAAGGCTGGAAAGACATACCAGGCAGCTGGAAAGGTACATGTGAAGGCTGAGGAGGGAAACCTCAGGCGGGCATGGAGAAGGGAGACACACAGGGGAGGTGTACAGAGCCTTGAATGCCAAGCAAGGAGCTGGAGAGTCTCCGGTGGGTGATGGGGAGCCACAGAAGGTGCTGGAGCTGGGAAAGATCACACAGTTTCTCATAACAAAGACTCCTCTAGACCTGGGGCGGCATTCAGCGTGTTGAAAAGTGTTTCTTTTATGGAACTGGGTCTGCCCCCTCCCACGTGGCAGACCTTCAGGGTCCAAACCTGCAGCCCAGCGCCCCTTCCCCTCCAGCTGCCTCCTGTTTTGGCTGAACACTGCTGGCGCCTCCACTTGGGCCTCGTGTCCCTGGCATGACCCACCACTTCCCCAGCCCCGTCTGTCTCCCTCATCAGCCCTCAGAGTTGGGTATGACCCAGTCGCAGACCCCAAAGACTGGAGCCAGCCTGGCAGGGAGAACTGGCTTCAGTCAGGTGGGAGGAATGCTTGCATTTTAATGGTGGAAACAGAGGCAGGAGGCCAGCAGAGAAGGAACAGTCCAGCTGAACGCCAACATCCTCCTGCACAACCCCTCCCAGGGCAGGAGCTGAGGCCAGACCCCAGGGCCTGGGGTGGGGGATCTGGGCAGGCAGGAGGGAGGAGACCCCAGGGACCAGGGGAGCAACAGACAAGGACATTTGGGGATGCATGCAGGGAAACATCCACCGCCCTACCCAGGGTCACAGGCGCCGTGCAAAACAGCGGATGTGGCGCGTGGAGTCAAGTGTCCTTATCATCAGTCCCGAGGTCACACCGTCCTGGTCACTCGCTGCCCCTGTCCTCCCCAGACACTCCCTCCCACACCACCAGGCCACCTTCTTGTCACTCATTCAGCTACACTGTCACTCTTAATTGCAGCCCCACATGCAGTCATCCCCCCGCCCCACCCCCCCAAAGTGCACACAGCTGGATTTGCCGGTTGTTTTGGGTGTGACAGCCTAGCTGGTCACTGTGCCAACCCTCACAGCAGCCCGGGTGGATGAACCCTGACACACAGGCTTACGAGGCAGGGTCCTGCGAGGGCGCTGGCAGCCAAGAGCACCTGTGTACAGTGGAGCAGCAACACCCACAGCTGCCCTTTGTCACCCTGCACTTGGGGACACTCAACCTTCAGGCACCCAGATCGCCCAAGTCAGGGCTGATTCTGACCCGCCACAAACCCCCGCAGTTCAGTCCCTCAAAGCACACCGGGCGCAGCCTGGTGCACGTGGCACCTCCCACCATCCGGTGGCCCTGGGGAGGCTGTGGGCTGGGGGCTGGGGGCGCCTCGAAGTCCCAGATGCTTTTCCTAGGAAGTCCCGAATCCCTTCCTGCTGACTCAGCCCTGGGGACTGGCTGCCAAACCTCAGGTATGTCCTCGAAGGCTGCCTGGCGGGGCCTCCATCAGGGTGATCGGGGGAGCCCACTCAGGACTCAGCCCTCCCCCGGGCCCCAGCCCCTCCTTTGCCCCAGATGGAGCTTGAGCTTTAACGATGGGTCATAAGGCAGGGTATCACCGGCATGGTGGAGGAGGCTGAGGTCGGCTGCTCACACCCCCAGTTCTTCCAGGCTGAGGGTCGGTAGACAAATGAGCTCCCAGCCAAGTCAGGCTCCCTCATAAAGGGGCCCTGCTCAGCCCACGCTCCTTGCCTTGTAAAGATGCCTCTGTCTTGGGTGGTCTGGGGGGATTTGCCTTGGCTGCCCCTCCTGGGGCCCAGCACAGGGACAGTGACACACACACACACACACACACACACACACACACACATGCATGTGCACACATGTGCTCTCAGGTGATGTCTACATGCAGACCTGTGGGTACAGATATGCTTGATCATGCCCAGACTCAGCCCTGGACTGGCCTTTCCAGAGACCCATTCTGAAGAGGGAGGCAGAGCCAGGCACAGGTACCTCAGCCTGTGGGGGTCAGATTTAGGCCAGCAGGAGGGCCAGGGGCTGGAAAAAACCAGAGAAGGGCCGAAGGAAGGCTTTCTGGAGGAGAGAGCATTTGCTATGGGCTTTGAAGAGAGAATAGGAGTTTGCCAAACCAAGATCAGATGTCCAAAGGTCTTGAAAGCTGGTTTTAGAGTTTACCTTTTGTCTGTGAGGATTTTGAGCAGGGGAGGGACACAGTTAGACAAACCGCAATTCACTACCTCCTCTTGAAGACCCAGCCGCTCCCCTCAGGGGGCTTTCAGTCAGATGGGGGAGGCAGAGCCAGACCCAATCTGGAGGCATAGAAGAGTCCTCAGGTTTGTGAAGCACCTGCTAGGCATTGGGTTGGATCTTGTCAACAACATTTTAAGGCAGGTATTATCTCTAGTTTTCAGCCAAGGAAAGCAAGGCTGAGAGAGGGAGGTACCTTTCACAGGGTCCCACACGGAGGCAGGGCTGTTCACACATAACCCTGGCTTCTGACTTGCAATTGTGTCTGCTGACCTGGTCCCAAGGTGACCCTAAAGTTCGAAAGCCAGGGCAGTGGGGCTCCAATAAATCAGCTTTGCCAAGGGTCATGTTTTTGCATCTGGGGTCCTGGCCTGGGGGGGAGGCCCCTGCTCACGGGACACACAAGCTCCCCCTGGGCCTCAGCATGATTGTCCCTCTCCCACATCCCTTGTCATTGGCTGCTGAGTGGCTTTCATGAGCGGCCTCTAGGCAGAGGGATGTCTGAGTAGGAGGCTGGTGGTGCTTTTCCAGGCCTCCTGGGAGGCCAAGGCCACAGGCCCGATGTCTGGCCCAGCTGAACACAAACACTTGGAAATGGCCGACCCGACGGAATCTAGGCTGTGGTCAGGCTGTGGCTGAAGAAGCCACAGGAAAAACACGCAGTCCACGCGGCCAGATCCAGCTTACGTCTCACCAGGCAGGAGTGGCCTGCCCAGCGCCTGGAGCTGAGGAATGTTTGTTCCCTAGCTCTTTGGAACCTGCTGTCTCTGACTGGGGAGTCCAGCCGCTGGGCGGTGCCACCCTCGGTCTCCTGTGGTCAGGCTGTGACCTGCCTCCTAATGTGTCCTTGGAGAATCAGGCCTCTTGTCTTGTCCCCTGGCCCAGATGCTGTTGGAGACCATTTGTTTGCTTGCATGCCCCTGACAATAGGGAGCTCACTCCTTTACAGCTGTCGTACCTGGCAGCCAGGAGCCTGTGACTGGACCAGTTTCCTACAGGAAGCTCTGGCTCCTTTGGCCACATGGAGGGGAGGTCACTGCAGCCTGACCACCCCACACCTCACACCCCCTCCGTGGGTGCAGCCCCCTCCTGGGCCTCAAGACCTCCCCCATGCCCTTTGGATTCAGCGTGTCCTAAGTAGACCCAAGTGTCTCACCCCAGAATGTGCTCCTTGCCCCGTGGCCATGCTTTAGCACTAATTTCTCTGTCCGCCTTCCTGAGCCACGGCCTGGGCAAGTGGCCCACAAATCCATTGAGCACCTACTGGATGCTGAAGCACTTTATTTGCATCTCTTCACTGACCCCTCCCAGTGAGGCTGTTCCTATAATTGCTCTACAGATGGCGAAACTGAGGCTCAGAGGGTTTACTTGGCATCCTGGGGTAGCAGGGGCAGATTCTGGAAGTAGGAGCCATTCCCCTGATGGAACCAGGATAGGGACCTGGTGGCCTTATCTTTTGGGTTGGGGCGGCCCCTGGAGGCCAAAGGGGGAGCTGCAGCCTGAGCCACACCCTTGGGCATGAGAGTCCCTGGCTTCCCATAGGCTCTGGCCTTTCTCCTACACACAAATCCTCCATGGCTCTGATGGTCCCTGTCAGTAGGAGCAGGAGCTCTGGGTGAACTCTTGCTGGGTCACCACGGAGACCCCTAAGCACAAAATCCAGCCTCTTGTATCAAACCCAGGCTGGAACCAGGGATGGGGAGGGACCAAATGAGGGGTGGAGCCAGAGTCAGGGTCTGAATGCAGGTGACACACCGAGGTTCCAGGGTGGCGGTGGTTCAGATGAGGGGTGGGGTCCAGGTGGACTGAGAACCAGTGCTGCCCGCTCCCCCAGTTCTACCCTGCCCCAGGAGACACTTCGAAATTAAACTAGGAGCTTCGGGGGGCCTTTGACGAATGACCAACGTGGGGTGAGTGGGATCGCAGACCTCCCCTCCACACAGACCACAGCTCTCCTCACCTCTCAACCCTCCCCAGGACTCGCTTTGGTCCGGAAAATCCCCATCGGCCAGGACCAGAGGGAGTTCCCTGGCGGTCCAGTGGTTAGGACTCCGCGCTTTCACTGCCAAGAGCACGGGTTCAATCCCTGGTCGGGGAACTAAGATCCCGCAACCCGCGAGGCCAAATAGAAAAAAAAAAAAAAAAAAAATTGAGGACCAGAGAGGTGTAGATCCTCCCTGGTGACATATAGCCCAGCCCCCGTCCTGTCCCCGGTGGCGATTGGGTGGAGTGGGTGGGTGATGGGCCCAGAGCGGGATTATCTGGAGCCACGCCCACAGCTGCCCCATCACCTCTTTTTTTCTGGCCGCACCATCGTGCTTTGGGGATCTTAGTTCCCCAACCCGGGCCAGGGAATTCCCTTTTTTTTTTTTTTTTTTTTTTGGAGTTGCCCCATCTCTGTTCCAGAGAACGCGGTTCCAGGAGGAGAGGCCAAAACGCCCTGGCTCCTGAGGTGCCCCTAGCCCCTGGACGCTGGCTGGCTGGTGAGGACGGGGCGGCTAGGGGGAGAAGAAAGCTGGGGAAGGGGCAGTAGTGAGTCAGGGACCCTGAGGGGTCAGGTCCTGGGGAGAGGGTCTGTGGGGGTCAGGCTGGGAGCAGAGGACAGGGTTGGGGTTTGGGGGAGGGGTAGAGCAGTTCGCCGGGCATAGAAGGGAAGAGAGGGTGCTCCGGCAGAGGGAACGGCCAGTGCAAAAGCCCTGGGGTGGGCACATGTTTATGGGAAGGGTAGCCAGGGGGCCAGTGAAGAGGGAAATGACGTCAAAGACACACCTTGTAGGGCCTGGAGGGGGAGAAAAAGGGAATTGGAGTCTGAGAGGGAAGGGAAACCAGTGCCTGGATCCACTTCACATTGTAAGATTGCCCCCTGGCGGCCCAGTGAAGAACAAGCAGGGAGACGGTGGGGTCCGTCCATCCTCAAATCTACCCTCTGGCCCTCACAGGCCTTCACAGAAATTGTGGCAGCCTGAGCTAGGCTGCCCTTGGTCAAACCACCACCCTCCTGTCTTCCTGTCTCAGTGTCCCCCTCGGCCGAACGGGGACAAGGTAACCCCAAACTCTCCAAGAGCATGGACACCATGCTCGGTTCTTTGGGTCCTCAGTGCTCACGTGATTCCCACCAAGCCTACTGGGGCAGGAGCTACTTCTGTTTCCACTTCACAGCGGGGAAAGCTGAGGCTCAGGGAAGGCAGCACATGCAGGGCCTCCTCACACCAGGGATACCTGTCTGGAGAGACTGGACCCCACCAGGGGCCAGCCCGGTCGGCCAGAGCACAAGTTCAAGTTCTGCCTGTACACATCTCCCCAGTTCTTCAGTTGAGGGAGGCTAGCAAGAATAGCACTAATTCGTTCTTCAGACTTTCTCTAGCTGTGGTGAGCAGGGACTTCTCGTTGCGGTGGCTCCTCTTGTTGCAGAGCGCGGGCTCTAGGCGTGCGGGATTCAGTAGTTGTGGCTCGCGGGCTCTAGAGCGCGGGCTCAGCAGCTGTGGCGCACAGGCTTAGTTGCTTCTCTGCATGTGAGATCTTCCCGAACCAGGGCTCGAACCCGTGCCCCCTGCAATGGCAGGCGGATTCTTAACCACTGCCACCAGGGAAGTCCCAGGAGAAAATTTTTATGAACCAAATTTCTTGCATCTTCCCATACTTCGAAAAGCACTAAAATCATTAACTGAGACATCTGCTCCTTGTGACTAGCAGCAACCTTCTACTGAGATGTGTGCTTGATTGCACATCCCTTTTTCCAAAATCACATATATGCTGACCTCCTTCCCACCTCTTTGGAGCAGTTTCTCAGAGCTCTCTGAGAGGCTCTCTCCAGGGCTATAGTCCTCAGTATGGCCCCAAATAAAACTGAAACTCACAGCTCTCATGTTGTGCATTTTAATTGCATTCGACATTCTCTTTCCAATTTATTGCTATTCCAAAATAAGGAACCTAAGGATCTGACACCTCAGCAGCACCCTGTCTCAGCCGGCCCCGAGGGAGTGCTGTCGTGTGCAGGGCCCACACCCAGGCAGGGCCATTACCCCACTCAGGATCACACATTCCAGGTATAGGGCCACGACTTGCAAAACTCTAACCTAAAGCCAGTCTTTTTTTTTTTTTAATCACCAGTCAATCCTAGACACTTTGCTAATTAATTAGCATGATGAATATTAGAACTGATTTTTCTCTGGTGGGAAGAGTGGGGTTAAGATATGTGGATAAGCTTAAAAAAAAAAAAAGGTTCTGAAGAACCTAGGGACAGGACAGGAATGAAGACGCAGATGTAGAGAATGGACTTGAGGACATGGGGAGGGGGAAGGGTAAACTGGGACGAAGTGAGAGAGTGGCATGGACATATATACACACTACCAAATGGAAAATAGATAGCTGGTGGGAAGCAGCTGCATAGCACAGGGAGATCAGCTTGGTGCTTTGTGACCACCTAGAGGGGTGGAATAGGGAGGATGGGAGGGAGACGCAAGAGGGAGGAGATATGGGGATATATGTATATGTATAGCTGATTCACTTTGTTATAAAGCAGAAACTAACACACCACTGTAAAGCAATTATACTCCAATAAAGATGTTAAAAAAAAAACAACACCATTAAAACACTTAAAAAAAAAAAGAAAGTGTGAATCAGGGAGAATATTAGCGGCTCTCCTCCGCCCAGACATCTGGCCAGAGTTTCAGCCTTATCTGGGAGATGGTGGAAATGCAGATTCCCAGGCCTGACCCAGCCCTGATGAACCAGAGCCTGCATTTAAACCCATCTCTGGCCTAAACCCCTCAGAGTAGCCGCCTTGACTAGAGACTCTGAATTGGTCTTGTGTCCAGCTGCTTGGAACCCTACCCAGGTTACAGTGGCTTTTGCCTCAGTGGCTCCGTGGAGCTCTAAGCAGATAGAGTGTGCCTTCCTGGGGTTCCTGACCAGGTGATGGAGATGTGATTTCATGGAACCTGGGGAAGGTGCCTACTCATCTCTCAGAGGCAGCCCAGGACACGGATCCCCAGTCTCTGTCTCCCACCAAACTGGCTCACAAAAGCAAGACAAATCTCTGAAAAGCTACACAAATGGTACGCAAAGGCTATGCAAATCCCACACATCTTTAATTCAAATAAAGCAAGTCGTGCATATTATATGCAAATAACAAACACATATGCAAATGTCATGAGAGGAAGGGTGCCCAGCTCAGGGGTGAGGGTTGTCAGACACATTGCAAGGAACACACTGAGTATAATAGTAATGGTGGAGGTCTCGTTTCCTGCCCTGAGCCCGGCCCTTCAAAAGGATCAGCCCTTGGACCCCACAGCTACAAGGTGAGGGGGTCTTATGTCCCTGGGTCTCCAGCCCAAGAGAGGTAGGTCTCCAGCCTCCAGCTCTGTACTCGCTGCAGGGCCACAGCGGCCTCTAGTGGACGGTGATGGGACACAGCAGCTGGACCTCTCACTCCACCTCCACCTTCTTCTCCCTGTGTGGTGGTCTCCAGATCCCCCTCCCGTGGGGCCCTGATCATGAACTTCCAAGCCACAGATTAGCGGGGTGTGGGGGGAGAATAATGAGCAGGACTGGCTGAGGGGAGTGGTCAGTGTTCCAAGGGCTCCTGCTGCTCTCCCTGCACAAGCCTCAGGGATTTCTAAAATGCAGACTGCCCAAGGGTATACAAAGAAATGAGAGATCGCTTCCCTGTCAACTACCGGATCCTTGCTTCCTTTCCCAGTGGCCACGGCTGTGACCTGTGTCTCCTTCCAGAGATACTTGGATACCTCCACCCCCCAATTTCAAAAATGGACACAAATGGTCATCCTTCCTACTTTTTACATTAATGCATTGTGGAGAAAAGCAACTTCAGTCTTTTGAACTGTTGTATGCTATTCCACTGCAGGGCTGAACAGCGTGATTTAAACAGTCCCCAATGGACAGACATTTATTTTCATTTTTTTGCAATTACAAAAAATGTGGCAGGAAATGCATCATTTTGCATTCATTTGCATGTACCTGTAGAAAAATTCTTAGAAGGAAAATTGATGAGGGAGAGGGTTGTGTGCATTTTTAATATTAATAGAGTCTAGAAAATTGCCATCTTGAGCAGCCATACTGATGAGCTCTCTCCCCAGAACTGCCTTTGGGCTCACAGCCTTGGCTCTGCCTGTCTCTCTCCTAAATGGGAGCCTGGGGCACAGGTCACGAGGCCTCTGTGCCTCAGTGTCCCCACCTGTTGCATGGAGGTGCCATCAGCACCCACCCCGCCAGCAGGGTGGGTTCAGGGGGTGCCAGGTGACTCCTCTGCGCTCTCGTAGTCCTTATAGCTCGATTAGTGTCGTGTGGCCACATTTTAGGCATTTTTTTGAATAATGCAGTATGAAATGCTGGTAAAGTGTGACTTTATGTGCAGAATTTGACCTAGGGAGTTTCCTCAAATTAAAACCCTCCAAGAGGGACTTCCCTGGCGGTCCAGTGGTTAAGACTAGGCGCTTCCACTGCAGGGGGCCCAGGTTCGATCCCTGGTTAGGGAACTAAGATCCCACATGCCGCGCAGTGCCGCCAAAAAACCAAACAAACAAGCAAACAAAACCTCCAAGAGACTCAGCCGGAAGCTGGCGGCCAAGCCAACCACGAGCCGCATTCACGCCACAGCCACGAGAGGGCGCAAGTGAGCGGGAGGCTCCAGGGCCACCTGGGACCCGCAAATTGCGCCTTGTCTATTTCCTTTGGGACCGCGCTCTCCACCTCCTCTCCAGTGTCCACACGACCTGCCGTGGCACATCCCACCCTGTTGCTCCCACAGGACCTACCCGGCAGCTCTCCGCGGCACTGCCTCAGTTTCTCCGCACGGCCTCTGGCGACCTCTTTGCCGCGAATCTCCTGGAGAGCTGACTGTGCTCTCTGATTCTGAGTCGCTGATTGTCTCTTGAACTAATCGGTGGCCCCATCGCTCCACTGAACCCAGGCTGCTCAGTCTGGCAGTCATTTTTCCATGTTGGTGGAGCTTCACTTTCTGCTCCTGAAATCTGTCCTTCTGGCTTCCATGACATCCTGTCTTGGTTTTTGTCCCATATTCTGGCCTCTCTCAACTTCCAAATTTCTATCCTGAACACTACTCCGATGTCTAGTTGCGTGCACACCCCAAGCCTGTCAGTCCAGAGCTGAGCTACCTTCCCTCTGTGATGTCCCCGTCCAGTCTTCTGTGGCTCAGACCACCCCATTCCTACTCAGCAGCAGGTCCTGCAGGTCTACCTTCACCCACATCCCCCCGACCCTAACCACCCCTGCCTGCACTTGACCACCACCTGGGAGGTCGCAGGACCCTCGGACTCCCCTTTCCTGCAGTCTGTTCTCGATGCAGCAGCGGATCGTGAAGATGCGAGTCCCCCTGGGGTGCCCCCTGCTCACACCTGGCCTGGCCCCTTCCAAGGGCCGGCACCTCTTGCCCTCCCACTGGTGTGGGTACCTTAGGCAGCGCCCACCCTGCACCTCTGCATGCTCCTTCAATCACCTCCCTAAGGCCTTGTCTCAAGGCACCGTCCCCAATGGGTTGTTGGCCGTAAAAAGGAATGAAGCACTGACACATGTTATAAATAAAATGGTGAACCTTGGAAACATGCCGAGTGAAAGAAGCCAGACACAAAAGGCCACATGTATGATCCTATGTATATGAAATGTCTGGAACAGGCAAATCCACAGAGACAGAAAGCAGATGAGTGGTTGCCAGGGGCTGGGGAGGGGAAATGGGGAGTGACTGCTCATGGGGACGGGGTCGCCTTTTGGGTGGGCTGTACAACAGCCTCGACTGACCAAGACCCCCCCCGGGGCTGTGGGTTTGCGGTTGTCCAGCATCCTAACAGCTCCTGCTGGCAGGGACAGGGTGAAGAGCAGCTGGGAGGGCTCGGTGGAAAGGTCACAGATGCAGGGGGAGGTCCTGATGGCTGTCCCCCACCCACCCTGAAGGTTTGCAAGGCAGTGAGGGGAAGAAAAGAAGTGCCAACTGTGCAGAGAGCCAGGCTGACGGCGGGCTCGCAGAGCAGCACCAAAGAGACTCGAGCTGAGGGGCGTCGCGGGCACAGGGCTGCAAAGATGGGAACCACCTAAAATATCCAGCACTGGGGCTGAGGGGCTCCGGCCGTGGCAGTTCATTCACTGCAGGAAGATCCTCCCAGACACAGAGGCAGTGGCCACTGCAAGATGCATCGTGTAGAGGGAAGCATGGTGTGCCAAGTGGGGACTCGTCTGCAGGGACACACCCAGACTGCCGCGGACCGTCTTGGCAGGTCACCCTGAGGACCAGCATGCAGTGGGTGCCAGTGGAGAAAGGGGCCAGGACCTGGACACGGTTGGCTGAGGTTGTATCACCCGCCTTAGACATCCATTTCTTGGTTCTTGAAAGCAACAGAAATGGAGACGTGGAGGGCAGTGTGGTGACAGGCCAGGTGAGAGCAGCCATCTGCTGCCCAGAGGCCCGTGGGTGTGATGGGCTGGGATGGGCAGATGTGCGGGGGGGATGGAATCCAGAGGGGTGGGGGGCAGAGGTCCTCTGATCCCAGGAGACCACCGTGCTCAGTCTTTCGGGGTGCAGGCCGGGACCCCGCTGTGCTGCATAGCTGTGACCCAGTGGACCCTCACTCCCGCACCTCGTTTCCTGTCTGCAACCCTCACTAGAGTATCGGCGCCACGGTGGTGGCACCCGCGGGGGTTGGAGACAGGACAGAGGGATCCCTCGGGCATGGGGGCCCCAAGAACCGGGAGGACGGTGATGCATCCAGCTGGCCAGGATCTGGGTGGAGCTGGTGTGGAGGTGCATGGGAGTCGGACCACTCTGTGTCCAGAGATGAAACACTCTGGACAGAAGCTCAGATGCTGGTCATGGTGGCAGCTGACAGTGCGGGGTTAGGGCCGCGGTGACCCTGACTGACGGGCAGATACGGTGCATCTGCTCAGGGCCCTGAGCTGTCCTGAGCCCAGGTTCATTTAATTCTCCCAACAGCCCAGCTCTAGCATCTTCATTCCCGGTGAGGGGAAGAGAGGAGGAGACAGAGGGAAGGTCCCACTCGAAGGCTGAAGCAGAGGAGGAACTGGGTGAGGAGACAGCGAGGGACATCCAGGAGCCGGGGCACTCGGAGCGCCGAGCCTTGGGCCGGCAGGATTTCAAGAGCACGGATGCAGGAAAGTGCTTGGGAAGTTTATCGTCTTTAACGACATTTCAGCTGAAAATGGTAGAACTTGTATTAACGGGAAAAAGTGCCAAACCAATTCCCAGTAAAATTCTGAGCTTACAACAGACTTAAATCAAAACCGCATGAGGGCTTCCCTGGTGGCGCAGTGCTGGAGAATCTGCCTGCCAATGCAGGGGACACAGGTTCGGGCCCTGGTCTGGGAAGATCCCACATGCCGCGGAGTGACTAGGCCCGTGAGCCACAATTGCTGAGCCTGCGCGTCTGGAGCCTGTGCTCCGCAACAAAAGAGGCTGCGATAATGAGAGGCCCGCGCACCGCGATGAAGAGTGGCCCCCACTTGCCGCAACTAGAGAAAGCCCTCGCACAGAAACGAAGACCCAACACCGCCATAGATAAATAAAAAAATTAAAAAAAAATTTAAAAAAACAAAAAAGCAAAAAAAACTCCGCATGAAATGACACAGCAGAAGAGAGTGTGGAAGGCAGTGTCTGGGAGAGTTGGCACACGGATGGACAAACGAGCAAACAAAATCACAACCCGCCCAACTGCGCAGCTGCAGCCCTGCACCTGCGTGGTCAGCCATTGGCAGGAACAAATCTGGGAGTGAACGACATCGAAATTAAAATCAGTCCAAAATTGTAATGGGAGAATTTGTGCCAAGTCCTGGAAGAAACAATTCAGCCTTAACCATAAAATTACTATTAAAAAAACCAAACAGAGCTGGCAGAACGAGCAGTGTCTCAGCCCATTTCAAACCCCAGCTGACAAGCAAAAGATGGTACCGGTGTCGCCTGCCGTCAGCTCAGGGAGCGCTGTCTGCTGTCAGTTCTGGGTTTTCTGAGGTAACATGAATTCCAGGGAACCAAGGCAGGTCACACTGTCCTCTTTTCTGCTCATCCCAACACTTAGATGCATCTGAGGTGACACTGCCGGGGTCTCCAATAGGTGAAGTGGTCGACATTCGCCTCACCTGCCAGCCGCCCCTGGCCTGAAAAGACAGAGAGTCAGAAGGGGGCCATGGGACAGATGACCCATCTGGCTCCCGCGTCCCTGAGGTGGCTTAGAACATGCCGAGAACCGTGAGAGGAGCCAAGAGGTGGGGCAGGGACAGAGGGGTCAGTCCTGGGTCACAGCTGGCCTTGCACATGAGTGTGCCTCCTTGGCAGGAACTGGCCTCCACCGGCCGGGCTCTGACAAAGGACTGACGGGGCACCGCGGCACACACTGAGGGTGAGGGAGACCCAGGCAGGCCCAGAGCTGACGGTGGTCCCCAAGACATCGTGGTGAGATGTGGTGCGCAGGAAGAGGCTCAGGAACCCAGCAGGACGCGGGCCTGGCTGGGAGTCAGGAGGGCAGGGCCCATGGCTGTGGACGTGCGGGCTCTGTCTGCAGGGCGGGGATATATCGGGCACATGTGACCCTGGGATGTTTGTTTGTCCACAGGAGCCCCCCACAATGGAAACCACTACTGTTGGTAGTGGTTTGCAGCCCACGAGAGCAGGGCCTGCAACTCACAAGCTCCCCTTCACCTTCCTCATTCTTCTTTATTTTATTTTATTTTAATTATATATTTATTTTATTTATTTGGCTGCGTTGGGTCTTCGATGCTGTGCGTGCGCTTTCTCTAGTTGTGGTGAGCGGGGGCTACTCTGTTGCGGCGTGCGGGCTTCTCACTGCGGTGGCTTCTCTTGTTGCGGAGCAGGGCTCTAGGCACGCGGGCTTCAGTAGTTGTGGCTCATGGGCTCAGTAGTTGTGGCGCGCGGGCTCTAGACCGCAGGCTCAGTAGTCGTGGTGCTCAGGCTTAGTTGCTCCACAGCATGTGGGATCTTCCCGGACCAGGGCTCGAAACCGTGTCCCCTGCACGGGCAGGTGGATTCTTAACCACTGCACCACCAGGGAAGTCCCATTCACCTTCCTCATTCTTGACCTTTCCTTAACAGGCAGAACCCTCCTGCCTGCACCCTCTACCCCTTCCGACCCCACAAGGCCCAAGATCCGGCTCCTCACCCCCCCATCCCGTTACCCCCTCCCCCACCTCAGCTACTACCTCCCATGTGTCCCAAGGAGCTGCCACAGAGGACAGTGTTGGGCAAACAAATCAAGAGAATGCCTTCAAGGGCTGCCTCATCATGTGACACAGGGACACTGAGAGGCCAGCGTTGCTCCGCCCACCCTCAGTCTGAAAGAAACTGGGACAAGGATACTGGCCTCTGGGGGACACACTCTGTCTGCCCTTGGATGGACACCCACAGGCCTATGATCCCAGAAGGAGAACATGAGTGGTGAGGGGAGGGGTCCACTTGCAGGCCTGGGAGGTGACAGGCTGGGGCCCAGTGTGGGACTGGGAGCCAAAGGGCAGCTCAGGGCCGAGGAGATGGCTCCCAGCTGGGGTGACCTCAGCCCCTGAGACCCGCTCTCTGGAAGAGCATCTGTGCCTGCCCAGGGCAGGGGCCCGTGGCACAGGTGGGTGTCCACACCACAACCCCAACCTTCCTGCTTCCTATGTGGGGTTGACAGGAGCCCACGTCACAGTGCACAGAACCCTCACCCCGATTCCCTCTCACACGCTCACCCCTACTGTGCTCAAGGTGCTGAGCCCTGGGCAAGGGCAGAGCCGGACAAGTCTGGCCACCTGGTGGTGTCAGAGTACTTACTCTGCTCAGGTGCTCATTATGGGCTGTGGGGTTGCCACAGTGATGGGATGCACAGCGCCCGGCCCCGGGAGGCATCCATTCCCTGAACCTTTAAGAGGGGCTGGGGGTAAATGGGTGGGGGGGTCAACTCCTTAGGAAACAGGTGGGCTGTGTAAGGCCCTGCCCACTGCCGCATGGCCTTGTCACACCTGCACCTGCGCAGCCTCTTCAGGACAACCCTGCGGGGGGGGGGGGGTCGGGCCCCTGTGGCTGTCAGTGGGAGGCCGAGAGGCCCCAGGGACTGCGAGAGGCATGATGCCCTCTGACCCTGGCTGGCCTGGCACGTTGCCCCAAACCCTGAGAAAGTTCCCGAGGGCACATCCCGAGACAGCTGAGATCCATGGCTCATTTTCTTCCCAGATCTTCACTCTGGCCCAGCTCGCACCGGCCGAGGGGGCAGCCAGGATGGTGAGGCCACGGCATGAACGTGTTGAAGGGTCTGAGCCCAGTGGGGCTGTACCTTCAGACCGTCAGGGCCTCGTCTGCCCACCCTTGCCTTCTCCTGATGGGTACAGACACCATCGGGGAGGGGGGGCTCCTTCCCAATAGGCAAAGCCCTCAGCAGCCATCGAGTCCTGTGAGGGGTGAAGGTCTTTGCCGAGTGGGGCTCCACAGAGCTGGGCTCCCTGAGGCGGCTCCGCCAGCCTGCATCCGTCCCCATGATGGACTGAGACACGGTCGAGATGGCCGGTTCCGAGGACCCGCCACACACCTGGGCTCCATGTCGGTCCTATCACTGAGTCCGGGAGCCCACAGGTGTCCTTGGGATTGTGCTGGAGACTCACCTGGCCCAGAAGGCTGCCTTCCCCAGGGGCGGGCCGGAGGGAGGCCAGCGTCTGCAGGGTGATAAGTGTGTCGCTGGTGCTGGTCATCGGAAAGGGACCAGAGGAACCTGGAGGGGCGGGAGGGGTCAGGACCAGTGTTCCCACCCTGGGAGTCACAGTGACTCCTCAGGTGGGACCTACCAGCCCCCCGGCCAGGAAGAGGCTGCGAAGGTGACTCCTACGGCTCCCTGCCCCTCCCGCAGCCCTGCGTGGGTGGGGAAACCAGACTTTTGGTAGGAACTTTCTGTCCCCACAGCACCTGCCCAGCCTGCCGGGATGTGTTGACTTCACTGGGATAATCACTAATGGAAACAGAAACCCTCCCAGTGTAAATAGAGAAAAGAGGCACACACAGGGACCGGTCTGCTTCCCCAGATGCAGCTCAGTGGGCCCGGCCACGTGGGAGCGACTGACCCTGGGCTGGGCAGCCTTACTGACTGGAGCTGGGCCTCAAAGGGCAGCTGGCCTGGCTCCCCGGGCCCCTGACGTCGGTGGTGTCCTCTGCCATCTTACCTGTGTAAATGGTAGCCTCTTCTTGAAACTTCCCCATGTTCTTTTTATACCGGATTCTTTTGTTGCCGAACGAGTTGGAGACCTGTGGACAGGCAGAGATGGAAGTCACTGGAAAAGCTGACCTAGCGATGAGACACGATGTGGACAGACCGCCAGGGGGGAACATCACTGAGTGACAACGCGTGGCCCTGGGGCTGGGTGAGAGGCCGGGACTGAGAAAGTGGCGCTAAAGAACTGTGGGCCCAGGGAAAGGTCTGCAGTGTGTTGGTGACACCCTGGACCTGGCGTGGCTTATAGGAGAGGGGGGAGCTGGAAGGAAAACAGGCATGTGTGTGACACACTCAGAGAGAAGAGTGTCTGCTCACTGCGGCGGCAGGCAACAGACTGAATACTGACGCGGGAGACGCATCAGTAACCACACTTCTGGGAATGCAATTTAAGCAAAGAACACAGTCGAATCCAAAACTTATCAAAGGATAAGGACCACCTGACAGGGCAGGGGAAGGAGCTGAGCACTGAGCTGAGGGCCTGTTTTTAGTCCCCAAAGCCAGTTAGGAGGGAGCTGCAGTCACATGCATCCTGTAAGCAAGGGGCCGGCCCAGGGCCTAGAGGTCTGAGCCCAGCTCTGACTCCAAACCTGCACGGAGACCTCCAGGGCAGGGCTTCTGCCTGTGGGTCACTCTCCGGGGGGCGTCCTGGGCACTGAGGGTGCTGAGCAGCAACCCTGGCCTCCACCCACCAGATGCCAGTAGTGTCCTCCCCTCCCCGCGAGAGTTGTGATAATGAAAATGTCCCCTGGGGGCAGAACTGTCTGGGTGAGACCCTGGGCAGTGCCTTCCTAAGAGCATGGAGACATATCCCAAAGTAAGGCACCTGGCCCTGCAGTGAAAGGTATGTATTTTAATGAAAAGAAATAAACAGTTGAGTTATGTGGCAGGACTGTGGATGGAGGACTTTTCTCCTCTAAAAATCTGTTTCTTTAATGTCCCTCCATAATCCTCTCGATGTCAACCATGAAAAGACAAAGCCCCACGTGTGCTCCCTGCTCCTCAACTCTCCTGCCCTCGGTGTGAGGGTGACCTGTTCTCAACCAAACCAGGTAAGCACTAGGTTCCCACTTACCTCCAAGGAATGTGCCGACACATCTGTGTGGGACTAAGTTTGCAGAAGAATGGCAGTGAGCAGTTTTCCATGTTGAATTCAACTGGCATTTTAGAGGGACAAAGAGCAAACTTCCCGTGTGGGTGAGGGAGGGCGGCTGCCAGGGAGCTGGCCCGGGCCAGGGTCCACCCTCTCCACGGGGTGTGTCCCGGCACCTCGTACAGGAGTGGGATGCCCTCTCCGCCAGCTGTAGCTCGGAGCCACTGGCCACTTCCTGCCCAGTCACTCTGGCCTCTTTGGCTCATAGAGCTGCAGCCGCCTGGGTTCCTGCCCATCGCCCTGTCCATGGGCTCAGCTCTCCCGCCCTTTCCCCCTCGGGCCTCCTCACCCTGGAGTTGCAGCTGATCCTGTCCTGAAAACGTCTGTTGCCTCATCTGCAACACCCTTTGCCCTAATGGTGCTCTCCCTCCCCCGCTACTTCCTCCTTAGGCGAACCTCACAGCCTACACGACATCTGTATCCCAAATTCGGAGCCCTCCCTCAGCTGTCAGCCATTTCCAGCTGGAGGACCCGCCAGAGTGGGGAGGGGCTCCCAGCACAGAATTCTGCTGCTGGTGGGAGGGGGTCTCAGGGCCCGGCCACAGAGCCGGAGTCACTGGAATGCGGCTGGTGCTTTTCAAACTTTTGTTTGCAACGAACCCTCTCCTGAGATAAAGTTGAGTCCCAAGACCCATCTGCTCTCTGGGGGTGCCAGGGCTTGAAGTGAATCTGGCCGTTTTCAGACAACTGCTCGTGGTGACAAACAAGCTGCCATGCCTCCCACTTCTTTTGGGCCTCGAAGCCCCAGAGGTGCAGCCCTCACTTCAGCTCCAGCCAAGGTGCTGAGGACACCGCAGCAGTTGCAGGGTGAGTGAGGTCTCATGTGACCAGGACACCTGTGAGGCTTTGCTGCCTGTGTGACCCTGCGGGGCTCCTGAGTGCCCTCGTCCCCAAGTCGCTGCTGGACAGGGCAGGGGCCAGAGCAGAGGGTGGTGACTGAGGGCACAGGCTGACTGGGCTGGAAACTCAGCGCCTCCAACTGCACAGCGGGAGCAGCCCTCCCTGCAGCCGGGGGCGGGGTACCATGCCCTGACCCCCACGCTGCCCCGTGGGCGTGGCCTGGTCCTGCCCCTTGCTTGTGGGCTTGCCTGCACTTACCGTTCTCACTTTAAAACCTTCGGAAATATTTCTTGGGTTCTCGTCTTTAGCCCCGCCACCTTACCCCAATTCCAGGGAGGACAGTGGTGGTCCCAACTACCAAGACTGCCCAAGGTTGTCCAGGTCCCTTCTCTGATCTGCACCACCATTCCCCCTCTGGAGCCAGATGTCGTCTGTCTTGTACCCCCGGACACACACACTGGACTGTTTGAGAAACAAGAAGGCAATGCACACGCCTGAATTTATCCCAGGATAACTGAATTGGTACTTAAGCACAAGAGCTGGTCTATCACTTTAAGTCCTAATTTTCCTCCAAGTTCTTTTCCTTCTCCTAAGCTCATACCCCACCCCTCTTATGCAACACAGCACATCCCTCTGATAGGAGACTGTTAAATCCTAACGACTGCAATCCAGAGTACCTCATGATACACTCTGTGGTGTTGCCTCAGCGAGTCCCCACACCTGGTGGGTATGGCTTCCGGCCTGAGGCCCACGTTCATAGCCCAGACCCAGGACCTGAGCCCAGTCAGGCCGACTCGGAGCCTGCACACCCAGGTCCCGCTCCACACACTTCATCAACTTCCCTGGGTGTGCTCCTCACTGGGCTGAACCTTCCCTCCCTTCTGGGTCGGGGAGGTGTGGCAGGAAAGGACTGTCACCTGGGAGACTGTGATGCCACTCTTCCTGGCCAGCTCCTCTTTGGCTTCTTCACTGGGGTAAGGGTAGTTCAAATGGGAATAAAAATATTCATTCAGCACTTCCGTGGCTTGCCTGCTGAAATCCTGCCGCTTACACCTGTGAAGACAGACAGCCTCAGCCGGGGATCGTACATGGGGCCTCATCCTCATCTCTGATTCCTTAGAGGTTGTAACAGCAGCAGTCAGCACTTCAGTCGCCTTCCAAGAGGCTGTGTGAGGGCTACACCTGCAGCTGTGGCCACAGCCCCTGCACAGGCTTGGAGGCCCCCAGAACTTAGACCCAAGCCAGCACTGACTTGGTTCCTCTTCCTAAGAGCTGACCCTGGGGTCATAGGCCGGGGGTAGGTAGGGCCTGACCTGGCATCGAGGAACCTCGAGCGCAGGGTCACCACGGCCTCGCAGGCGCTCTGCTTCAGCTGCATCTGGACGCTGTTGAACTTGCCGTGCAGGAGGCCCAGCACGTGCTCGACCTCCTTGGGCGAGACAGGCCTCATCCTGCTCTGCTCCCGGAGAAGGCTGGTGACACGCGTGCTGAACTCACGGCAGGCCTGGGGTGGGGAGACAAACGCCAGCCGGTGACTACCCAGCAGGCTGTCCCGGGGCTCCATGTGGGACCAGCCACCTGCCCCCCGAGGCTGCCACACAGGCTGGCTACTGAGAAGTGAAGGCAACAGGCTTCGGGTAAAATCGGCCACCTTTGCTGTGAGACCAAGCGTGTGGACTGCCTGGTCTGGGCCACCAAAGGAAGGCAGTTAGTGCTCCACGTTTTGCTTTGACAAATGCGCGTTCACGTGACAGGAACTCTTCCATGCAGAAAGATCACCTGTTCCTGTTTCTCTAGCTCAGAGTGGTAAATCTGTCGGATCTGGGACAGCTTGGACCTGTAGTCAGAGTGCTCAAGGCCACTGTCATTTGGACAGCCACCTGGTGTTGCTGTGCCAGCCGCCGCCTGTGCTCTTCTTCCTTGCTTCTCCGGCCTGCACATGCCCTCGGCCAGCAGCATGTTATCCAGCTTTAGGAGCTGAGCGTCGGGGGGACCCTCTTCCGGAATGCCACGAATGTTCAACCCTGGGTAAGAGAGGAGAGACTGAATCAGTGTCTGTTGTCGGAATAAAAACAACCACAACAGAGTGTTAGCACTGGCTTCGTGTCTGAACACTTTTCACGGAACCCTTGAGGGGAAAGAAAGACATCATCTGATAACAGACATTGAGTCACCCCCTGTGACGCTGGTCCAGGTGCCGTGTTTAGGAGCCCAGTCTGGGTGGCGGGAATGCAGGGGGCACACCAACCACAGCTCACAGCCCACAGTTGGGTGTGTGTGGGGGCCCGCAGGGCAGGGGCGGGGTGGCACTGGGTGCTAGAAAGCCTGAAGCCCTGGACCTTGTCTTCAGATGGGAGAGGAGGCACGTTCCAGACACACACACTAGCACAGGCAGGGATACAAAGGCTAGTGGCAACCTGGCTTCAGGCAAGGTTGTGCTGCTGTGTGTCTGAAACTGAGCCCCCCAAAACCGAGTTCCCTTATGGAGTTTGACTAGTTTCTCTATCTAAAACTTTATTCCCTTTCTTGTCCTCTTTGACCTCAGTCCTGTGCTAACTGAACACTAATCAATCAGTCAGATGACTAAAGTTGCTGTTGTTGATAACATCGTTAACATGCTAAAATTGCTATTATAGATATCATCATTAATGTACAAACTCAGGTTATGTCTCCAGGGCAAGTTGAGCTAACAGACTGCTAAGCCATGGACCCACCTGGTCAGCGAATCGTAAACCAGAGACATCCTGACTCCCGAAACTACGATTATGAAATGTCACAAGATGATGATTAATTCCAGCTTCTCTGTTCTTCCCCTTAAAAAAAAAAACCCAAAAAACCCTCACTCAAAGACCAAGGTGGAGTAGATCTGAGGCTTGTCTCCCACTCCCTTGCTTGGCGGCCTGCAGTAAATGCTGTACTTTCCTTCACCACCACCTGGTGTCAGGAGAGTGACTTTGCTTTTCAGGGGACTGAACTTTGGTTTGGTAACACGTCTATTATGTCTGTGTTTCCTGTGTGTGTGTTGGGGGGAGGGTTGTTGCTATAAAGTCAGAGAGGAAAAGACTGATCCAGAGGTGCCAGAGAAGATGAACTAACCCACTGAGAGATCTTTTTTTTTAAAATACATTTATTTATTTACTTATGGCTGCATTGGGTCTTCGTTGCTGTGAGCGGGCTTTCTCTAGTTGCGGCCAGTGGGGGCTACTCTTCGTTGCAGTGTGCGGTCTTCTCATTGCAGTGGCTTCTCTTGTTGCAGAGCACGGGCTCTAGGCGTGCGGGTTTCAGTAGTTGTGGCTCGCAGGCTCTAGAGCGCAGGCTCAGTCATTGTGGCGCACGGGCTTAGTTGCTCGGCGGCCTGTGGGATCTTCCCGGACCAGGGCTCGAACCCGTGTCCCCTGCATTGGCAGGAGGATTCTTAACCACTGCACCACCAGGGAATTCCCCCACAGAGAGACTCTAAGCAGAGAAACAAGATGATTGGCTTTACAACATGGAGAAGCCACCGCAGCTGGACTGAGAGGGTGACGTGCTCGAGGGCAGGACTGGGCGGGCAGTGGACAGGCAGGGGAGGCAGTGGGGGGGAGCTGCTGCTGTCCGAGGGGATGCAGGTCAGCTACAGGGCGGCCAGAGGGCGAGGCCCCAGAGTCCGTGACCACCGGATGTGGGCGTGAGAGAAAGGAAGAGGCTGTGACCACTCCCACGTTCGCCCTGGAAGGTGCCACTTTTTTCCCAAGCACAGCACACAAAGCAGCAGGCAGGCACGTGAAAAAATGGCATCAGCCTGGTCCCTGACCCAGCTAAGCATGAATGTCCAGGTGGCTGCGAGGCAGCTGCTTCCTGGGAGCTGGGGCTGAGCTGACCAGTTTGGGTGGGAAACAGGTATTCATGAGTCATCGGCATGTGGTGTGTGGGAAATCCGTACATATCCACCGGTACCTGCAGCTACACCTATGAGAAGGCCATGCCCCTGAATACTAGAAAACCAGCATTTCAAGAACAGGCAAAGGAGGAGACGGAAAGAGTTATCAGGTAGTTGGAGGAAAACCCAGAAGTAGTCACAGAGGGGTGAAAACATGGGCTCGGTCATTGGGGGAATGCTGTTAACCTCTGCAAAAGCAGGGTGTGGTGGGGTACAGCCTGACTAGCAAGTTCCGGAGGAGCATGGGAGACAGGCAGTGCAGGGAAGAGGCTGCTGCAGGGGTTACAGAGCGAGCTCGGGTCTGAGGAGGGTGGTCTTGCAGGACCTGTGTTTTCTTTGCTTTTTCAGTGATAGAAGAAACATCTGTGGCTACAGAAGAAAAAAGATTGGGGGGTGGTTCCTGATGGGAGGCAGGGAACGGAGAAGGAGGTAGTGATGTAGGAAATCCATCTAGCTCTGACTTTCTGGAAAAACAAAGTTTAAAGCGTTTTCTTAGAAACAGGCTCTCAATACTATCAGCTACTAACTGACTCAAGTGCTCAAATAAAAATTGAGTTTAGGGAATTCCCTGGCGGTCCAGTGGTTAGGGCTCAGCGCTTTCACTGCTGTGGCCCGGGTTCAATCCCTGGTCCGGGAACTAAGATCCTGCAAGCTACGTGGTGCAGCCTAAAAAAAAAATTGAGTTTAATCATATCATATGGATATTTTCTCATTAATCACGTGCCCCTTTCTTGTTCCCTATGTAACAGGTTAACCTTTTCTGTCAAAAACTCACCAGTGAAAATTGAAGGCTCTCAAGAGATATCCTTGCAGGAATTTTCTTCACATGCAGGGACCTTTACCTCCTTACGTTTGGGGACCCTCAACTCACCCAAAGGAACCCTTGTCACTTAACTCAGTCCCACTGGGTTATAATGTGGCTTTTTCTGAAAGAACTAAAGGGAAAGTGCCCCTTTTATCAGTTGCTGGCCTTCCAGTTCAGAGACCCAATTCTCTAACAACCTTACTTGGTCTTCAAGAAGCACCAGATGTAAACGCTGGGCACTCCTGGACAGAGTTGACCTGTGCTGCCTGATTCCTGTAAAGGCCCACACCCTCTTAACCATTCCTAACCCAGAGTAGATAATGGACGTCCTCCTCCCTCCGGCCCTCTGTCTGCAAATCCTATTGATTCAGACTCCATGATCAACCCACCATCCATCCCCTCCCTTAATGCCACTGCTGGAACCCTGCTGCGCTGACCCCTCTCCTGCCCTCCGTGACCTGTGAGGAAACCCCTCCCCTCTGATCCACTGCGCACACCTGCAAGCCGACTACCTTCAAACACTGTGTTCATCATGCCAGTCTTTTGTTCAGAGACTTCAACCAGGGCCTGCATCCACCTAAATTAAAGCCTAGACTCTGACACCTCGTACTCAGGGTCTTTTGTGACAGCTTTCCAAACCCACCTTCATGAACTTTCCCTCTGCCGGGCCCTTCAAGGGCCTTTGCAGCACAGCAGATGCTCTGCGACCGTCTCAGGCTTACTCAGCAGCTCGTCCCTGAGCACCCGTGGTTGCGGCTGGGGCTCAGGAGTGAACCGAGAGGGACACACAGCACCCCCGTCCCTCCCCAGAGGGCCCCCAGCACACCCTGACTCCCGGGCTGGAGGGGCCACCTCCACAGCTCCCATCACAGCTTCCCTCATTACAATTAGGGGCAGGAGTGGTCCAGGCTGGACATGCGGTGGTGGGGGCATGTGCACACCTGTGTGTGTTCATGCGTGTGTGACTCTGGGCTGCTCAGGGGTGCGTGGCAGTCTTTCATTCTTTTTTCTTGGCAGTGCCACGTGGCTTGTGGGATCTCAGTTCCCCGACCAGGGATTGAACCCGGGTCACAGCAGTGAAAGCGCCGAATCCTAACCACTGGGCCACTACGGAACTCCCCTTTCGTTCTTTTACTTATCCAACAGTAAGCATCTGAGAGTCTATCACAAGCCAGGTACCCAACCAGGTGCTGGAGATTTTAAAAAATACACCAAAAAACCACGGGACTTACTGTCCTCAAATGAAAGCTCTCAAATTACAAAAAGAACACCATTTTCTCATATCTCTTTACGGGATATGTGTTGGTGTGGCCTTTTTTGGAGGGGAGGTTTGAAATGCCGATTAACACAGAAAAAGCACGTATCCTTTGATCTTGATCAGAACTCTGTTCTGAGAATTTACCCTACAGGAACACTGACCCCTGTAGATGCTGTATTTACAAGACACACATGACCATCCCGTAACTGTGAAAAACCAAAACCGCCCAAATGCCCATGAATAAGGAGACAATATGCCTGTCATACCCCAGGCCCTGTGGTGTTAACAGTGCGTATGTTATGACCAGCATTCGTGAGCTACAAGCTTTGTTTCTTTAAAGCTGTATATTTTTGCGAACTTATGTGTATGAGGAGAAGCAAAACTTAACAAAAGTTACCCTGTGCCTTAGTCACCAGGACCGGTCCCAGCTGTGGACACGGCCATGCCGAGCGCCTTTGCCTTCTGTCAGCGAGCGGCCCCTCGCATGCGACCCTGCCTCTCCCTCAGCACCGCGCGTCTGTCTCCCAGCACACTGTCCCTGCCTGATTATGGTCATTAGACACTCGTTACCGTCAATTACAACAAGCTCATTTCCGGCCCCAGGGGTGCTCCTCAGCTCCCCCAGGGCCCTCGACTGGCAGGCGGGAGGCTTTGGAGACCAGGAGCTCCGCTCAGGGACACAGTCAGTTGGAGACACTCAGAAGAGGTGGTGGGATCTAAAACAGAGGCACTCCCCCGCAAACCACAAAATTTCCTTATGTTCCCAATTTACTGTGGGTAAAAAACTCCAGTAAACCAAACACGGAAGTAAAATAAAATTATGAATATCAACACATTATGTTTTTTCTAAGAAACAATATGGAACTGCTATGGACTGAATTGTGTCCCCACAAATTCACACGTGGAACCCCCAATGTCTATGTGGAATAGGGCCTGTGAGGATGTAATTAAAGTCCAATGAGGGGCTTCCCTGGTGGCTCAGTGGTTAAGAATCCGCCTGCCAATGCAGGGGACACGGGTTCGATCCTAGGCCTGGGAAGATCCCACGTGCCATGGAGTAACTAAGCCCGTGCGCCGCAACTGCTGAGCCTGTGCTCTAGAGCCCGCAAGCTGCAACTACTGAAGCCTGCGTGCCTACAGCCCATGCTCCACAACGAGAGAAGCCACTGCAATGAGAAGCCCACGCACCGCAAGGAAGAGTAGCCCCTGCTCGCTGCAACGAGAGAGAGCCTGCGCACAGCAACAAAGACCCAACACAGCCAAAAAAAAAAAAAAGTCCAGTGAGGTCATAGGGGTGGGGCCCTAATCCATAAGACTGTGGTCTTCTAAGCAGAGGAAGAGAGATCTCTTCCTTATTCCATTCCCCTTGTGAGGACACAGCGAGAAATCTGGAAGCCAGGAAAAGAGCCCTTACTGGGAACTGAACCAGCCCCAGAAAACAGTAAACCAACGAGCAGCTGTGTTCCAATAAAACTTTATTTACCAACACTGTGGTCTGCAACCCTGCTCCACAGTATGCGTGTCACAGAGCCTAACATGGGTCTGAGGAAGAACCTACACGCATGCAAGTCCGGGTAGGTCAGCACACCTCCGAATCACTGCCTTCAGGTCCCCCCTTTCCTTGGAATCCCCTCTGGATCCTGCCCCTTCTCTTGACAGTTTTCCTTCTGTGGGTGCAGTATGAAGGATGAGATTTTAGCTTGTTTTGTTCAGTCCTAATCTAGATCAGGACTCCTTGAAAGGTGGTGTCTGGTTTGCCCTCTGTCTATGGAAAGGCCAACACAGACAGAGAGGTTGCACATAGAAACCTTTATAGCAATGTGACAGGGTAATTTCATGTCTGTTGAATCTAATGACACTTTTGGGCTCTTTATTTGGCTGCTCCGTGTCTTAGTTGCGGCATGCGGGCTCTTAGTTGTGGCATGTGAGATCTAGTTCCCTGACCAGGGATCGAACCCGGGCCCCCTGCGTTGGGAGCACAGAGTCTTAACCACTGGACCACCAGGGAAGTCCTGGGCTTATTCTTTTGTATGCTGCTTCATTTTCCCTTTCCTTTTCCTAGTTCATCTTGCTTGTATTTCGCACTGGTACTGGGCGGTGGTGAGCCAAAACCCTGTGGCCTGAGCAGACTGTGGCTGGGTCACTGCCGGAGGCTGTGGGTACGTCCCGCAGATGCCCGGGCCCCAGGTGCGAGCTCTGGGTGTGGGACAGTCCAGAAGTGACCGTCCTGACACATTTGTAGGATGCCTGCCTCCCTGTGCGTCACTACAGTCATCAGCCGTGGGGCGGAGACAGTGCTGCCACCTGGAAAGAGCCTGTGAGGGTGTCCTGAGTTCCAGAGATGAGATGCTGAGGGAAAGCCCTGTGCGCAGGAAAAAGGCTCACTGCAGGCGCTCCCATCGAGTGGACACAGAGATGCTAAGTGAGGAGGAGGGGGCCAGGACCCGGTTGTAAAGGAAGAGCAATCTATTCTCATGGGAAGATCCATTTAGTGAGGACGCAAGGCCCCTCAAACCCTGAGGACGCCAGCTTGGTGGCATCACAAATGTGGCAGGAACCCAGACTGTGGGCGCTTAGCTCACAGAGAAGGCAGCCCAGGTTCCCCAGCCCAGGAGTGAACACCTTAGCCAAGGCAACAGCATGGGAACAGGAGGGGGTGGTTTCCGAGCACCAGGGGGACCCAAGGGACCATGGAGGTGATAGACTGATGAAGGCAGCCAGTGGCGCCTGTGTGTGGAGGAGGGGGCTGGGTGGGATGAGGAAGCTGCAGAGAGGGGAGGGAGACCAGGGCAGTGGGATGCCCAGCAGGAGGCCTGGAGAACACACACACTGAAGGTGCAGGGCCAGAGCAGGAGTGGGAGGTGGCCCCACTCCCCTAAGAGCCCCTAGTCCCCCACGTCCTTCAGAATCTGACTCCAAGAAGCTCCCTGGCATTCCCTGTTGCCACTTGCTCCCCTCACCCACTCAGCTCCAACCTGGCTGCCCTTGGGCCTGGACACCAAGCCATCCTTGCCTCAGAGACACTTTCCCAACAAGGAAGTGGAGATGTCCCATCAGTTAGGTCCTGGTTCAAAACATACCCCCAGAGACCCACCTGCCCGCCCGCCCACCCCACCTCTACCCAGGGCCCTGAGGGCCACATCTGTCTCTGTACGGCTGTGTGGAACAACCCTCTTCCCTAGGGACCATTGCTGTCTTGTTCACTGCCTTGGCTCTGGTTCCTGGAATGTGCCTGGCCTCACAGAATCATGGCCCAGAAATAGGAACTTGTGCTGAGAAACCTCTCCTCAAAGGCCACCAGGACATTTTATGGGCCAGTGCTACCAGGCCCTCAAGGAAGAGAGAGCCCCTTTCTGCAACAAACTGTTTCGGAGAAGAGACACGGGAAAAGCCACCCACTCACCCGACGGAGAACTGAAGGCGGGACTTCATGGGGAAGTCACAGCCCAGCACATTCATGACCAGAGCCGAGACGGCAAAACAAATGACCAGCAACCCAAAGTCAACAGCATCTGTGTGCGTGTACATGCACAAACATATGAATCATAACCAAGAAGATTTATCTCTGAACATAGGTGCTTCCAAAATCTGTCAGTAAAAATCATCAATGCCAGTGAAAATCAGTGTAAATGAATGTAAATGAAAACCTATCAACGTAGAGCATCACAGTAACCACAAGGAGAAAAACTATAGCTCAAAAGATGCAAAAAGAAACAAACTGATTAAAACAATACCCATTAATGATAAAAACCCTTAGCAAACCAGGAACAGAAAGAACCCTCCTTAACCTGACAAGGGGCATCTCCCTAAACCACACACACACTTGGACTTACTGGGGACCCTGTAGAGGCACTGCTTCGAGTGAGACACGGGCAGGCTCTGTCCTGTAGGTGTTGGTCGAGCGGATGGGACCAGAGCCCGGGAAGGGACAGACGGGCAAGGTAAAGAGGGGAGATGTCACCCACTTGCAGGCTGAAGGGCATTCCTGTGTGACTGGAGTCACCCGGGGATCACCGATGTCACCGACAACTCCCCCATTCCCTTCCCCCTTGCCCCTAAATTGGCCTCCAGGTGGGGTTGGTGCTGAGCAATGGCATTCTGACCAGCTGGCCACCCGCATCGTCAAAGGCCCTTTAAATGCTTGTTTCCGGGGGGATAACTTGGAACACAGCCTGTTGTTGGTGTGGAGAACTGCCTGCATTTACCTTTGAGACAACGTCCCCCGGGTCAGTTCTTTAAGCAACATTCTAGATGAAGCCTTGTTTTAAGTCATTGGACTTTCTCGGTCCCACAGGACTTTACAAGGAATATCCCTTTAGCAAACTCTCGTCGGTTTCTGAAATCACAGCTGACATGCACGTTAGATATTCATCAGACTGCGGGAGTATAACACTATGCAAATTCCTATCAATTCTACTTAACCCTTAATTAAAATACATCACAACCTAAGTGCTGAAACCTCAAGCAAATATGCAAATTAATTCTCATTTCAATATACTTTTGCATTTGTTAATTTAAGGCCTGCGACTCTGTCATAAACTACTGTATGACCTGCTGATGCTCAGTAAAAATGGCATGCAGTTTGCCTAGGTTTGTTTTCCTGTGGCAACAGGGCAAAAGGAAAAGACAGCGAAATGCTGTAATAGAAAATGCAGCCAAGTAAAACGTCTAGAAAATTAGTCCACGCTCTCCTGTGAGGCTTTGGGAACATTTAAGAGTAACAGCTAAGAAAAACAGCACTTATGGATGGTTTCTGTCTACATTAAACAATCTTATTTCTCTTCCAAAGAAATGCTTTAATTTCAACTGAACAATATCTAGAAGCTTCCGAAGCTGGGCTACCGTCACCCAAAGGTACGACTTTTATTTTGCCGAGTCCTGCACAGGGAGGTGACCAGACCAGCAACACGCACAACCATGTCCTACCCATTCCCAGGCTGGAAATCAGACTTTTAGGCCCGCCAAGGCCCTAACTTCCCTAAGAGGGATTGTCCCAGGGACTGATGTTAAGCAGGTTCTAGGTGACAGTAAAAAGGAGCATTTTCTGTGAAGAGAGATTAGTCACTTTCACACCATCGCCAAGTTTACTGCTAGCTACAGTATGCCAAGCCCATAACAGGGTTGGGACACTCTGCAGGCAGGCCTGTGCTTTTGCGGGTAACAGATGCTGCGTGAAATTAACACATAGGATAATTTCAGTGGATGGTTAATCCCTAAGAAGAAACCTGAATAGGGTAACAGATGCTGCAAGAAAGTGCTGCTTCACAAGAATCTGTGTACTAAGGCCTTAAGCTATGGGTCCCCAACTGAAATCCTTCAGTCCTTGATTGGTTTTTATAACAGCTTTATTGAGAAATAATTCATGTGACATACAACTCACCCATTTCCAGTGAATAACTCAGTGGTTTTCAGTACATTCACCAGGTTGTGCAACTACCACCTAACTTTTTCACTACCTCAAAAAGAGACCCCCGTCCATGTTAGCAGTCACTCCCCACTCCCCACCCCAGCCCCTGGCAACTGCTAATCTCTTTCTCCCTCTTCTGGACATTTCACATAAATGGAAACACACACTATTGTGGATTTTTGTGTCTGGCTTCTTTTACTCAGAATAAAGGTTTTTCTTTTTTTTTTTTTTAATTGAACTATAGCTGATTTACAATGTTTCAGGTATACAGCAAAGTGATTCAGTTTATCTATATCTGTATCTATATCTTTTTCAGATTCTTTTGCATTATAGGTTATTACAAGATATTGAATATAGTTCCCTGTGCTATACAGTAGGGCCTTATTGTTAGCATAAAGTTTTTTTTTTCTTTTAAAAAATTTATTTATTTATTTATTTATGGCTGCGTTGGGTCTTTGTTGCTGCACATGGGCTTTCTCTAGTTGCGGTGAGTGGGCGGCTACTCTTTGTTGCTGTGCACAGGCTTCTCATTGCCGTGGCTTCTCTTGCTGAGGAGCACAGGCTCTAGGCATGCGGGCTTCAGTAGTTGTGGCACACGGGCTCAGTAGTTGTGGCTCACAGGTTTAGTTGCTCTGCGGCATGTGGGATCTTCCCGGACCAGGGCTCGAACCCGTGTCCTCTGCATTGGCAGGCGGATTCTCAACCACTGCGCCACCAGGGAAGCCCTAGCATAAAGTTTTAAGGTTCATCCATGTTGTAGCTTGTGTCAGAAAACTTCATTCCTTTTTATGGCTGAACAACAGTCCATTGCACAGATGGACCACATCTTGTTTCTCTAGTCATCATCATGGACATTAGATTTTTTTTCATAATCCTTGATTTGTCTATTCGTCTATACTAATCCACCTGTCTGTCCAATAGAACTTTCCCAATGATGGAATGTTCTAGATCTGCACTAATATGGGAGCCACTAGCTACATGTGGCTACTGAGCACTTGAGATGTGGCTAGTGTGGCTGAAGAACACCTTATTTAATTATACTTGATTTTAATTAATTCAAATGCAAATCACCCCTGTGGGATGGGCCACAGTCAATAGCTGCAGAGGAGCTATGTGCGCTGATCAGAATCGGAGGCTTGATTCATGAGTCACCCGGAGACTGTGGAGCTGAGAAAGGACACTCCAAGCAACCTGAAAAATAACCCCCCAGCTCTAGGAGATCCGCCCCCTGCACAGCCACAGCGAAATACCACACAGGGGTCTCAGCCCCAGGGCCAGCCAAACACAAAAGGGATCTGAATTCTGGAAGAAGTCACACATTGGCCTGAAGGGTAGTCGTTGGACAGACCCAACGAGAAAGCTGAAGCTACTGATCAAGATGTTGCAATTGTAACAGACCTGAGTGGCGGGGGAGGCACGGAAACAGAGGTAAAAAAACTGCTGGATTACTTATGCCTGAGAGCTCCCAGCCAGGCCCAGGAACGGTGGTGAGGAAATAGGAGGGCAGTCCTTTGTGTGAGAGTTATTACATCCACTTCCTCCATGGCAGCTGCCCGTGCTCCTTGGCCCGAGAGCAAGGCTGGTGGGGCTGGGACTTCTCGCTCCTCAGAGACAAAGTGAACCCAGGACTGACCAAAGTGAGGCACAGATGCGTACTTGAGACCAGCACAGGGGACAGTCACGGCTTGGAGAAGACGGAGCAGGTCCCTCGGTGTGAACTTCCCAGGACGCTTGGCAGCTCTTCAAGGGGCTGCCCATCTGCAATCCAAGACCCAAAGGTCTTTACGCAAGTTGGTCTTCAAGCGATTTGGAGGCAAAGCCTGACCCACACCAGTGTGTGCGACCGTTCCTGCTCTGAGGCGAAGTCACTGAATGCAAGGCTCTGCCTCAGTTCTTGTCAACACCACATACCTAAAACCTAAACAATTCTGAGTTCTGTAATGCACCCAGCCCCAAGGTTTTCAGGAAAGGGACTGAGTCAGTACTGGGTCCTCCCAGCTAAATTCAAAGCTCTCTAAAAAGGGTTTATTTGGGCTTCCCTGGTGGTGCAGTGGTTGAGAATCTGCCTGCCAATGCAGGGGACGTGGGTTCGAGCCCTGGTCTGGGAAGATCCCACATGCCGCGGAGCAACTGGGCCCGTGAGCCACAACTACTGAGCCTGTGCGTCTGGAGCCTGTGCTCCGCAACAAGAGAGGCCACGACAGTGAGACGCCCACGCACCGCGATGAAGAGTGGCCCCCGCTCGCCGCAACTAGAGAAAGCCCTCGCACAGAAACGAAGACCCAACACAGCCAAAAATAAAAATAAATTAATTAAAAAAAAAAAAAAAGGGTTTATTTGTTCTCCTCAGGACAGCTCCTCCAGATACCAAGAAGGATGGCTGTTTCAAGGGAAGGATTCGGGAGGGGTCTACTCCTAGGGTATCCTTGGCCTTCAGAGACTGCGGCAGGCAGGACCACCCAGACACCACACAGAGGAGAGCACAGGTGGAGGGCCTGCGTATCGACCCTGGAAGATGCACCCGTGTCCTTCCCACAGGCCGGAGGAGGCATCGGAAGGCAATTCCTGGAACTTGTGGGTTAGTGCTTCCAGGAACATTCGACAACGGTTTACATGGAGGATGGCTTTCTTTTCAGGATGATACGAATGATAGGCCCTGGGTTCTAAGTCAGGCCCCAGACACTCAGTCTTCCTGAACCCCGTAAGCTGTACAGGATAAAAAGGATTTCACTTAATAGGTATCAGTCACCAGAAACAGTTCTTCATTCAACAAAAATATAAGGTGTGTACACTGTGTGTCAGGTACCAGGGCAGTCCTAGGACACAGCTCGTCCTAGACCCTGCGCTCACCAGAGGAGACAGATTGCAGAGGCCAGGAGCCATCATGGGTGCAGTGAGAGCAGCAGACGCACAGACAGTGCCCGGGGCCTGTGGGTGCGGAGTTCCCTCCCTGAGCCAGAAAAGTGTGTGAAGGGGCAGCATGCAGCCTGGCTGTGGGTTACTGGGGTGCAACCCTCTCTCCGGAGCTTCACTCTGCTCATCTGTAAAACAGGAGTAAAGTAAATGTCTGTCCCGGGCCACTGGAAGTTTGGGGTAATGATGCCAGGACTCGCGGAGCTCTCTGGCTGTGGCCCATGCTCCATCAATACCTACTGGGCTTTAAACACTCTGTGCAGGTTTAGTGTTTACCCTAAAGGTCTGTTGCAGACATTAGCTAGAGGGAAATGTGAGAAACATGGGTTAAATCAAGAAGCCAATGTGCCATCTCCCAGTGTGGGCACCCCAGGAGGCCCAGCCTGCAGGATAGCGCATCGGGCAGAGGCCCATGGGAACCCGGTGCAGGATCAGGACCCTGAATAGTTTTCTTTGGGCCAAGACTTGGTCATTCCTGGTCATGGGGTTGGGGGAAGCTGAGGCGGCACTGAGATCTCATTTACTTTCCTTGTGGCCCATCCTGGAGACTGTAAGGCCTGCAGCCCATGTGCTGGAAACACAGTGCTTCCACGACTGCACTTCCTACTGATATGAAAAGACACCTGGCCACACTGAACTTGACATTTAGGCAGCTCTCGGCAACTGTGACGGCTACTGCTTTTCAAGGCTGAGTGGTGCTGCCCCAACCCCGTGCTGCCATGCCCCCAAATGTACCAGGCACCCCGATGTTTGAGCCAATCGGTGGAAAGGAAGCATGCTTTTCTGAAGAAATGCCCAGATCTGATGCATGGCCTATGCTCTGAGCCCTACAGTCGCCTTGGGATTCAGCCTGGGTGGAGTCAGAAGCCCTGAGTGTGGCCCTTGCCACCTGGGAGGATGGGACAGGGCAGCGGCGTGGGCTAAAACGGACACCTCAGCCTGTCCTGATGGCAGTAGGTCTCAAGCCTTTCATTTCCTCCTGAAACTGCTGAGTTTGAAGCTGACTGACAGCTGTGTTCACATGTGGACATACGGAATCAGATGAAGCGAAAGGAGAAGTGACCAGACAGCGCACACCCACAGCTCTCAAGGAGCAGTTTCCCCATCGGTCCCAGCATCATCTCACTAATGGGGAAAAGGTCATCAAGTACTACAGCTTCCTGAGACAACAGCTGATTAAACTACTTTGAAAAACTGCTTTTTATTACTACTAAATTCCTTACTTTTGCATAGCTAAGTTGTCAATAACAACCTCAAGGGCCCACACATCCAAGGAGCTCTGATGACAGAGCCAACTGCTGAGGGCAGTGGGGAACCACCCCCCGCAAAGGGCTGTTTCTTCCCCCTGGGGGCAGGTGGGAGCTGGCAGGGGGACAGCACACCTCAGAGAGAGGCCCCAACACTGGAAGATTTTTAAGACGGTGTGATCAACATCATACAGTTCAACGGTCCTGAGGAACATGTGACTGTAGCCAATGTCTCCAGGGGATGGACACACACTGGCATGTCCCCCGTGGGCAGTTTCTTCCAGCTCACAGGACTCTCGGGTTCAGTTGTAGGAATGCTGCTTATCTGGTTCACACAGAGGATTGAAGGGAGTGCTGCGAGGGGTTAAGGGCAAACTTGTTTAAACCCCAAAAAAACCCAACCTTGTTTACTAGAAGTCATAATATCTGCTTCCCATAATTTAAATAAGGAACCGACAAGACGGGCCATTAGACATTCAAACGCCTGTGAGAGGCACCCGAGCAGGAGCTTAGTGTGGGACCTACAGGGCAAGGGGCCGTCCGCAGAGGAGGGCAACCTGTGGGAGCTGGTGGGGGACCCGGGTCAGGGGCTGAGGTGGTGAAAAGGGATGCACGTGAGGGAGGAGGATGGGATACACGTGACGGGGGGAGGGAACGACTGATTAAATAAGTAAAAGTACTGAGGATGATGGGAGCAGGGTTCTTATTGTCAGAGAAAGGAGTTACCAATCTAGAGAGAGAGAGAGAAATAGAATGAACTCTGTGGTGCTGAACCAGAATTAAAGACAATGAAATGAGGGAATTCCCTGGCAGTCCAGTGGTTAGGACTCGGCCCTTTCGCTGCCGGAGCCGGGTTCGATCACTGGCCGGGGAACTAATAAGATCCCACAAGCTGCCCGGTGTAGCCAAAAAAAAAAAAAGATACTGAAATGAGCTCATGGTTTTCAATATATGCAGATACAGTAAAAATAGACATGAATGTGTGTGTGTACACGTATATATGCATCCCCCACAAATACTCCTGAGCTCTGTGCCCTGAGAGCGACCAGAGCAGTACAGCCTCAATGGTAACAAGCATACCCAGGACCAAGATCTACTCTAAGTGGAGCCAGGGCTCCTGGAGAAATGGCTGATTCCGGCCCGGCAGGAGAGGGAAGAATAAGAGCCTGGAACATGTTATGGCAGCAAGGAAGGGAATGCTCAAAGGCTGATGGAGACATGTCAGAAGGACATGAGCCAGCTTGAAGGGTCTCACACTAGCCAACCCTGGGACAATTTGAGCGTCGAAATGAGTGATAATAGTAACTGTGATAAAATAAGACTCCATGAATCTATACCGACACAAAATACGAAAATGAATAAAAGGGAAATTTAATGAGGGATAGTCTCAGAGTACCTCCTACAGAATACTTATTATAAAGGGAAAAGGAGCAACTTTAAAAAGGAGAAGTCTGGCAGACACTATCTCACTTGAGTGACCAAAGTTAAAGTCATCAATAGGGGACAGAGCAAATGTGGGCACCACTGAGCAGCCTCTGTGTGAGAAGAGGGGTTGATTAATTTTGAGGATGTGTAGCAGAAATCTAATCATGAGGAAACACCAGATAAACCCAGATGGAGGGACTTGCCTGTGATCTTCCAGATGGTCAAGGTCATGAAAGTCAAGGAAAGACAGGGGCTTGTCACAGATGAAACAAGACCGAAGAGATGTGATAACTAAACACAACAAGATTTTGACCTTTTTGTCCTTTTCTATAAAGGACATTATTGGGACAACTGACAGAGCCTGAATGAGATCTGCGGATTCCATGGTGGGTGGGGTATCAGTATTCCCTTCCTGACCGTGACAGTTGTCCTATGGGTAAAAAGGAGACTGTCCCTGTTGGAAACGCACTCAAGTGTGCAGGGGTCACGGGGCATCGTGGCAGCAACTTACTCTCCAATAGTTCGGGGAGAAAATGTATTTGCGTGCTCTTGGAACATTTTTGTGAACCTGTGATTGTTTCAAAATAAAACGTTAAACACATACAAACAAACCTGTGAGAACAAACATAGACCACTCAAACTACAGTGACTTTGTAAACCAAATGGGATATAAGCTTTTGGGTTACAGAGTGCATAGAGGGTAAAAGAATTAGAACAGAAATATACCACATGCTGGCTCTTATGAAAAAGGAAAGTAGTGGTAAAGATAACAGATAAAATGTTGACTTCTACCTGGGTTAAGGATTGACACCATGAAGATCCACAATGAGATATTCCTTTGAACTAATATGATTCCCAAAATCTGCTGTCATCAAACAAAGAGTCTTTAAAATACAAACAAGTGTAAAAGAATATCATGTCCACTACAATGGGATACCACTTCGCACCCACTAGGATGGCTATTATAAAAACAAAACAAAACAAAACAAATGCAGAAAATAACAAGTGTTGAAGAAGATGTGGAGAAACTGGAACCCTTGTGCACTGCTGGTTAGAATGGAAAATGGTGTAGCTGCTGTGGAAAACAGTATGGCAGTTCTTAAATATACAATTACCATGTGATCCAGCAATTCCACTCCTGCGTATATACCCCAAATAACTGAAAGCAAGGTCTCAAACAGATATTTGTGCAGATATTAGCATCATTATTCACAATAGCCAAGAGGCGGAAACAACCAAATGTCCCACAACGAATGGATAAACAAAATGTGGTCTATCCATATGATGGAATATTATTCAGCCATAAAAAAGAAGCAAATTCTGACACATGTTACAACACGGGTGAACCTTGAAAACATTATGCTAAGTGAAATAAGCCAGTCACAAATGGACAAATCTTGTATAATTCCACTTATATGAGGTACTTAGAGCAGCAGTCAAATTCATAAAGACAGAGAGTAGGATGGTGGTTACCAGAGGCCAGAGGAGTGGGGAATGGGGAGTTAGTGTTTAATGAGTAAGGAGTTTCAGTTTAGGAAGATGAAAAAGCTCTGGAGATGGATGGTGGTGACGGTTGCACAATGATGTAAATGTACTTAATGCCACTGAACTGTACACTTAAAAATGGGAAAGTGGTAAATTTTATGTTATGTATATTTTATCACAATAAAAAATATTTCAACTGTGGGGGGAAAATATCACATCCTTACAGCATTTGGGTGAAACAAATGTAGGTTTATTTTATTTTATTTTTTTTTTCTTTTTCTGCATCTATTGAGATGATCACATGGTTTTTATTCTTCAATTTGTTAATATGGTGTATCACATTGATTGATTTGCGTATATTGAAGAATCCTTGCATCCCTGGGATAAATCCCACTTGATCGTGGTGTATGATCCTTTTAATGTGTTGTTGGATTCTGTTTGCTAGTATTTTGTTGAGGATTTTTGCATCTATATTCATCAGTGATATTGGTCTGTAATTTTCTTTTTTTGTAGTGTCTTTGTCTGGTTTTGGTATCAGGGTGATGGTGGCCTCATAGAATGAGTTTGGGAGTGTTCCTTCCTCTGCAATTTTTTGGAAGAGTTTGAGAAGGATGGGTGTTAGCTCTTCTCTAAATGTTTGATAGAATTCACCTGTGAAGCCATCTGGTCCTGGACTTTTGTTTGTTGAAAGATTTTTAATCACAGTTTCAATTTCATTACTTGTGATTGGTCTGTTCATATTTTCTATTTCTTCCTGGTTCAGTCTTGGAAGGTTATACCTTTCTAAGAATTTGTCCATTTCTTCCAGGTTGTCCATTTTATTGGCATAAAGTTGCTTGTAGTAGTCTCTTAGGATGCTTTGTATTTCTGCAGTGTCTGTTGTAACTTCTCCTTTTTCATTTCTGATTTTATTGATTTGAGTCCTCTCCCTCTTTTTCTTGATGAGTCTGGCTAATGGTTTATCAATTTTGTTTATCTTCTCAAAGAACCAACTTTTAGTTTTATTGATCTTTGCTATTGTTTTCTTTGTTTCTATTTCATTTATTTCTGCTCTGATCTTTATGATTTCTTTCCTTCTGCTAACTTTGGGTTTTGTTTGTTCTTCTTTCTCTAGTTTCTTTAAGTGTAAGGTTAGATTGTTTACTTGAGCTTTTTCTTGTTTCTTTAGGTAGGCTTGTATAGCTATAAACTTCCCTCTTAGAACTGCTTTTGCTGCATCCCATAGGTTTTGGGTCGTCGTGTTTTCATTGTCATTTGTCTCTAGGTATTTTTTGATTTCCTCTTTGATTTCTTCAGTGATCTCTTGGTTATTTAGTAACGTATTGTTTAGCCTCCATGTGTTTGTCCTTTTTACGTTTTTTTCCCTGTAATTCATTTCTAATCTCATAGCGTTGTGGTCAGAAAAGATGCTTGATATGATTTCAATTTTCTTAAATTTACTGAGGCTTGATTTGTGACCCAAGATGTGATCTATCCTGGAGAATGTTCCGTGCGCACTTGAGAAGAACGTGTAATCTGCTGTTTTTGGATGGAATGTCCTATAAATATCAATTAAATCTATCTGGTCTATTGTGTCATTTAAAGCTTCTGTTTCCTTATTTATTTTCATTTTGGATGATCTGTCCATTGGTGTAAGTGAGGTGTTAAAGTCCCCCACTATTATTGTGTTACTGTCGATTTCCTCTTTTATAGCTGTTAGCAGTTGCCTTATGTATTGAGGTGCTCCTATGTTGGGTGCATATATATTTATAATTGTTATATCTTCTTCTTGGATTGATCCCTGGATCATTATGTAGTGTCCTTCCTTGTCTCTTGTAACATTCTTTAATTTAAAGTCTATTTTATCTGATATGAGTATAGCTACTCCAGCTTTCTTTTGATTTCCATTTGCATGGAATATCTTTTTCCATCCCATCACTTTCAGTCTGTATGTGTCCCTAGGTCTAAAGTGGGTCTCTTGTAGACAGCATATATATGGGTATTGTTTTTGTATCCATTCAGCCAGTCTATGTCTTTTGGTTGGGGCATTTAATCCATTCACGTTTAAGGTAATTATCGATATGTATGTTCCTATGACCATTTTCTTAATTGTTTTGGGTTTGTTTTTGTAGGTCCTTTTCTTCTCTTGTGTTTCCCACTTAGAGAAGTTCCTTTAGCATTTGTTGTAGAGCTGGTTTGGTGGTGCTGAATTCTCTTAGCTTTTGCTTGTCTGTAAAGCTTTTGATTTCTCCATCCAATCTAAATGAGATCCTTGCCGGGTAGAGTAATCTTGGTTGTAGGTTCTTCCCTTTCATCACTTTAAGTATATCATGCCACTCCCTTCTGGCTTGCAGAGTTTCTGCTGAGAAATCAGCTGTTAACCTTATGGGAGTTCCCTTGTATGTTATTTGTCGTTTTTCCCTTGCTGCTTTCAATAATTTTTCTTTGTCTTTAATTTTTGCCACTTTGATTACTATGTGTCTTGGCGTGTTTCTCCTTGGGTTTATCCTGTATGGGACTCTCTGCGCTTCCTGGACTTGGGTGGCTATTTCCTTTCCCATGTTAGGGAAGTTTTCGACTATAATCTCTTCAAATATTTTCTCTGGTCCTTTCTCTCTCTCTTCTCCTTCTGGGACCCCTATAATGCGAATGTTGTTGCGTTTAATGTTATCCCAGAGGTCTCTTAGGCTGTCTTCATTTCTTTTCATTCTTTTTTCTTTAGTCTGTTCCGCAGCAGTGAATTCCACCATTCTGTCTTCCAGGTCACTTATCCGTTCTTCTGCCTCAGTTATTCTGCTATTGATTCCTTCTAGTGTAGTTTTCATTTCAGTTATTGTATTGGTCATCTCTGTTTGTTTGTTCTTTAATTCTTCTAGGTCTTTGTTAATCATTTCTTGCATCTTCTCAATCTTTGCCTCCATTCTTATTCCGAGGTCCTGGATCATCTTCACTATCATTATTCTGAATTCTTTTTCTGGAAGGTTGCCTATCTCCACTTCATTTAGTTGTTTTTCTGGGGTTTTTTCTTGTTCCTTCATCTGGTACATAGCCCTCTGCCTTTTCATCTTCTCTATCTTTCTGTAACTGTGGTTTTTGGTCCACAGGCTGCAGGATTATAGTTTTTCTTGCTTCTGTTGTCTGCCCTCTGGTGGTTGAGGCTATCTAAGAGGCTTGATGGGAGGCTCTGGTGGTGGGTAGCCAAATGTAGGTTTAAAATTGAATTTCTCGGGCTTCCCTGGTGGCACAGTGGTTAAGACTCTGCCTGCCAATGCAGGGGACACAGGTTCGAGCTCTGGTCCGGGAAGATTCCACATGCCATGGAGCAACTAAGCCCGTGCTCCACAACTACTGAGCCTGTGCTCTAGAGCCCATGAGCCACAACTACTGAGCCCACGTGCCACAACTACTGAAGCCCTCGTGCCTACAGCCCGTGCTCCACAACAAGAGAAGCCATCGCAATGAGAAGCCCGTGCACCGTAATGAAGAGTAGCCCCTGCTCGCCGCAACTAGAGAAAAGCCCACGCGCAGCAGTGAAGACCCAACGCAGCCAAAAATAAATAAATAAATAAAATTTTAAAAAAAAAATTGAATTTCTCTTTCAGTCACCAGATAACTACTGGCAGCTGGCACCACACCCATAGCCTTACACGTAAGAACTCACACAGTCTTCAGTAACCGTGAGCTAAGTGTTGTCACTGTCCCCAAGTCACAGAGAAGGACTGGGGACAGAGAAAGTTTCAGTCACATGCCAGGGTCATGGAGCCAGAGGTAAAGCGGAATTCAGACCCTTTCACTGCTCTCTGCCACCGTCCATGTCAAGTACACGTCAACCTTGCACCAAAACCGTGTTGAGAAAGAAACATACTTTTGTACCACATACGTGCTTTCCACGAGCCCCAGCATAACTCAAGTGCTATACTCCAAAGTGACACACAACATTCAAATAATTGATCTCAAGAGACCAACTCACTCTGGACTTCCCTGGTGGCGCAGTGGTTAAGAATCCACCTGCCAATGCAGGGGACACGGGTTCGATCCCTGGTCTGGGAAGATCCCACATGCTGTAGGGCAACTAAGCCCGTGAGCCACAACTACTGAGCCTGTGCTCTAGAGCCCACGAGCCACAACTACTGAGCCCACGTGCCACAACTACTGAAGCCCTCGCGCCTAGAGCCCGTGCTCCACAACAAGAGAAGCCACCGCAATGAGAAGCCCGCACACCGTAATGAAGAGTACCCCCGCTCACCGCAACTAGAGAAAGCCCGTGCACAGCAACAAACACCCAATGCAGCCAAAAAAAAAAAGAGACACCAACTCATTCTAAGAAATCAAGTGACAATCTTTCTCTGATTTGGTTTAAATGATGATTTTGGTTTAAATGATGTCTTCACCATATTTGTGGCTTCTCTTGTAAACCATCTTCAAATTGCTATTAACCTTGACCAAGTGATCAAGGTCAGCGGTCCTATCAGTGATAGGACTTATTGACAGCACACACCTCCGACACGATGCACTGAGAAGGACAACGTTGCTTCTGTGCAATTCCTGCCACAGGTGCACAACCTCAGTCTAATTATGAAGAAACAACAGACGAACCACACTGAGGGACTCTATAAAATAACTGAGCAGGTCTCAGCAAAAGTATGAAAGCCATGGACGATGAGGAACAATGGAGGAAACTTCACAGGTTGGTGGTGACTAAGGAGACACGATGACTAAATGCAGTGTGGGATCCTGGACCAGAAAAAGGGCATTTAGGACACAATCTGGGGAAATTCAAATAGGACCTGTTGCTCAGTTACAGAGCATTGTACCAACATCAATTTCCTGGTTTAATCACTGCACTATGGTTCTGAAGGTGTTGCCATTAGAAAAAGCTGGGAGAAGGGTATACTCTCTGTACTAATTTTTCTTCCCTCTTTTTTAAAAATTAATTAATTAATTAATTAATTTTTGGCTGCGTTGGGTCTTTGTTGCTGCGCGTGGGCTTTCTCTAGTTGTGGCGAGCGGGGGCTACTCTTCATTACGGTGCATGGGCTTCTCATTGCGGTGGCTTCTCTTATTGTGGAGCACGGGCTCTAGGTGTGAGGGCTTCAGTAGTTGTGGCTCGTGGGCTTCAGTAGTTGTGGCTCGTGGGCTCTAGAGCACAAGCTCAGTAGTTGTGGCACATGGGCTTAGTTGCTCCGCGGCATGTGGGATCTTCCCAGACCAGGGATCGAACCCATGTCCCCTGCATTGGCAGGTGGATTCTTATCCACTGCGCCACCAGGGAAGTCCTCTCTGTACTAGTTTTTCAACTTTTCTGCAAGTCTAAATTAATTCAATATGAAACGATTTTCCTTTTTTTTTTTTTCTTTTAACAAAAGAACTTGCAGTGGCAGAAGCTTCCATGGGGATTACTTTGGATGCTTAAAACAAACAAAACAAAATTATGATTCTACTTTCCTAATTCTGTCATCTCAGATCCTTTTGTAAAACAACTGAATGCCACAGTGCCTCTGAAGTCTTGCACCTAGAATGCAGCTGCTTGTTACTCACTGGCAACAGTATTTCTCTAGTTACAAACTGCAAAATAAATGAGTGTGATACACCAGAAAGCAGGGCTCTGACAAAGCACAAATGAACCAACTGAACCATCGCTGCCAGAGAGGGATGTGATGAGCAAGATGGCCCACGATGCACATTAGGGCTGAGCCAGGACCAGAGGTGCGAGGTTGTTGTGGTCCTGGTGCCACAGAAGAAGTGTCTTCTCAACGGCCTACCTGTCTTTTCCTTGATCTCACAGAGCACACTGAAGAGAGCAGGCTTCATCTGATGACAATTCAGAGCATGCTTTCTGAAAGAGGTGACAGAGGAGCAGGTGAGAAAGAGAAGAGTCATTCTGTGCATGAGAGTAATGATCCTCTATACTGAGTCTGCCAGGTCTGTTGAAAAACCCTCTTATGAAAGGACAGAACCATAGCATTTCAACTGAATTCAATTTGTACCAAATTCAAACAGAGTAATATTCAAAACATTTCCCTTTAAACACTGCAAATTTAAATAATGCAAATAACTCATCAAGAACTATGAAACCTCAAGGTCCAATAATTTGAAAGCAGTGTTCACGCTATTGCTCTAGTGCATAATGCATAAGCGGAAACCCCAGCCATCCTATCCCAGTGTTCTGCAACATTAACTTAGCAAGGACTTCCCTGGTGGCGCAGTGGTTAAGAATCTGCCTGCCAATGCAGGGGACATGGGTTCGAGCCCTGGTCCCGGAAGATCCCACATGCCGTGGAGCAACTAAGCCCGTGAGCCACAACTACTGAGCCCGCGTGCCACAACTACTAAAGCCCGCGTGCCTAGAGCCCGTGCTCCACAACAAGAGAAGCCACTGCAATGAGAAGCCCGCGCACTGCAATGAAGAGTAGCCCCCACTTGCCGCAACTAGGGAAAGCCCACGTGCAGCAACGAAGACCCAACGTGGCCATAAATAATTACAAAAAATATTTTTAGAAGGGTTCCGGGAGATTAACCAAGATGGCGGAGTAGAAGGACGTGCTCTCACTCCCTCTGTGAGAGCACCAGAATCACAACTGGCTGCTGGACAATCATCGACAGGAAGACACTGGAACTCACCAAGGAGGATACCCCACGTCCAAGGACAGAGGAGAAGCCACAGTGAGATGGTAGGAGGGGCGCAATCAGAGAAAAATCAAATCCCATAACTGCTGGGTGGGTGACTCACAGACTGGCGAACACTTATACCACAGAAGTCCACCCACTGGAGTGAAGCTTCTGAGCCCCACGTCAGGCTTCCCAACCTGGGGGTCCGGCAACGGGAGGAGGAATTCCTAGAGAATCAGACTTTGAAGCCTAGTGGGAATTGATTGCAGGACTTTGACAGGACTGGGGGAAACAGAGACCCCATTCTTGGAGGGCACACACAAAGTAGTGTGCGCATCGGGACCCAGGGGAAGGAGCAGTGACCCTGGGGGAGACTGAACCAGACCTACCTGCTGGTGTTGGGGGGTCTCCTGCAGAGGCGGGAGGTGGCTCTGTTTCACCGTGGGGACAAGGACACTGGCAGCGGAGGTTCTGGGAAGTGCTCCTTGGCATGAGCCCTCCCAGAGTCTGCCATTAACCCCATCAAAGAGCCCAGGTAGGCTCCAGTGTTGAGTTGCCTCAGGCAAAACAACCAACAGGGAGGGAACCCAGCCCCACCCATCAACAGTCAAGTGGATTAAAGTGTTACGGAGCTCTGTCCGCCACAGCAACAGTCAGCTCTACCCACCACCAGAGCCTCCCATCAAGCCTCTTAGATAGCCTCAACCACCAGAGGGCAGACAGCAGAAGCAAGAAAAACTACAATCCTGCAGCCTGTGGACCAAAACCCACAGTTACAGAAAGATAGACAAGATGAAAAGGCAGAGGGCTATATATCAGATGAAGGAACAAGAAAAAACCCCAGAAAAACAACTAAATGAAGTGGAGATAGGCAACCTTCCAGAAAAAGAATTCAGAATAATGATAGTGAAGATGATCCAGGACCTCGGAATAAGAATGGAGGCAAAGATTGAGAAGATGCAAGAAATGATTAACGAAGACCTAGAAGAATTAAAGAACAAACAAACAGAGATGACCAATACAATAACTGAAATGAAAACTACACTAGAAGGAATCAATAGCAGAATAACTGAGGCAGAAGAATGGATAAGTGACCTGGAAGACAGAATGGTGGAATTCACTGCTGCGGAACAGACTAAAGAAAAAAGAATGAAAAGAAATGAAGACAGCCTAAGAGACCTCTGGGACAACATTAAACGCAACAACATTCGCATTATAGGGGTCCCAGAAGGAGAAGAGAGAGAGAAAGGGCCAGAGAAAATATTTGAAGAGATTATAGTCGAAAACTTCCCTAACATGGGAAAGGAAATAGCCACCCAAGTCCAGGAAGTGCAGAGAGTCCCATACAGGATAATCCCAAGGAGAAACACGCCGAGACACATAGTAATCAAAACGGCAAAAATTAAAGACAAAGAAAAATTATTGAAAGCAGCAAGGGAAAAACGACAAATAACATACAAGGGAACTCCCATAAGGTTAACAGCTGATTTCTCAGCAGAAACTCTACAAGCCAGAAGGGAGTGGCATGATATACTTAAAGTGATGAAAGGGAAGAACCTACAACCAAGATTACTCTACCCGGCAAGGATCTCATTTAGATTGGATGGAGAAATCAAAAGCTTTACAGACAAGCAAAAGCTAAGAGAATTCAGCACCACCAAACCAGCTCTACAACAAATGCTAAAGGAACTTCTCTAAGTGGGAAACACAAGAGAAGAAAAGGACCTACAAAAACAAACCCAAAACAATTAAGAAAATGGTCATAGGAACATACATATCGATAATTACCTTAAACGTGAATGGATTAAATGCTCCAACCAAAAGACACAGGCTTGCTGAATGGATACAAAAACAAGACCCATATATATGCTGTCTACAAGAGACCCACTTTAGACCTAGGGACACATACAGACTGAAAGTGAGGGGATGGAAAAAGATATTTCATGCAAATGGAAATCAAAAGAAAGCTGGAGTAGCTATACTCATATCAGATAAAATAGACTTTAAAGTAAAGAATGTTACAAGAGACAAAGAAGGACACTACATAATGATCAAGGGATCAATCCAAGAAGAAGGTATAACAATTATAAATATATATGCACCCAACATAGGAGCACCTCAATACATAAGGCAACTGCTAACAGCCATAAAAGAGGAAATTGACAGTAACACAATAATAGTGGGGGACTTTAACACCTCACTTACACCAATGGACAGATCATCCAAAATGAAAATAAATAAGGAAACAGAAGCTTTAAATGACACAATAGACCAGATAGATTTAATTGATATTTATAGGACATTCCATCCAAAAACAGCAGATTACACGTTCTTCTCAAGTGCGCACGGAACATTCTCCAGGATAGATCACATCTTGGGTCACAAATCAAGCCTCAGTAAATTTAAGAAAATTGAAATCATATCAAGCATCTTTTCTGACCACAATGCTATGAGATTAGAAATGAATTACAGGGAAAAAAACGTAAAAAAGACAAACACATGGAGGCTAAACAGTACGTTACTAAATAACCAAGAGATCACTGAAGAAATCAAAGAAGAAATAAAAAAATACCTAGAGACAAATGACAATGAAAACACGACAACCCAAAACCTATGGGATGCAGCAAAAGCAGTTCTAAGAGGGAAGTTTATAGCTATACAAGCCTACTTAAAGAAACAAGAAAAATCTCAAGTAAACAATCTAACCTTACACCTAAAGAAACTAGAGAAAGAAGAACAAACAAAACCCAAAGTTAGCAGAAGGAAAGAAATCATAAAGATCAGAGCGGAAATAAATGAAATAGAAACAAAGAAAACAATAGCAAAGATCAATAAAACTAAAAGTTGGTTCTTTGAGAAGATAAACAAAATTGATAAGCCATTAGCCAGACTCATCAAGAAATAGAGGGAGAGGACTCAAATCAATAAAATCAGAAATGAAAAAGGAGAAGTTACAACAGACACCGCAGAAATACAAAGCATCCTAAGAGACTACTACAAGCAACTTTATGCCAATAAAATGGACAACCTGGAAGAAATGGACAAATTCTTAGAAAGGTATAACCTTCCAAGACTGAACCAGGAAGAAACAGAAAATATGAACAGACCAATCACAAGCAATGAAATTGAAACTGTGATTAAAAATCTTCCAACAAACAAAAGTCCAGGACCAGATGGCTTCACAGGTGAATTCTATCAAACATTTAGAAAAGAGCTAACACCTATCCTTCTCAAACTCTTCCAAAAAATTGCAGAGGAAGGAACACTCCCAAACTCATTCTATGAGGCCACCATCACCCTGATACCAAAACCAGACAAAGACACTACAAAGAAAGAAAATTACAGACCGATATCACTGATGAATATAGATGCAAAAATTCTCATCAAAATACTAGCAAACAGAATCCAACAACACATTAAAAGGATCATACACCATGATCAAGTGGGATTTATCCCAGGGATGCAAGGATTCTTCAATATATGCAAATCAATCAATGTGATACACCATATTAACAAACTGAAGAAGAAAAACCATATGATCATCTCAATAGATGCAGAAAAAGCTTTTGACAAAATTCAACACCCATTTATGATAAAAACTCTCCAGAAAGTGGGCATAGAGGGAACCTACCTCAACATAATAAAGGTCATATATGACAAACCCACAGCAAACATCATTCTCAATGGTGAAAAACTGAAAGCATTTCCTCTAAGATCAGGAACGAGACAAGGATGTCCACTCTCACCACTATTATTCAACATAGTTCTGGAAGTCTTAGCCATGGCAATCAGAAAAGAAAAAGAAATAAAAGGAATACAAATTGGAAAAGAAGAAGTAAAACTGTCACTGTTTGCAGATGACATGATATTATACATAGAGAATCCTAAAACTGCCACCAGAAAACTGCTAGAGCTAATTAATGAATATGGTAAAGTTGCAGGATACAAAATTAATGCACAGAAATCTCTTGCATTCCTATACACTAATGATGAAAAATCTGAAAGAGAAATTATGGAAACACTCCCATTTACCATTGCAACAAAAAGAATAAAATACCTAGGAATAAACCTACCTAGGGAGACAAAAGACCTGTATGCAGAAAACTATAAGACACTGATGAAAGAAATTAAAGATGATACCAACAGATGGAGAGATATACCATGTTCTTGGATTGGAAGAATCAACATTGTGAAAATGACTATACTACCCAAAGCAATCTACAGATTCAATGCAATCCCTATCAAATTACCAATGGCATTTTTTACGGAACTAGAACAAATCATCTTAAAATGTGTATGGAGACACAAAAGACCCCGAATAGCCAAAGCAGTCTTGAGGGAAAAAAACGGAGCTGGAGGAATCAGACTCCCTGACTTCAGACTATACTACAAAGCTACAGTAATCAAGACAATATGGTACTGGCACAAAAACAGAAACATAGATCAATGGAACAAGATAGAAAGCCCAGAGATAAACCCACGCACCTATGCTCAACTAATCTATGACAAAGGAGGCAAAGATATACAATGGAGAAAAGACAGTCTCTTCAATAAGTGGTGCTGGGAAAATTGGACAGCTACATGTAAAAGAATGAAATTAGAATACTCCCTAACACCATACACAAAAATAAACTCAAAATGGATTCGAGACCTAAATGTAAGACTGGACACTATAAAACTCTTAGAGGAAAACATAGGAAGAACACTCTTTGACATAAATCACAGCAAGATCTTTTTTGATCCACCTCCTAGAGTAATGGAAATAAAAACAAAAATAAACAAATGGGACCTAATGAAACTTCAAAGCTTTTGCACAGCAAAGGAAACCATAAACAAGACGAAAAGACAACCCTCAGAATGGGAGAAAATATTTGCAAATGAATCAATGGACAAAGGATTAATCTCCAAAATATATAAACAGCTCATTCAGCTCAATGTTAAAGAAACAAACACCCCAATCCAAAAATGGGCAGAAGACCTAAATAGACATTTCTCCAAAGAAGACATACAGACGGCCACGAAGCACATGAAAAGATGCTCAACATCACTAATCATTAGAGAAATGCAAATCAAAACTACAATGAGGTATCACCTCACACCAGTTAGAATGGGCATCATCAGAAAATCTACAAACAACAAATGCTGGAGAGGGTGTGGAGAAAAGGGAACCCTCTTGCACTGTTGGTGGGAATGTAAATTGATACAGCCACTATGGAGAACAATATGGAGGTTCCTTAAAAAACTAAAAATAGAATTACCATATGACCCAGCAATCCCACTACTGGGCATATACCCAGAGAAAACCGTAATTCAAAAAGACACATGCACCCGAATGTTCATTGCAGCACTATTTACAATAGCCAGGTCATGGAAGCAACCTAAATGCCCATCAACAGACGAATGGATAAAGAAGTTGTGGTACATATATACAATGGAATATTACTCAGCCATAAAAAGGAACGAAATTGAGTCATTTGTTGAGACGTGGATGGATCTAGAGACTGTCATACAGAGTGAAGTAAGTCAGAAAGAGAAAAAAAAATATCGTATATTAACGCATGTATGTGGAACCTAGAAAAATGGTACAGATGAGCCAGTTTGCAGGGCAGAGGTTGAGACACAGATGTAGAGAACGGACATATGGACACCAAGGGGGGAAAACTGCGATGGGGCGGGTATGGTGTTGTGCTGAATTGGGCGATTGGGATTGACATGTATACACTGATGTGTATAAAATTGATGCCTAATAAGAACCTGCAGTATAAAAAAACAAACAAACAAAACAACTAATACTAAACTTTCATTGGGTTATTTGTATGGAAATATGTTAATATAAATGTTTCAGACATTACATGAAATTTCTAAAAATCTTATATGTTCTGGTATAATGTTATAAGTAATAATCCTAGTTATTACTTTAAAATGTATATCTCAGAAATAACTAATTTTCTTGTCAACTGCATTATTATGAACTTTCATCAAATCTTTAACCGTGGTCATTTTTAAGTCTTTTGTCATTTACAGACAGTTCTGGGTGTACTCTGATGATTTTGCAAATATGTTCCTATAAAAGGGTTTCATCTTCAAGAAATTCATGGAAAAGACTCTGACAAGTACAGGTTTCTGGTAACTGACTGTACTGCTGAACTGAATGAATAAGCATTTTCAGAACTCTAATGAAAAACTGATGAACTCATAAAAGTGCTAACAAAAGATCAAGATGAAAAAAAAATGAATTACATGGGACTGAGTGAACTGATGAGGATGAGTATAATTTTTGTGACTTTCTGTCTGAATTAAAAAAAAAAAAAATCCCACAAGGACTCAGAGGCAAAGAATATACAAATCAATTTTCACTGCAAAGTAAAGGAGCTGTTACAGTGGAGGATTACTGGACTGAATGTCAATATTATGACATAGTATGAGTGTGTTTCATGTTTGGTAATTGCAATCATTGTTGCTTTTGTTGTGGTCATCCATGTACAATGCTTGGTGTCAGTCTATTTATCTCTTGTAAAAATAAAATACAGTGTGTGTGTGTGTGAAAAAAAAAAAAAAGAAAGAAAAATATTTTTAAAAAAGAAGAAAAAGCCCCATTAACTTAGCAGGTGGTTACTGAGCAGCTTCTAAGTGCCACACACCATTCTAGTGTCACAGAGACACAGATGAGGTCCCTACCCACACAGCAGGAAGGAGAAAGTGAGACACCACACGACACCATACTCACACATGCAAACACACACATATACACCATCGGCAGTGGCAGGTGCCTTGTGGTGACTTAAACTAGAGTGGTAACTAGAAGGCTTATTAGCGTTTGCATGTCTCTAAGGTGACATCAAAGCTGAGATCGGAATGACACGGAGAAGTCAGGCAGGAAGAGATCTGAAGAGAGTAAATATTTAGGCAGAGGAAGCAGCCAGTGCAAAGGCCCTGAGTGAGAACACCCTTGGTTATTATTTATTTATTTATTTATTTTTGCCGTGCCGCACAGCATGTGGGATCCTAGTTCCCTGACCAGGGATTGAACCCTCACCCCCTGCAGTGGAAGTGCAGAGTTGTAACTACTGGACCGCCAGGAAGTCCCCATTCTGGGCTTTTTTGTTTTTTTTTTAAATTATTAGCACCTTTAATTATTATTTATTAATTTATTTATTTTGTCTGTGTTGTGTCTTCGTTTCTGTGCGAGGGCTTCCTCTAGTTGCGGCAAGCGGGGGCCACTCTTCATCGCGGCGCGCGGGCCTCTCACTATCGTGGCCTCTCTTGTTGCGGAGCACAGGCTCCAGATGCGCAGGCTCAGTAGCTGTGGCGCACGGGCCCAGTTGCTCTGCGGCATGTGGGATCTTCCCAGACCAGGGCTCGAACCCGTGTCCCCTGCATTGGCAGGCAGATTCTCAACCACTGCGCCATCAGGGAAGCCCCCCACTCTGGGCTTTTTAAGAGACTAGGATGCTGTAGAATAAGGGGTGAGGGAGAGAGCCATGCGGTTAAGTTGGAGAGGCAAGTGGGGCTGACTGGAAGAGCCTTGTAGTCAGGGGAATGACTCTGGCTTTTGCTCACCTGTGATGGAAACTGTGGTCGGCAGAGGAATGGTCCCCAAAGATGTCCACATGTTAATCCTCAGAACCACTTACAAGGGAAAAAGAACTCTGCAGATGATTAATGTTAAGGACTTTTAGGTGGGAAGATTAACTTGGATTATACAGATGGGCCCAATCTAATCATGTGTCTTTAAAAAAAAAAATTGAAGTATAGTTGATTTACATTTAATCATGTGTCCTTAAAAGTGGACAAACTCTCCCAGCTGTGGTCAGTGAAAGAGATGCAACGACATAGGGTCAGAGACACTACATTGTGGGCTTTGAAGATGGAGGCACTGCGAGCCAAGGAATGCAGGCGGCCTCGACAGGCTGGAAAAGGCAAGGGAGTGGACTCTCCTTCAGAGCCTCCAGAAGGAATGCCCTGCTAACGCCTTGATTTTAGCCCAATGAGAGCCCAATGTTGGACTTGGAACCTACAGAAATGGAAGATTACAAATTTGTATTTTTTAAGCCACTAAGTCTGCGGTCATTTGTCACAGTTGGCAATAGTAATAGAAAACTAATACAGGAAGCAATGGAGGATTTTACAGAGCGGTTTTCACGCGACATGTATTGCATTTTTATTAGCGCTGATTTCTTTGAGATGTAATTCACACACCATGAAGTTCACACTTAAGTATACATACAATTCAGTCACTTTTAGTAAACTCATGACGTGCCAACTATCACCACCTAATTCCAGGACATTTTCATCACCCCAAGAAGAAACCCTGTTCACATTAGTAGTCATTCCACATTTCCCCCTCCTCCCACTCAGCAACCACTAACCTGCCTCTACAGATTTGTGTGGACATTTCATATAAATGGAAATCATACAGTATGTGGTCTTTTGTGACTGGCTTCTTTCACACAGCATGCTTTCATGGTTCATCCAAGATGTGGTGTGTCATTGCTTCATTCCTTTTTATGGTCAACTAATACTCCACTGTTTGAATATATTTTATCTATTCATCAGTTGATGGACAGTTGGGTTATTTCCACCTTTTGGCTATTATGAATGATCCTGCTATGAACATGCATGTACAAGTTTTTGTGTGAGCATATGCCTAGGGAGAAAGGCTGGGTCATATGTTAACTCTATGCTTAACTTTTTAAGGAAATGTCAAACTTTTGCAAAGTGGCTGCACCATTTTACATTTCCATCAGCAACTTATGACATGTCCAATTTCTCCACATCCTTGTCAACACTTGCTACTGTCTTTTTTTATTATAGCCACCCCTGTGGGTGTGAGGTGGTATCTCACTGTGGTTTTGATTTGCATTTGTTTAATGGCTAATGATGTTGCACATCTTTTCATGTGTTTATCAGCTATTCTTTATTTTTATTTTTTTTTCTGGGGTATTTTTGTCTTTTTTTTTTTAATATTTATTGGAGTATAGTTGATTTACAATGTTGTGTTTCTTTCAAGTGTACAGCAAGCCATTCTTCTTTAGAAAAACACCTGTTCAAATCCTTTGTTCATTTTTAAATTGGGCTATTTGTTTTTTTATTGTTAAGTTGTAAGAAAGAGTTCCTTACATATTCTGGATACTAGACACTAATCAGATATATGATTTGCGAATCTTTTCTCCCATTCTGTGAGTTGTCTTTTGACCTTCTTTATAGTGTCCTTTGAAGCACAAAAGTTTTTCATTTTGATGAAATCAAATTTATCTATTTTTTTCTTTTGTTGCTTGTGCTTTAGGGGTCATATCTAAGAAGCCATGGAGTAATTCAGGGTTACAAATGTTTATGCCTATATTTTCAACTAATATGCCTATATTTTCAACTAATAGTTTTTTTTATAGGATTAGCTCTTACACTTAGATGTTTCATCCATTTGAGTTAATTTTTGTACAAGGTGTAAGCTAAGGGTCCAACTTCATTCTTTTGCATGTGGAGATCCAGTTTTACCAGCACCATTTGTGGAAGAGACTTTTCTTTCCCCATTGAATGGTTTTGACACTCTTGTCAAAAGTTAGTTGACCATAGATGTGTCGGTTTATTTCTGCACTTTCAGTTCTATTCCATTGATCTATTTGTCTATCCTTAAGCAAACTGCATTTTATTTTATTTTTTTTTCTGCTAAAATAATAACTTTAATGGAAGATATAAGACAAAAAAATTAGATAAGATTTGGTACAGTATATAACACCAGCAGGGTACAGTGCCAAATTAAGAACAGAAAAAAGGTCTTTAGAAGATAGCAGGTTCTAATATGTATATGTATAACTGTTTCAATTTGTGTACACCTGAAACTAACACATATTGTAAATCAACTATACTCCAATAAAAATTTTTTTAAAAAAGGATAGTAGGTTCTAGCTATTTATCAAACTCTATAAACTTATAAGTAAAGCCTTACCAAATTAGTGTACCAGAGGTACCAAATTAGTATACCAAAGGAATGGGATTTAGAAAGACTGCATTTCTTTTTTGAAATTCAAAGCATCTCTAGGAACTAGAAAAGTTATTTTACAGATGACTACACTAAAATTTTAAACAACAACAAATGACCTACTAAGGCAACGTAAATATGTTTCAAGGCTAGAAAAACTATCCCCATACTTTCCTGACATCACTCTAAACATAAGAATTGCAGTATGCTAAAATCTCAAAGCTAATATATTAAACATATTTGATATTTGGGGCTTTCTGAAATTATTTTTAGAATTTTACTTTACAAGTGGGAAATGCACTTTTAATTTTTTAATGACATTTTCCTCCTAGAGATAGAATGTAGACATTTATATCTTTTCAGAGCAAAAAAGTCATCAAAATAGGAGACTAGCATAGTATCAGCCTACAGATAATGGTTACACATGCATGTGTCTTTATTAGTTTCCTAACCATCAGGAATTTATTTCAAACAAGGCTCTCTAAGCCTTCATTATTTATATGCAAAATCCAGAGAAAACCAGTGTATCAAATTATGATTTAGTGGTCACAATCAGGGAAAATGATACTCTTCCCTGTGAAGAAATACATGTCAGTCGTTGCAGAGGCAATTTAGACCTCTTTTATTGTCTGTTATCCAGGACAAACCTTTGCCAATATCTAATTACCCACGGAATCAAATTTAAATAAGATAAAGTATTAGAAGGTAGCCCATATGATGGGTATAATTTAGATTATCTTAGCCTAAATTTATCTTTTGCTCCTCAATAAAGCACACTGACTCAGATATATGTTCCACAGATGATATGCTTTTTCTTAGTCAGTGCAGAAATATAATTTGTACATCCTGAAAATATCTTTATCTGTCTATCCATGAAGAAAAGCTTCCTCTTATTTGCCTCTGTCTTGTTTTGAATATATAATTCAGAGGTTTACAAACTTTTCCAATGACTGTATTTCAGCATGTGTTTCATCAGGAAACATTTGAAAGGATGTTTTTACTTTACTATTTGAAATTCATTGTTGCTTAAGTTAGTAGTAGTGGGCAGTTTTCCTGTAGAGAGCAATTCCAAACACAATGAGTAGATGTCTGCTGGCTCTAATCAATAGGTTGTACCTCTTGTCCTTTCCCTATATTTGACCACACACTATTCTGTTGTCCATGGCCTCACGCAAATCAAATTGGTCCTTTCTTCCCACCCCTCCCAAAAGGCCAAAACGGTTCAATGGCTAAGTTTTAAATAAGATTTATAACTGCCTGCAATAATCTTTTGAAGTTTTCTTACTAGAATGAATCATGAGTTTTAGGAGAGTTTCTGATTTAGTTGAAGGGCGGGGAGCAACAAGCAATAGTCACAGTATTTTTAAACAGTATAACAATTCAGTGAAGATTATACGTCAACTGATGTTGCCCTGTTTTCTCAGTTTTAAATGATTTTTTTTTTAATTGCTAGGGAACAGGTTTAGACACAGGAAATAAAATACAGGCCAGTCCATTATTTACATGTTCTTCATCTTGGCCATGAGGTCTTCCAAGCTTTCACCAGAATCTTCCACTGTTACTTCAGGTACAGAATCTTCTTGCTTTTGGGGAACTGTATATGCCACTGTAATTCCTTCAGGTAAGTCACGAATTGGACCTGAAGAATTTTTCAGTTCCTCTTCTGAAACCTCAGATGCCAACTCAATACCCCACTCATTGTCGTCATGTATTATCTCTTCCTCTTCTTAAACAACCTCCTGTGTGGGCAGTGCTGCTACCTTTTTCTTATATTCTTCCTGTTGCTTCCTACAATTTCTGTCATCACACTGAGGATTTGGTTTCATGGACATAGTAGAGAAAAAATCCTGCATTGCATTGTATCCAAGGTAAAAACTAACAGTACCAAAATTTAACAGAAACTTTAACACATTTTGTACCAAGATCCCAGCAACCACTCCCATAGCGGTAGGAAGACTGGCTGCACAAACACCTTCTCGTTTCAGAGTCTTCTCATCAATATGTACAGCAACTACAAGCGGTGGCGCACACGCAAAACAAGCAGGTTCTCCAGGAATTATGAGCTGTATATGCCCTGAAACTGCATTTTCACTGACCCCAGACTCCATCCATGTTTGTCCAAGCTCATTACAAGCTGTATTTATTGTCACTCGAGCTTCAAAATTGTCCACGCAGCTAAGAATTAGGTCAACAGGTTTTCCTTCTTCTAATCCACCATTACTTATTCTATTCATGAAACGTTCAAAGTTTTCTACTGTGGTTATATTGTAGTTGTGTACTTCGAAAAGAACATCAGGATTAATGTTCCTCAAAGTATGTTCTGCTGCTTGAACTTTACTTAATCCTGCTTGATGAGGTTGGAAGAAAAGTCTATTCATATTGGCCAGTTTCATCTTGTCATAGTCAAAGAGTAGCAACTTACCAATGCCACGTCTTGTCAGCATTTCAGCAGTCACACTGCCAACTCCACCAACACCTACTATTGCTACAGCAAAGGTACGGATTTTCTCATAGTCGCTTACAATTCCCATTTGTTTCAATGCCATCAGGCGGCGTCTCCGCCGCTCCCGCGGACCTCTCAGTCCAAACTGCATTTTAAAAAGATCACTGTGGCTGCTCTCTGGAGACTGGGCTGGAAGGCAAATATGGAACCAAAGATACCAATCTGGAGGCTGTTACAGCTGGAATAGTCCAGAAATGCTGTTGGCTTAGTTTAGAGTTATGGTAGTAGACATAAAAAGTAGATAGATCTTTGGTTTGGGGAACGGAATCAACAGGAACTCCTGATAAACTGGTGTAGGGTTTTAGGGAAAGAGGAGGTGCAAGGATAACTACTAGCTTTAGGTCTGAGCAACTGGATGGATGGAAATATCATCAACTTCAACAGCGGAGACTGGAGGGCAGCAGGTTTGGGGGAGGAGGGTCTGGAAAGGAGGGTTGTGCTTTGATCAGGTTTCACCTGAGATCCCTATGAGCTACCCAAGAGGAGGTATCAGGTAGGCAGCTGGCACACGGACGTGGACTCAAGGCTGGAGATAAACAATATAAAGATGGAGTCCTGGGCATAGAGATGGCACTTTAAGCCACAAGACTTGAGGGAATCACTATAGGAGAATGTAGATAGAGAGCGGCCCAGGCCCCAGGTTTAGGCATCTGTACTTGTAGAGGTCAAGCAGATGAAAAATCCTGCAGAAGAGACTGGGACCCAACCTGCCAGTGGGGAGGAACCAAGAACAGTTTCAAAGAGAGAAGAGTAATCTGTGAGAAATGCTTCTGAGAGGTGAAGTGGGAGAAGAGACCTTGGATTTAGCAACATGGAGGTCACTGGTGACTCAGCAGAGTGAGAAGGCTGGGAGAAGGTGGGTGGAGGAGGGAGAGGAAGTGGAAGTAGCAAACACAAACTCTTTGACACTTGATCCCAAAAGAAAGTAAAGAAATGTAGCAAGTGCTAAAAGAAAGGGTGTGTATTAATCATGTTTAAAATGTTCTATCTTTTATGATGCTTTGACATCCTGGGGCAGGGAGAGACTGCCCTTCCCAGAGCTAACTAAATCCAGATATAGCAAACAACTTGCCTGAGAGCGTGCCTTTCATATGCAAACTCAAATCCAAAGGCCACACTCCCAATACCTCTTTTATCTAACTCTCAGCACCAGTCAAGATGCTCCCCCCCCCCCCCCCCCCCCCCCCCCGCTTCCCTGGTGGTACAGTGGTTAAGAATCCACCTGCCAATGCAGAGGACACAGGTTCGAGCCCTGGTCCAGGAAGAGCCCACATGCCATGGAGCAACTAAGCCCGTGTGCCACAACTACCGAGCCTGCACGCCTAGATCCTGTGCACCACAACAAAGAGTAGCCCCTGCTTGCCGCAACTAGAGAAAGCCCGTGTGCAGCAACAAAGACCCAACTCAGCCAAAAATAAATAAATAAATAAATAGATAGATAAATAAATTTATTAAAAAAAAAAAAAAAGATGCCCCCAGACCTAGGACTTCCCTGGTAGTCCAATGGTTAAGACTCCATGCTCCCAATGCAGGGGGCCTGGGTTTGATCCCTGGTCAGGGAACTAGATCTCACATGCCACAATGAAGAAGATCCCATGGGCCGCAACTAAGACCCAGCCCAGCCCAAAAGAACAAAAAAAAAGATGCCCCCAGCCCTAAATCACCCCAGGGCCAGGTACCAGATAAAAAGAGACCAACTCTATTGCCCAGAGCCTGCTGAAATTATTGAAACTATCCAATCCTAAACTTGCTCAAACTGTCTACCCTGCCTCGCCCTTTCCTTCCCATGGAAATCACAATAAAGGCTCCAGGCCATTCTGTCCCCTTACTTCTTCTGCCTCCCAAAGGACTTCCCAGTGTGGTGCTTCCCCATGTGGGCCTGCCTCCTCCTCTCAGGAATTTCAAGTGATAAACTCTTCTTTCAAAGTTGTCTCTGTCTTTCTTCTTACCTGATTAAAACAAATCCCAGGTACAAATCAACACAGGGAGAGTCAAGGGAGGTTTTCATTTCTTTGTGTGTTTTTAAAGATACGAGACACTAGCACATGTCTATATGTCCAAGAGCCAGTCTAGGGAGGGGATTTGATAATGCAAGAGAGAGACTGAGGATAACTGCAATCTCAACGGTGTGTTCACCGTTGATGAACAACTTTGATGAGTACTATGCCGTTATTTTAACATTTACTGTTATTATTATTTTAAGTCCTGTCATCCAAGCATTCATTATTAAAAGATGCTATCAAGGAAAGAAAATATACCTGAAAATCAGTAACTTCATGATGGAAGTAAAATATGATTAACACCATGAGAAAGGTTAAACATCTGCCACAACTCACTATACTGTTAATCTATGGGAGAATGTCCTCATTTCCAAATGCCTTCCAAATTCATCATGCGCCCCTGTGGGATGCCTTTCAAAAGGCTAGGGTTGGGGTGCAGAACTCAGATACACGTTTCTGAATCCCAAATATGAAAATGTTAATGGGGGATGAGATTTGGTGCTCTGTAAAGCTGAACCCAAACGTTAGTCTTTCTTATACAGTACACAGTAATTGATCACACAGGATATTATGCCAAAATGTTTTCCTTCCATAAAAGCAGTTATTATCATTAATGAAAATGGCCTCCGGTTAGAGCTTGTTATCCTCTGTAAATATAATTCTAAAAATACAAGGAAAGAGGGGCTTCCCTGGTGGCTCAGTGGTTAAGGACCTGCCTGCCAATGCAGGGGACACGGGTTCAAGCCCTGGTCCGGGAAGATCCCACATGCCGCGGAGCAACTAAGTCCGTGTGCCACAACTACTGAGCCTGCGCTCTAGAGTCCGTGAGCCACAACTACTGAGCCTGCGTGCCACAACTACTGAAGCCCGCACACCTAGAGCCCGTACTCCACAACAAGAGAAGCCACCGCAACGAGAAGCCTGCACACCGCAATGAAGAGTAGCCCCCGCTCCCCGCAACTAGAGAAAGCCCGCGCACAGCAACAAAGATCCAATGCAACCAAAAATAAATAATAAATAAACAGATTAAAAAAAGAATACAAGGAAAGAGAATGAAGCCGGCTGCTCTGCTTCTTAAAGGGGATTCTAGGAATGATTATTCCCAGGTCAGTTTCCTGCTTATAAAACATCTTACTTTAGATACAGTATAAAGCACCTTTGAATGAATACAAAGTAACTTCACAGAATGTTTTTGTGGTTTATTATGAAAAGTAAACAAATGTCTAACCTTTGAGCATGTTCTTGGCCTAGAGGTGATCAAGCAGCTGACAGCAAACCATCAGTGATTACATAAAGTACGACAGACCACATCATTCATCAAAGGGGATGAACTAATTTCTGTGACAGACACATCCTAAGGTGACCCCCACTGAGTATAATCCTCTCTCCTTGAGTTTGGGCAGAATCTGTGACTTGCAAAGTGGCAAAAGTGATGGTATATCGTCTCGCCCGTGGTTATGTTACATTACGACTCCACCTTAGTGGACTGGGGAACGTCACCTGTTGGCCTTGAAGCCAGCTGCCATGTTGTGAGAGGGCCAGTAATGGGGAACTGCAGGCAGCCTCTTGGAGCTGAGAGCAGACCCCCAGCTGACAGCCAGCAAGAAAACAAGAACTTCAGTCCTGCAACTGCAAGCAACAGTTTTGCCAACAACCCTGTGAGACTGGAAGATGACCCTGAGCTTCAGATAGGAACACAGATCAGCCAACACCTTGACCGAAGTCTTGTGAGACCCCCGAGCAGAGGACCCAGCTCAGCTGTGCCCAGATTCCTGCCTGTGGAAACTGAGATCAGTTTTAACTGTTTTAAGCTGTTAGGTTTGTGGTAATTTGTTACATAGCAACAGATAGCTGAGATAACTGAACAGATTGTAAGGCAGTGAATGGGGACTGTGGGGAGAAAAAGAAGGTCTGTGCTCACACCTTTAGCAAGTACGTTACGTGTTCTATGCAACCAAGTATCTGCATTAAAACAAAACAAAATGTTAATGTTTATGAGGAAGCAAAATTCCAATGAATGAAAAATCATAAATCTTTTAAATAAATAAAAGAAACTTCCGAGGATAATCTAAATTAAAAAACAAATCTGCGAATATCCTTTTAAAACCAATGCTAAACAAAACCAATCTGTAACAAAACTATTGAGAGTCACACAGAATCATGCCAGAAAATGAAAGCATACAGCTTTATCATCCTCCAACCCCACTTATTCAATATTTATAGGACAAACATTTATTGAGGCACTAGTATATACCGGTCACTGTATAAGGAGAAAGGAATGTGGGAATGAATAGAACGTAAGTCACATCCTGGCTTCTGCCAACAGTGTACTTATAGCTTCTAATTTTAGCTGTAATTTACTTTTCCAAATTATGGAAAAATCTGCTTTCCTGAACAAGGTATTATTTTATTATATTTATTTATTTTGGAGGTATTTATTTATTTACTTATTTTTTACTCAAGTATAGTTGACTTACAATGTTACATTAGTTTCAGGTGTACACCATAGTAATTCAATATTTGTATAGCTTATACTCCAAACAAAGTTATTATAAAATATTGACTATATTCCCTGTGCTGTACATTACATCCTTGTAACTTACTTATTTTATACCTAGTAGTTTGTACCTTTTAACCCCCTTCACCTATTTAGCCTCTCCCCCAGCCCTCTCCCCCCTGGCAACCACTAGTTTGTTCTCTGTATCTGTGAGAGATTTCTGTTCTGTTTGTTTGCTTGTTTCATTTTTTAGATTTCACGTATTAGTGAAAACATACACTATTTGTCTTTTTCTGTCTGACTTATTTCCTGAGCAAGGTATCATTTTAAATTACTGAGGAATTTGATTTAGAGATATATTCAGAGATCTTATCCTTTAGAATAAGATACTTCTTGACAAAGCTTCCCTGAGAGCGACAATGATTCTAATACCCCAACAAAAGATGAAATCAAATCCCCTTAATTATTCTCGTTTCTAGAAGGACTGTTTTAGCTGACAAATCCAGTCAACAATATTATGCACCGCCTGGAGACAGACCTAGGTAAAGAACAAAAATTAGAAGACATGTTTCCTACCCTGAGGAAATAAAATCTTGATGGAAAACCTAGAAATTCACAGAGGATGCCAAACTCCAGAAAGGAATGCAGCCCAGGAGGCAGATGCCCTGGCATTTTAAAATAAGCTTCTTTGTAAAAGTAAAACTGGGAAGAATCAAACTGTCGTGGGTACCATCAGTCATCTGTAGAGTCATTCTAAAAGCAAACCTACAAACAATGAAACAAAAACAGCTAAGTAAATGGGGGTTGAGAATACGTACTGATACCCAAGTTCAACGATAGAAATTATTACAGTTATTTTAGCAAAATGAAGCCTTGGATCAGGAGGTAGTTTTGGCACCAGGAAACAAGGAAAATTATTTAATACAACACAAGAAAAACTCTGCAGGATTTGAATGAAAGTGCAACCTTTAAATGGAATAAATTTAAGCCTGTGAAAAGCTCATTACGATGTCCTTATTTCCTAATTTGCCCATGGATTGGTCACAATCAACACTACTGTTAAATTTCTTACTCAAAACCACAGAGAGATGAAAATCTCTCTCCTGGGCAAAAGGTGAAATGGCTTCTCACTGCCTGCTCCAAAAAACTCAAACCCCTTAGCAAGGCATTCGAGGCTCTTCACCAGAGTCCTGCTGACCTTCTCCCTCCTCCGGACTTGGGGAAGTCCTACTCCTCTGTCTAGTCCAAGACTCTAATGGGTTGGCCTGTCCTAGCCTGGATTTCTTACTCCCTCCTTTCTTCCGTTTAAAGCATTTACCACGCCTGGCCCGGGCATGATGAGGGCCTCAACTTACTCATTTCAGAAATTCCAGGCCAGCACCATACTTGGCACACTAACTGAGCAAAGATCTGTTGAACTGAACTGAAGGAAAGGTAGAGGCTAGAGATGTGACACTAGCAGAGTAGAAACGAAGAGTTTGAAGGCAGAGCTCTGACGTCTCTAGACTTCAGTGGGGCAAGTGGAGAATCAAAAACTAGGGTGAGAACTGCTAGGTTCCACAGTCAAAGAAGGGAGCAGAAGCCAGAGGCGCACAGGGCTCGGCTGGGGGCCCCTCTTCTTGGTCTCGGTTCTAGGGCCGAGCCCACAGGGGGCACTCATCCACTCTAGGAATGAAGGGAAAATATTAAGGGGTTTAATAGTGCTACATGACAAGAGAGACAATCAAAAAGGATGATGGCCAAGACACTAGATTTGGGGAATTCCCCGGCGGTTCAGTGGTTAGGACTTGTCTCTTTCACCACCTGGGCCTGGGTTCAATCCCTGGTAGGGGAACTAAGATCACGCAAGCCACACGGTGAGGCAAAAAACAAACAAACAAACAAACAAAAAACCCACAAAAAACCAACACCAAAAAAGACACTAGATTTGGGCAGGAGGAAGTGATGAATAAAGGAGAAAGCTGCTTTAATGAGAAATAAGAGCAGGGGCCTTTAAACCACTGGAGGGCTCAATCTGAAAGAGAAATGAGTGTCTCAAGACATTTCTGAAGAATGGATGGTAGAGAGGAGCTAATGACTATTGAACTTTCTTCTGATCCAGGACCAATACTTTAGAAAGGCTGGAGTACTTTGAGAAGTACTTAAACAAGGAACAGAATAAACACCATGCTCACCTTGCCTGCGCCCGCCCGGAGCCAGCGATCCTTCACGCACCCAGCATCCAGTGAGACGCGCTGCGCACCGACGGAGCAGACATGGGCAGAGCGATGGTGGCCAGGCTCGGACTGGGGCTGCTGCTTCTGGCACTGCTCTTACCTACGCAGATTTATTCAAATCAAACAACTGTTGTAACACCTTCAAGTAATTCCTCCCAGCATACCTCAGCTGCCCCCAATCCAGCGAATGCCACCACCAAGGCAAGTGACGGTGCTCTGCAGTCAACAGCCAGTCTCTTGGTGATCTCGGTCTCCCTTCTACATCTCTACTGTTAAGAGACTCAGGCCAAGAAACATCTATACTTCCCCATCCTCTAAACCCAATTCAGATGGCATCCAGACATCCAGTGTGACAAGGGAAAAAAAAACAGGTCTTCATTGAATGAATCTGCTAGTTCCACACCTTATTTTATTGACAGAAACTGTTGAGGATCCCAAATTTGATTGGTTTGAAGAGCATGTGAAGGGTTTGACTAGATGATGAATGCCAATATTAAATCTGCTGGAGTTTCCTGTACAAGATGAAGAGAGACAACATCCAAAATTAGTTAAGAGGTGATTTCCTTAAATGTGGCTTAAGAAGTATGGACACATAAAACTCTACCTTGAAAGTGAGAATAGATTTTATCTTACCTAGAGATAAAGAATGGGATGTGGAACAGAGATTCAGTTTTCATTTGTTCATTAAATTTATAAGGCCATAAAACAATGAGGTAAAACAAAGCTTCTGTGATTCTATTTATATGTACATTAGAAGGAACTTCCAGGTGTTACTGTAAATCCTCAGTGTGTTGTTTCAGCAGTACTAATTTAACGCTGATGTACTCTAGAGAAAATTTTATGTTAAGCTATTGCTGTTCTCTTGGGAACTGAACTCTTTCCCTTGGGGTTTGGGTTTGACATTGCATTTGAATTTTTATATAGTCATTGATATGTATCAGGGCAATGATGGATTGGAATCTACCCCAAATCCAAGCATAATGAGTACATTTTGCTTATATACTTATCAACTATTCTTATTCAAAAAGAGCAGTAGATTCATTTAGCTAAACAGATAACAAAGAGTAGAATTACATTTATCTCAACTAATTTCAAAATGCTTTTTATTTCTGCATATGTCGAATACTTTTTACAATTTAAAAAATGATCTGTTTTGAAGGTAAGATTGACAAATCTTGAAACTAAAAAGGCAAATATGTGAAGGAGCTAAACATTTGGCAAGGGAAGACTGGAAGCTTGCTTACATTAAATTCAGAAAAACTTTTATACTCTTTTCTGTAAATACTTCTTTTTAAACTGAATCGGAATAGCCACATTTGGAACACTTTATGTTATCATTCAATATTTTTAGATAGTTAGAACCTGGTCCTAAGCCTAAAGTGGGCTTGATTTTGGAAAGTAGATCTTTTCACAACTGCCTTGATGCACAGAAACCTTTTTAAAAATAGACACTCCCTAAAGTCTTTTGTTCGCATGGTCACACACTGATGCTTAGATGTTCCGAAATCTAATATGGCCACAGTAGTCTTGATGACCAAAGTCATTTTTTTTCCATCTTTAGAAATCTACACTGGAACAACCATATCCAACAGATCTCAAGCTACTGTCTGTGTGAATGAACATTCTCTTTTGTTTCATACCTGAATGCTGTACATCTATTTTGGATTGTATATTGTGTTTGTGTATTTATGCTTTGATTCATAGTAACTTCTCTTGTTATGGAATTGATTTGCATTAAACACAAACTGTAAATAAAAAACAAAACAAAACAAAACAAAAAACACCATGCTCACTCCTTGCTTGGCAAGGAGTTCAAGGCCATGCTCGATTGTATAGCAGCTAAAGCAGGCAGTCACCCCACTGAGTCCCCCCTTGAAGGCCGTGCCCTCCACTCATGCCTGATAGAACCACACTGCATGCTTTCCTGTTCCGTGCCTTCCCTGCACACGTGCTTGCCCCAGCCTGGAATGCCGTGCCTTCTCGGCCTAGGCAAAGCCTCTCATCCAGGTCACAGTCATCTCCTAGGGGGGGTGCTTCTGTCCCCCCAAGCCTGACTTCAGCTGGATTCTAGTGTCCCATGGTACACATTCCACAAGCTCTCATCTTGCTGACAGGTAGTCTCCCTTGCCCTGGCTGATTGATACCTCATCACCCTCTTTCCGGTTGCCCCTGCACTGCACTCTCCAGCGTCTGCCTCTCCTGAACTGTGAGTTTTTGGGACTCACTGCTGCATCCCCAGACCTGGCACAAAAGGAAGGTTTACTGAGCAAATGAGATTAAATTAGTGAGAACGAACTTTAAAAAACATCTTCTGAAGCCTTAGTCCAACTTTCCAATCTGCCACGGCACCGGATCACCTCCGAGCTCCTCTGAGCCGGAAGTGATGTCATGTCCTAGTGAGCCCGTGGGAGCTCTGGCAAGAGCAGGGAGGGCAGCAAGTCAGCACCAGAGTTCAAGAGAACCAGGCCAAGTCTCCATCCAACCACCCCCTAGTTGTCTAACCTCAGGCAAGTTCTTACTCAGGTCCAACTCCTCATCTAGAAACTCAGCGAAACCACCCACTTCCTAGGGTTACTGGGAGGCTTAAATGAGAGAAAAAAATCATGGTTGTCATTGTCATCAACCACTGTATTCTGACAGAGGCACTCGGTAACTGTCACTTAAATGACTGAGTGATACCTGCTCACTTATGAAACTTTTCTGAAACATTCTGCATATTGCTTTACATATTGATAAAACCACTTCAAAAGGGATTTTGCTGTGATCCTAGATAGCTTCAGGAAATTGTTTTAAAACCAACAAAATCGGGACTTCCCTGGTGGCACAGTGGTTAAGAATCCGCCTGCCAGTGCAGGGGAGATGGGTTCTATCCCTGTTCTGGGAAGATCCCACATGCTGCGGAGCAACTAAGCCCGTGAACCACAACTACTGAGCCCGTGTGCCACAACTACTGAAGCCCACGTGCCTAAAGCCTGTGCTCTGTGAGAGAAGCCACTGCAATGAGAAGCCCACGCACCACAACGAAGAGTAGTCCCCGCTCAATGCAACTAGAGAAAGCCCGCATGCAGCAATGAAGACCCAATACAGCAAAAAATAAAATAAAATAATAAAAAATCCAACAAAATCCAACTCTTAGGAAAAGCACACCAAGGACAGCAAGACTTTCCTTTGGCACTAGACAAAGCCAAGCTAAGCATGTTAACCCAGGAGCAGAGCTAAAGCCTGCAAGCAGTCTAAGAACACAGACTGCCAGGCACCAAGTTGACTGGTATCTACAGAACCTCCTTAAGGGTGATGAAAAAGAAAATTTCAGCTCTGAAATTTTACTTCCCGGCTTTGGACTAATAGATCCTCTCATGCTAATGCTATCTGGCTTTAGGAAATTCCAAACCATAAATTCCTCTTCTGACCCCTTGCATTCTTTGATGGGCGTGCTGAAAGCTCAATGCTCTCTGACATGCATTAATGTACGTACTTCTAGAGGTCTGTGTTTCCATATTTAGTATCCCAGAGGTACCAAGACGAGGGGCACACCATTCACTTGACAGTACATGCCTTGCCATTTGAGTAAGTTTTAAGGATAGTCAAACTTATGTCATCATCTCCTTTTAATATTCGGAATTTAATCCATATTCCAGGAAAAGGCTGCAGAAATACTGGAGGAATGAAGAAAGTCAGGCAAATTTTGACTAGTAGAAAATACCTAACAAGTCATACATGTAAAAATCAAATTTAAAAAAAGTTCAGAGAAATCTTTTCTTCCTAAGGAAAGCTATGGAGGCCCTAATTACAGTATCTATTATGTTGCCCAAAGGCCAACCTCTAAATATACTCTTTTTAGTTTCAGGTTCACCACCGCATATGCCATATAGCTTACTCTTAACACATGTATAATAGTGACCATTCTCCATCATATTTTTATTCGTTATATGTAAAGTTTTTTTGCCCTAAAAACCTTATTACCATTTCCCAATGGTCATTTTCTACTACACTCAAGTTCTACAGACTAATGCAAAGTTGAGCTATGGTTTTATAGACCATGTAAAGGAAATATAGAAACAACCCTGGGACTTCTAAAACTTGATTTCCTTAGACTGAAAATGTAAACAGATTCTGCCCCCTGCATTGGGAGTGCAGAGTCTTACCCACTGGACCACCAGGGAAGTCCCTGAATGTTTAATTAAATTAATTTATTTATTTTTGGCTGCGTTGGGTCTTTGTTGCTGCACGCAGGCTTTCTCTAGTTGTGGTGAACAGGGGCTGCTCTTCGTTGTGGTGAGCAGGCTTCTCACTGCTGTGACTTCTTTAGCTGCGGAGCACGGGCTCTAGGCGTGCGGGCTTCAGTAGTTGCAGCACACGGGCTTAGTAGTTGAGGCACTTGGGCCTAGAGAGCACGGGCTTCAGTAGAGGTGCGTGGGCTCAGTTATTGCGGCGTGCAGGCTCTAGGGCATGTGGGCTTCAGTAGTTGTGGCTCGTGGGCTCTAGAACGCAGGCTCAGTAGTTGTGTCGTACAGTCTTAGTTGCTCTGCAGCATGTGGGATCTTCCTGGACCAGGGATCAAACCCATGTCCTCTGCATTGGCAGGCGGATTCTTAACCACTGCGCCACCAGGGAAGTCCCCTGAATGTTTATTTTAATTCATTTTAATTTACAGAGACACATGGCAAGTGGCTACCACATTGGACAGTGTAGCTCTCTAGAGCATCTTCATGCCCTTGCAAGCAAAAGGTCAAGAACTGACCACAACAGCCAAATCTGCCAATCTGGCAGCACAACCCACCTGTCATTCCAACATGCAGAATGACTTGAAGGGCCAGTCCTCTTCAGCTGCCTCTTCCAGAACATCAGGTCTGCACCCCAGGTCTCCAGGATGACACTGTTGACCATTCTGCTTCCTTTTAAAATCAGGTTTCCAAAACTCACCCCTCAGCCTTCCCAGCTCTAGAGTTTTCACACTGACTTGTTAGGAATCTCACTACTAGACAAAAAAAGTGAGTCCACCACTGACGAGGGGCAGCTTCCAGGCCCCAGGACACCTGAAGCCTGAAGATTCTCAAAGGTGTGGTACACAAGCACACTGTCAGGGGGCATGGTTAGGAGGGGACCCAGAGATTGCACCAGATTTTCAAAGGGGCCAATGATTCAAACACTGGTTAACAACTCTGGGAGGGGAGAAGAACTTTGGAACCTGAGAGTCCTGACAGACAAGCCCTCAACCCTAGTCTGATAACCTTACAAACCCTTCATAAAGGTATTCAAAAGAAGCAAAGGAAACAAATCTATGTAAACTTCAACATGTTGTAAAATTTATTATTATAAAAACTAAGGCTACACATGATAGAGTGACATACTCAGAAAATCCTTGGCAAACGAGAGAAAATTTCCTGCCTTCCCGGTCCCATATAAGAAATGAATGAGAACGTGATCAGTGAAAGATCCAAATCAGAAAACACAAAACTGTCCCTCTCTAGGAAAAGCTCAGGGTGTCACCAAAGAAGGTCAGAAGATCATTCAAGAAGACTGGTTATCTATCACACAGGAAACTTCCAGCTGACGTGGGCTGAATTTCAACCAAGACAATGCATTCCAAACTCCCCAGTGTCCCTCTACTATCTGTGTAGCCAGAAGGAAAAACAATACACAGTTCACTATTTGAAGACTATTCAGCTATAATAACAAAATGAATTACACACAAGCATGTGGAGCTGCCTTCCTAATAACGTAGAAAGAATCCAGGTTTAAGGAGAGTAGGTGTGCTTCCCTTCTTTAAACACACGGTGACAAAGCAGGTTGAGAAGGCCTCAAATCTGAGATGAAAAATTCTTTCTTGCTAGCCGGTTGAGCTAAATTGACTCCAGGGGCTCTTAAGGGGTCGGCAGCGCACAGAGATGAAACCGTTCTCTCCTGTTTCAGAGAGGGGGCAGGGTCAGAAAGACCTCACCAGTTGAAGTGAAGCCAAAGGCCAGTGAAGCCAAAGGCCTCACCCAGTTGGCTGATCAGGAAAGACACAATCTGCTTCCCTGCCCAAGCTGATAATCTACCAGGCAGCAAGGTTTACTGTGAGGAAAAGACCCACCCAAGCTGTGTTTTCTCCAGGGTGGAGTAAGTGGCCCGCCCACTTGAGGACTGAAGGCTGGTGTCTGGACTTGGGTGACTTTTAGGGCCTTGAATTTATCTAAAGGCTACACAAGGAGTGGGGCAGATGTGAAGCTTCCAAAGTCTCAAAATAAAAGCTCCAGGGATCTTTCTACCTCAGGAAGAAACCAGGAATCAGCTACCTAACAGCTATGTTGTAAGGCAAGTGTAATGACCCCCTGTTCAGTTTCTTAGCCTTAAAAGAAAAACGACTCTCTTTGAGAACAGCAAGAAGAGGTGACTGACTGCATTCCATTCTAAGCCTACCTAGGGGAGTCTAGAATCTCAAGAGATTGTTACAAGAAAAAAGTAGCAGCCTCGGGGCAGTGCAGGGTGACACATGCCTGAGGAAGGCCACATCTGAGCGGAGTTCGCTCCTTAAGCAGCTCCTGGCCTAGAACAGAAGGAACACAGGTAGCTCCACAAGCACCCAAAGCACTGCTTCTGTGGTTCCTGGGTGTGAAGAGCCCATTTTTCCCCTTCCCTAGCTCCTACCAATCCTTCCAGAATCTAAGTGCCACAAAATTTCACTGAACGCTAGGTACCAGGCATTGTGCACAGCCCTGGGAATACAAAGGAAAGTACAACAATGCCCTTGCTCTCAGACTGGCTTAGCGAAGAAGGCATCACAGAAGGGCACCCTCTCCTGTCCCAGCTTCTTTTGTGCCAGGAATTACCTCTACTCAGCACACCGCTATTATGATGACTGTTTATGAGTTAGTCTCCCACACACCTTCCTTCTGAATGAGCTCTGAAAAGGCAGAGAACATCTTAGCCATCTTGGTTTCTGTAGCACCTAGCACAATGCTCCAGTGGTGTACAGTGGGGTTATGTGTGTGTGACACTCTTAACTTTCCAGATAGAGGCCGTGAAACTGTGGAAAGAGACGACATTCCACAAGAAGCAAAGGCAAGAAAGTTTGAAGAATAAATGCCTGCCATGTCCACCTTTTACTTGCCTCCTCCTTTCCTGGGGCTGCTGTTCACCTGGCTTTGTAACCCCTCCTCACTAGAAGGTTCTAGGCACTGCACAGTCCACACCGCTACACCCTGGTCCCATCCACAGGGACCATCCCTTACCCCCAAACAAGTCCCATTCAACAAGACCTCATCCTCCAAAAGGACGTGATTCTGTGCTTTGCTACCTTCTAATAATTCAAGCAGGCCCCAAACACAATGGGCTGCCTTGTGAAGCACATTTTACCAATCCTGGCTCACTGACAAGTGGTGGGTGGAGGTTAAGTGGGACAGGTGGTCTTAAAACCACTGTGATTTTCCCACTGCAACTGAAATAAAATCCAAACTCTTTCCTGAGACTTGGCCCCATGTGATCCTGGTTCCAGACTCTCTCTGCTGTACTGGGGACTTTCAGTCCCTGGCTCTGCATTCTTCCTGCCCTTTCCCACCTTCGGGACTCTGAAGGTGCTGTGCCCTCTCCTGGCTTCCCACAGCTTGCCAACTCTTTACTTACAGCTTTTAGCACAACTTATACTTAGTTTTGCTACTTACTTTCTCTCCCTCAAACCATGCGCTTGAGATCAGTGACTACGTCAGCACCCAGCTCCGTGCCCCGCACATAGTGCCTAATAAATATTCACCAAATTAATAAAAAAGGGGGTCCTCCGTCCCCATCCAGCTCCCCCACTAACCTTTTTTCTGGATGCTTCCCGAATCAAATCACACCATCTCTTCATTCCCGAGTCCCATTTCCCACAACTCATTCTCCATTACCTGCCCCCAGAACTTCCCATCCTCATAAATACCACTGATCCATTTAGTTGTCCATCCTTCACAAATCCCGTGTGCACCCATCTCTCAGCCCTTACACCCCCCAACACTCCTCTTTCCCCTTACATCCATAAACCCTGAAACCACCTTTCACCATAAACCTCTCCATCCACAAACTCCCCTTAAACCCATCCCTCTCACCCCAAGATGAGCTCCTAAAACCCAGCACCCACAGCATAGCGCCATAAGCCCCCTTTCAATCCGTTCCATTTTAACTCCAAACATCCCTTAGGCCTCAGAACCCCCCTTCAGTCCTCCTCAAACCTCCCGCCCCCCCATCTGCCCTCTCCCTCTCCGCCCAGACTCACCACCCCATCTCTCACCCTGCACCCTCCTCGCCCCTCACGCCCCCAGCCGCCCCGGCCCTGGCCCCTCGGCCCGCCCCCTTCACTGAAGCGACTTTGGGTGGCCCCCGCCGAGCCCGCGCCAGCACCTGGCCTGCACCTCGTCTAGGCTCTGGTCGGTGATGGCCATGATCTGCAGGACGTCGTCCGTGTCGGAGCCCGGTGGGGGCCGGGGCGGTGAGCGGCGCGGGGCAGGGGGGCGGCGGCGCGGGGCGTCCATGAGCGGCGAGGCCTGGCAGGCGCTCAACCAAGGAGCAGCCGAGCCTGGAGAGCTCACGCGGACGTCGTAGCCAACTGCCGCCGTCTGTGCGCGTACCACGCGCGCCCCCGGGCCCCACCCCCCTCCGCCTACGGCCAACCGCCGCCAGCCAGGCGACCGCGCCCCGCCCAGGGACACGCCCTACTATCTCCGTCAGCCAACCGCCGCCGCGCGGGCCGCCGTGCCTCGCCCACAGGCACGCCCCTAACAGCCCCTCCTATCTGCCTAGGACTCGGTTGGGGGTTGCTGAGGCAACGGCGCTTTCTACCCCCACCCTCCTCCAGCCGGAGAGGGCAAGGCCGGCTTTGCTCTGCTTCAGAGACCCCACCTCCCACATCTCCACCTCCCTCAACCATTCCTGCTCAGAGACACTTTACACCGCACACGTCCTTAGAACGCCCCCTTCTAAGAGAGCCCGCACATCTCCTCAGAGTCCCCACTCCTCAGGGACCTCACTTCTCAGAGCCAATCCCCCCCCAGACCCCACTCTTCCTCACAGGCTCCCATGTCTCAGAGCCTCCCACTCCTCAGGGACCTACACATCTCAGAGTCTTAACTTCTCAGAGCACTGCACTCTTCCTCCAAGCCACCCCTTGCTTCTCAGACCCTCCCTAGCCTCTCAGAACCCCTCAACACCCCTACCCCCATTCATCTCCAGAAGCCCGAAGCCCCAGACGCCTGCTCCCCTCAGCCTCAGTGCCAGCAGGTGGGTCACTTGGGCTCCCGGCCTCCCGGTTCCCCCTCCCCCCACCTCTAATATTCCATAGGGGGTAAGGGTATGTGTGGTGATGGTGGTTGGAAGGTCAAAACTGAGAGATTTTCTCAGTTGCAGAAATCACTTCTATTCACCTTTCAAGGTCCAGCTTAAGAGTGACCTTGCTTTATTCATTCTTTTGCTCTACAGCATTCCGCTAGCACGTGAAGGATGCTTTCTGAGGACCTACCCTGTGATGCACCCCCAAATCAGAGCGAGTCTTCACAGGCCTTTGTTTCTAGCTGTTAGGAGTCCTGCCATCAGAGGATTCTTGTGAGAGAGAAAAGGATTTATTCTTGGACATAAATCACTTCTCCAAAGTCATGGGACCTCCTAGAGCCTGTTTGCACTGGGGACAGACTCCAGACCAGGCTCATAAAGGGACCTCAACCTCCTGGGAACCCTTCAGGACAGGGCCCATCTTCTTCCCATTGCTGCTGGAGAGGAAATGCAAACACCGACTGGTCTGATTAGATTCGGGCACTCCAAAGGGAATGGAAATGAATGATGTAGGCTAGTGTAAGAACAACCTGGAAAGCTCCTTGATGAAGGAAACCTGACACTTGGCCCCAGTAACAGGAAGTACTAGAACATGTGGGGACCATGGAGAGCTGGTACCCTGTACAAAAGGTCAGCCACTAGTGCAGCACCACACAGGAGATCTGAAAAGTAGTGGGAAACTTTGGCATCCTTCAGAGAACAGTGGCGGGGGGAGAGGTTGAGAGCTTCAGGGACCATCTGAGACAAAAACCTTAAGTCACCTGGTGGAGAGGAGAGACCTACAGAGAGGGAAAAACTGATGGGACAAGATACCAAAGGAGACCAGAAGAGTGGGTTAGAACCTGGAAGATGCTGAAGCAAGAACAGCCAGCTCAGAGCAGGTTAAACAGAGCTACCTTTGGAGACCATCAGGGGTTCCCACCCCATAGGAATGGTTGGCTGCCTTGGCACCCAAAGTGATACTTTTGTCCAAAAGGCCTAGAGCCCCCTGGAGACAAGGACTATGTACCCACCCACGTGGCTGAAGGTGCTGGCCTAGGTCATCACTTCCGAGATTCAGGCCCCAGGCTCAAGGAGCCACATTGCCTACCTTGAACCCTGGAGAAGTACTTAGCACCCCAGTTTGTTCTTGCCTCCTCACAGAGCTGTTGTAGGGCAGGGAGAGTTTTCCCAAAGGGAAACTCAGCCCCATTTAATGTAGAAAGATCTACACGTTTTTGGTTCTTTGGCAATGCATGCTTTAGTAGTTTAAGAATTCAGCCTCTGATGGGAGGCCTGGGTTCAAATTCTGGCTAGGTATGTAAGCAGAGAGAATCCAGATCCTGGTTTACTCCGTGTCTAGCAGAGTGCCTCTGTGTATCTGAGAGGGGACTCATCATGGGTCTGGCACATCTGAGACCATAGGGTGAAGTGGGGAAAGCCAGGCTGAGCTTGTGACCAACTCCGGACTTTGTGGAAATCCGAAGTCCTTTCCTCAGGGGCCTCTCTAGTCCCTCGATGTATCTCTGTGCCCTTTGGAAACTATGTAACCATGGGCCAAATTTCAATCTCTCTGAGCCACTGTCCTCACATGAAAATATATATAATACCTATGCCACAAGATGCAGGTGGTGATTAAATAATACACCTAAAATGCTTATCAGTGTGCCAGGCACATCAGAGAAGCTTGAGAAATGGCACCTCTAAAATCCTGCATTCTGGTCCATGGACCCCACTACCCCAAGCCCACAGGTGTGTATGTAGGTGATGGAGTGGGCAGTGGGATGGACACACCTGACTATTAACAATCTGGACTCAGACAAAGGGGCAGGCAGGTGAGAGAAGCCTCACACAGGCCAGAGACTACTCTGGGCTCCAGAGGATGGAGACAGAGAGGCAGGTGGCAAGATGAAGGCAGGGAAAGAGGTGGAGGAGACAGAAGCAAAAGGGAACAACAAGAGAGATGGAGCAATAGCCATGCAGAGACCAAAGGGGAATGGGAACAGGGCCCAGGAGATGCCATGTTGCAGGATCCCAGCTCAGCCTGAGCTGAGGTAGACAACTCTGGGACACAGGGACAGACAGATTAAGCTTACAACAGAAAAGGCTTTGGAGACCTCAGAGCGGAAAGGTTTACTCCTTATATTACACCCTCCTTGTAGACCCACTTAATTCTTATGGGGATAGGCAAGACCACTGGAGGCTGCAAGAGGCCATAAACCTTTCCCAGCTCATGCTCAGCACTCCTCAGTCTGTGCCCCTTAACAATCAGCCTCAGGCAGATGGGGCACCCAGGGTCCATCCTTGTTACCCTGTCGCACTGGGCAGCGTGGCCTGAGGGGGCCCTCATCTCTCCCACCTTTACTACCCATGCCACCATGGGCAAGGAAGCAGTCCACAGGGCTTGCCAGGCACGTGCAGTAAAAACAGAAAAGTGTCCGCTAAAAAGCCCCGCAACCTGAGATGACTGAAGAGCCAGATTCCTGCACCCCATTCAACTCTCTCCCAGGCGCTTAGATGACCCCAACCCACAGGCCCTGAGATAGGCACAGTTGTCTGCCTGGGTAGGGCTGGCAGTGGTTTCATGCCAAGCCAGACTGAGGGTCTGCCTTTAAGTCTGGCCCGCAGATTGGGTAGAGCCAGGCGCACCCACAAGTGGCCAGGGGCAGAGCTCTGGCATTTGCTGTACCCTGCTGAAGTCCAAGGTTAGCTAAAGGGTGGAGTCCACCAGGGAATGGCCATTCTCAGGAAGCATGATGCGAGTGCTAGTGCCTGTCTGGGTGGAGGGTGTGTAGCGAACAGACTCGTGGGTGGACCGGCGAAGGCACAGACAGCAGAGGAGGTGGCGGAAGGTGCGGCGCATCTCAGCATCTCGGCATGAGTACACCACGGCGTTGACCAGCGAGTTGGCCTCGGCTAAGAGTAGGAAATATTTCTCCACAGCCAGGACGTTGCAGGACTTGCAGCCCAGACCATCCAGGAGCAGCACGACCTGGCCCGGTGTCCAGCAGACCACAAACGCCCCTGCGGGATGGAGCCTGATGTGAGCAGGGCCAGCTGTTGCAATGGCTCAGAACTGGAGTAGTCTCCAGAGCTTGGGCGACAGCTGTGCAGTTTGTAGGGAAGAGCTGCCTGTCTTGCTGCCTTTGCAGCATGATGGGGCAGCACTGCTGAGAGGGGAAACCTTTCTCTGACTGTCTGCCAGAGGGAAGCCTTTCCTAACTGGTACACAGTGGACAGGACCCTGGACATTTCTACATGGAGATTTGTTCTTTGGGGGAAAGGTCACTGTGGGACCGACCGATTACTCAGTGGGGGAAAAGGAACGATTAGGAAGAGTTGCTCTTTGTTTCTTGGGGGTGGTGTGTGCACCTCCCCTGCTCAGACCATTCTACATTCAACCGCCAGACCTCATTACTCCTGGCTAAGAACTCTTAAGGGCTTCCCATGGAACTCAGAACAAAATATGACTCCTGTCTGTGCCTTTTGAGGCTGTGCTGACCTTCTCTTCCTGCGGACCAGTCACGTGGGCCTTCTCCCCTCTTTGGAGACACTGGGCTGGTCCTGTTTGGGGCTGTCACCTTCTGTTCCCTCTGCTTGGAACTCCTGCCTTGCCTCTGCTCAGGTAGCACCTCCTTGGAGAACATTCCCCACCCAAATCATCCCCTCCCATCATGCTCTATCAGTCTTGCAGGAGTTGGGAAGCAGGGTGCCACTCACCCAGGATGATGACAACAGTCTTGACCAGGCTGAGCGTGGTTTCACGGTAGTGGGGGTGGCAGCTGACATGCTCTGCCATGCGCTGCACCCGCCGCCTCACATAGAAGAAGATGCGAGTGTAGACAGCCACCATGAGCAGGAAGACGAGCAGGCTGGACAGGGCCCAGACGGCCAGGTAGGAGCGGCTGAGCAGGGGGGCCATGCGCGAGCAGCGGTCCAGGGCACAGAGGCAGTGCCAGGAGTGGGCAGGCAGCAGCCCCAGGCCCAGCGCGGCCACCCACACGCCCACGATGAGCATGATGACCCGGCCTCGGGGCAGGCGGCTGTGCAGCTGCACGGCCATCACACTGCGGTGCCGCTCCACGGCGATGGCCAGAAGTGTGGCCACGGACGCCGTCAGGCTCGTGTCCAACAGGCCCTGCCGCAAGAACCAGCCCTGAAGTGAGAGCCGGGCTGTGCGCGGGCCTGTGTGGAACATGAGGAAGAGGTAGGCTACACCGGCAAAGAGGTCAGCTGCGGCCAGGTTGCCAAGCAGGTAGTAAATGGGCTGGTGGAAGCGACGGTTGGAGGCGATGGCCGCGATGACCAGCAGGTTGGTCAGCAGCACCAGCACGCTGACAGTCAGCCCCAGGGCCACCACAACCACATCTTTGGGCCGCCAGTGGGAGCTGAGCTCCTTGCCGCTGTTATTGTAGAAGAAGCCGATGGTCTCATTGTAGTAGCACTGGCCCATGGTGACCATCTGGGGGCACAGAGGGAAAGGTCAGTACAGAAGGTCCTTGTTGGAAGGACACAGGAGGAAGCAGCAGCCAGAGGGAGGGTTAGGACAGGAAGGGCAAGGGTCTCAAACTCAGATGCGTGAGGTCAAAGGGGTGGTGGTAGGGACCAGGGTGACCTGGAAAAGCACGCTCCGTGAATTCGGGGGTGGGGTGGGGCAGTTGTTGCTTAATTACTAATAAGACTCTTAGAAAGGTATCTCCCAAATCAAACGACTGGGTGGTTTTATTTTTAACCTAAAGAATCAAAACAAAACTCATTTGCCCACGCGGCGCCAACCTGTGACCAATCTGTGTGTGTGTGTGTGTGTGTGGGGGGGGGGGGGGGGGGTCGGTTAGGGCAGGACAAAGGGGTGTGGGCTGTGAAAGCAGGCAAGGGAGGGTCAGTTTGGTGTTGGGGTCAGTGCAGGGAGCGGAGCCAAGGGGGCGTGTGTGCGCAGGGTGGGGCCACTGCTAGGACCTTGCAGGAGGTCGGTGTTGGGACATGGAAGTGACTCGGGCAATTAGATTGGGGGCAATGAGGCAGCCCCGTAAGTTGGGCGGCGGGCTTTGGGCGCGAGCGCTCCCGAAGCAGGCGGGGCATCGGGCCGTTCCTAGTGGGACAAAAGGGGCGGTCAGGAAGGCGGCAGCAGGCCGGGCCTCTGGGGGCCCCCAGGTTGGGGGAGGAAGAGGAAGAGGTAGGAGAGGAGGGGGCGGCGCCCGGGCCCCGCAGCACGTGCCGCGCCCTCCCCAGGCCCCGCGCCCACCCTCCCCCGTCCTCGCGGGTCTCACCTGAGCCGCCCGTCACGCCGCAGACAGGGTGGCCTCGCGCCCAAGACCCATGACCGGGCGACGAAGGCTGGAGCAGAAGAGCGTCTGGGTGCGCCTGGCGGGAGCGGCCAAGAGAGGGCTGGAGGCGGGGTCCCGCCGCCCCGCCCCCGCCGCAGCGCCCCGCCCCCACCACCTGGGGGAGCCCCGCCCCGCCCGGTCCCCACCACCTGGAGGAACCTCTCTTCTGCTGCCGCGGCGGGGACAGGGTCGCCCGGAACTGCAGCTCCCCTATTTCCTCTCCGCCTCGCGTCTCCTCGGTCGCCCCTCTCCACTTCCGGCGCGGGACCCCCACCCCGAGTCCCCGCACACCTCACGCGGCCGCAGTTTTGGGCCTTCGCGGGGCTGAGTCACTTGCTGCCCGAGATTTCCCGCCGTGACCTGGCGCCGCCCGGGCCCACCTCCGGGTGGTCTCAGGGTCGGCGCCCCTGCCCCGGCCCCACCCCGCCCGCTCCCTCGTGTCCAATCCGTCGCCGAGTTCTAAGCCACGCCCTGATCCGACCCGGCTCCCACCGCCGCGACCCCAGCCCCTCCTCGGCTATGCAGGCCTAGAGCTACCGCGCGCCCCGGTCTCCCTTGCCCCGCCAACCTCTCTGGCCCCAGCTGACTCTCCGGCCGCACTCAGGTTTCTCGAAATCCCGCCCCCGGCAGCGCTGTTCCCTGCCCGGCCCACGCCTGTGGCGGCCCTGGACTCCCACGGCCCAGAGCACACAGCCCCATTGTCTCGGTTATCTGCACTTAGTTATGTTTGTTTGATTGTGCAGGACCGGATCGCACGCTGAGCTCCGGGAGGGCCGGCCCGGTGTGACTCAGCCAGGTGCCCAGACCCAGCCTCTACTGCATGTAGGTGCTCAGGGGTGTTCTGAGATGAAAGAAAGGGGGCTTTGGTTTCCCTGGTCGGTAAAATGGGGCGAAAGGATGCTGCCTCACCGACCTCTCCCCTGTCACCCTTCCCTGGCAAAGAAAGACACTCAAGGGTATAAAGGACACAGTTTATTCAGAGGCCACCAGACCCCAGGCAGGATGTTGAGTCTGGGTTGCCCACACCCTCCAATATATCTGGTCACTTGGGATCAGCTAAGGAGGCAGACAGAGATGGGGGAGTGGCAACAACCAAAGTAGCAAAAAGCACCCCTATCCCACCGGTCAGAGACTAGGGTGGACCTCAAGGATCCCATGATCTGTATTGACCCTGAGTGACCTCTGAACCTGAGTGGCCCTGTCGCTTGACATTGACCTGTGTCTAGTGGTGGGGGGGATCCTGGTACATTGCTGCTGAAGGGGTTTTAGTTCTCCCCTAGGCCATGTAGTCTTTCCCCATAGGAACTCTCCAGACGCCCCAACATTGAACTCCTGGGATGTTGGGCCCATCTTCTCAGTCCTGGGCTTCTTGGTCAGAGTGCTGGGATAGTCAGAAATGGTCCTCAGCTTCCTCAGGCTGGGTGCCTGGGCAGCAGGTGGCCTTGGGCACAGGCTCGTTGTGCAGCTTGGAGAGTAGCCGGGCCGTCTCCTGCGTGATCTCAAAATGCTTGGGCAGTGGGGTGCGGCGCAGAGGGCTGCCCTCACGGGAGGTGGCGGCAGGGCCGGGTCTTGGCCTCCGCAAGCTCCCTTGGGGCACTGATGTGACAGGGGTCTCCTCGCACAATTTGGAAGCCACCAGGGCCAAGCAGGACAGCTGGTGGGTGACAGGCCGTACACCCCCCCGGGGATACTTCACTGGCTGGCGGCTGAAGTGGCCACGGGACTGTGTCCCCAGGGGTGAGTCCTCAGGGCCTTGGCTGGACACTGTGGGATAGGGTGGTCAATGCTGAGCACCTTTAAGTCCTCTGGATACACCCCCCCATTGTCATCACTCAGCCAAGCTACCCCAAGGCAGGGGCAACCCCAGAACCCCTGGGCTACCCCACAACGCACTCACCTTCCTCTCCCTCATTTTTGGTGTCTTTGGTTACTTCCTCTTCCTGGTCCCTCTGGAGAGTTGGAATCTGCAAGAAGAAACCCAAGAATGCGACCTCCAGCAATAAAATGCCAGTTCTTCGAGAGACTCGTAGACATGCAAAAGTTCCCTTGCAGTTTTGGTATCTGGGGAGAGATGATGCCCTTGAGAGTGTACTGCTTGTCCTCCTGTGAAGAGCAGTGTCATTAATCTCAACTGTGGGCTCTGTGAGGGCAGCAATGCCTTTGTTCAACAGAGGACCAGCCCGGAAAGTGACAGCCTTCTCTGCATTAGGAATGCGTGAACTACCGGTCTTCATCCTGCTCTACTTTCTGCAATTTCAGGCCTGCTTTTTAGCTTACCTGAATATCTTTTAGTTCATCCTTTAGCTAAATGCTAATAGCAGTTGGAATTCTTTCTCTGTGTCCCGAGCACTTTCTGAGGTATTCCAGTTCTCAGAGTCCCACACCTCACCAGCAGCAGCTTTCCCAGCTCTGGGGTGCTGCAGGGGAGATCCTAGCTCTCGGGAATGGTGAGTGTATCAGGATCTGAGGGTCAGGAAGCCTCCCCTAAGAGTCTCATCTGTAAATGGTTTTCATTAACAGTATTTACCTCTTAGGGCAATTACTATGCAAGCACCCCTACATTGTAGGCGTGCAGTCAATGGAGGTTTGCACACCCCTCTTTGGCCTCACTTCCTTCCACCTTCCCCTCACTCATTCATTACAGCATGGGGCTGTGCCCTGAACACACCAGGCATGGTCCCACCTCAGGGCCTTTGTACTGGCTGTTCCCTTTGCCTGGAACACCCTTCCCCTGATCTCCACCTGGCTTACTCCCCCCTCACATCCTTCCAGTCTTTGCTCAAACCCATCTTCTCCATGAGACCCACTCACAGCATCCTGTTTACTGCTACAAACTGCCCACCACCTCTCACCTTGGTGCCCTTGATGTCCCCTACTTCACCCTACCCTTTCTTTTTTCTATAGTATTCATCACCTTGTAACATCCTGTATAACTGACTTTGTCTCATATTTCTTGTTTATTGTTGGTTTCTTTCCCACTAGAAGGTAGGCAACCAAGAGGATGGAATCTTTGAATATTTTGCTAACTGATGGCTAGAAAAATGCCTAGAACAACGCTTGGCACATAGTAGGTGTTCAATAAATATTCTGTTGAAGGAATGAATGGTACTCATATTAATATCTCTGCAAGGCTCTACCCTGTTGTTACTCCATTATTTCCCACCACTCCATTCCTTACCTTTCCTTTCAGAATGAGTGCAGGGTAAATAAGGAAAGGAGAAAGGGAATGAAATAGAAAATTTTCAAGGGAAAGGAAGGAAGGAAGACAGGAGAGAGAGTGAGAGGATTAAATGGAGAGAAGGCTCTCCCCATGTCTGTGGGCCCAGCAGGTTCCTACCTCTGTGGGCGTGGTCTCGGGATGCTTCTCCAGGGCACTAAGGGGCATGGTGTCTGGGTTGGGGTCCGAGGCTAGGAATATGGGCAGGGCGTCCAGGGCAGGTTGTGAGTGTGGTGGCTGGGGGCTGGTTGGGAGGGTCGTAGGGGGTGGGCTGGGGTCTCGGGGCAGGGGCTCAGTGGCCAGGAGGAGGTCATCAATCCCGAAGATCTGCTCATAGTGTACAATGAGGAACTCGATGAGCTGGGCCTGGTGCACGGAGTCTAGCAGGCAGGTGACAGGGCCGGCGCTGGCTACCCCTGGACCGTCCGGCAGCCGCAACAGTGTCGGCCCAAACACAATGCCCAGGTTGTTGGCAGACATCTTGTTCTCCTCATACTGTGCAGCCACCCTGGGGACAGTGTGAGGAGAAGGGTCAGGGCACAGAGGGTATGGTTATTGGTCATCGGGTAGGATCTGCAAGCCAGGCTAGTGGCGACTTGCCCAAGTCATGGGTAAGTGGTCCCAGTCATTGTGTACGACCAGGAGCCACATGCCTGGTGATGGGGGTCAGGGGTCAGCATCCAAAGTCAGGAGTCATGTATTAAGTTTCAGAGCTCAGAAAACACATTCAAAGGTCAGAGGTCAGTGTCAGGGGTCAGTGGTCACATGTCCAAGGAAGGAGTCCTGGATCCGTGCCTCAGGTCAGAAGTCACATGTCAAGGTCAAGGACAGTGCACACCTGAATAGATGGGCCACCAGGTGCCGCAGGGTGTTGTAGTTAGAGTCAGGCAGCTGCACCAAGAGGGTCTTCAGCGAGCGGATAACCTCAGGGCTGGGGCTGGGGGTCCCAGGGTCGTGCCCAGGGTCTGCATGCAGGGTCTTAGCCAGAGAGATGAAGGCGTCGTAGAGGTGGAAGGGGACCACGGGGTCAGTGAGCTGGGGGTGGAATGGCAGGGGGGGACATGGGTGTGGGTGGGCTGCAGAGGGTCCTCAGTCTGAGCCCACCCGGCCTCTGACTCCTGAGCTGCTGAGCACCCACCTCCTGGAGGAATCGCTTGAGAACACTCGAGACATCGTGAGGCGAGTTCCCTGACAGGTCAACCAATGCTCGGCCGTTCTCAAAAGCCTGGCACAGCCGTTCCACGCGGACCCGGGACCCGCTGACCCTATAAATGCCCTGAAGGGCAGGGGTGGGAAGTTGGACAGCTGGCTTGCAATCTGGCCATTGAGAGGGCTGGGTCACTCACTCTTAGGGATGGTCAAGGGTCAAGGGTCAAGGCGGCACCTGCACACTCAGGGCGCGCTGTTCTATCTCGGTGGTGCACCTGGTGATCACAAGGGGCACCTCCTCCGGGAAGTCCCTGGGCAATTGCAGGAAGTTGACCCCAAAGAGGGGGGTCCGGGCTGGGAGCCGCTTATGTCCGCAAAGGATCAGTAGAGTCTCGAGGCAGCGCTTGTGGCAGGTCAGAAAGCACTGAGGGAAAGGTCACAGGGTCAGGGAGGTCATCGGGGGTCAGTGGGGGAAAAGAAGGTCATAGGAATCCTCAGGGAGCAGGGGCAGGGGGCTCATAGGAGATCATCAGATCAGGGCAGGTCCCAGGGGTGGGAAGGTCTTAGGGAATCTCAGGTCAGAGAGATGCCTGGGGTCAGAGAGGTCACTGGGGTTCAGCAGAGGTCATTAGGTCATCGGCCCAGGCCACACCTCCTCGCACTCGGTTCCGCTGACCATGAAAGCCTCGCACTCTCGGCACTTGGCTGGGCCCCGCAGCCGCCGCAGCCGGTGGGTCTGGGCCGCATTGGACAGTGTCCACTTCTTGAACGGGGTGCCTGGCCCGTTCTCCAGCCCATCTCCCAGGTCTGCAGGGAGACAGGGTCAGGAGTGCCTAGTCCACCCCCACCCCACCCCTACCTGCTTCCAGCCTCACCAGGGTCTCGCTCCTCAAAGTCATCTGAAGATTCGGTGCCTGTGGATGAGACCTTCACCAGCCGCCTCGTGCCAGAGCCTGGAGTCAGAGGGTTACAGAGGTTGGGGGTCACAGAGGTCATGGGGAGGCTCCAAGGCTAAGGAAACATTCCTGGTTTTCGGCCTTCCAAAACCACCCACAGATGCCCTTGGGGAAAGGGTCAGAGGTCAGGAGGGGGTGGGTCAGACAGGTCAGGAGTTAGGGGTTGAAGAACCTGGGGGGTGGTTCAGAAGTTGGATCAAGAGAAAGGGTCAGAGGTTGAGAAAATAGGTCAGGGTTGCAGGGTAGGTCAGAGGTCAAAGAATGGGTTTGAGAATGAGGGTCAGAGCCTGGCCAGGGGCTGAAGGATGGTCCCACCTGGGCTGGAAGTGGGAGAGTCCTGGGACCGAGACTCGCTGCCACCACCCATGCTGTCCACATCACTGGCCAGAGTGGGGCCCAGAGTTCCTAGGAGGGGACAGGTCAGTTAGGTAGGGCCTCCTGCCCCAGCACCACTCCTGCCTGCCCTTCACAGCACTCACCCTGCCAGCCTGTGCCAGTGTCCTCCCAAGGGCCTGGCTCAGCTGCACTCTCATCCAGCGGTGGAGGTGGGGCTCCAGAGAGCTTCTTTCTTGTGTCCAGAGGGGAACTGAAAGGAGAGGTTTGAGGGCTCTGATAACCAGGAAACTGGCCTGGAATGACATCACCCTGGCATCCCGTTTAGGCCCCAACTCCAAGTACTTGGGTCTGCAAGCCCTTATGGCCATGAGCATCGTGGCCCCCAGTGCAGTAACCCCAAATTCCCAAGTCTCCCACGACTGGGACAACCCCACCCACCTGCTTGGCTCCTACCTGACCCCGCTCCTGGGGACCCACCTGTGCGTGAACTCCTGGAAAGAGAAGGCTGGTGGCGGGGGCGGCGGGGCGTCGGGCCGCAGCGCCCTCACGAACTCCTGGTATCGCTGGCCCGGCTCAAAGGGCGCGCAGCACTCGGCCAGGGCGGCGAAGGCGCGGGGGCCGCGTTCTGCCTGAGCCCCTCGCAGCCCGAACAATCCCAGGGTCACCTGTGGGGCGGAGGCCTCGGGTGAGAGAGGGGCTGGGACTGGGAGCCTGGGGCGTGGCCTGACCCTGAGAGATACCAGCTCGGTCCAGGCTTGGGGGCGGGGCCGGGCAGTGGGAGGCGGCTTAGGGACAGGAGCGTGCAGCTGGGGTTGGGGGTGTGGTTAGAACCAGGGTGGGTCATCTTGGGGGTAGGACCCCCTGGGAGGGGGCCGAGGGGGAAGTGCAGTCAGGGTCTGGGGGCGGGAACTGGCTGTCCAGCGAGAAGGAGCGGGTCCTGGTGCCCTGGAGGCGGTTTAGGGGCAGGGGGCGCCCAGCCGGGGCGAATGAGTGTGGTGGGCAGCCGTCGGGTTAGGGTCTCACCCGCCTCAGCACTTCGTCCCCCTGCAGCACCAGTTTGCGCACGTGTGATACGATCCGCTGCTTGGCGGCCTCCAGGTCCTGCTGCCGCACATTGGCCTCGCGGACGCAGGCCTGGTACAGCGCCTCGGCCTCCTGCGCCTGGAGGGACCAACGCAGGGAGCGTGTGTGGGACAGATCATGGGACCGGGGGCGCCGAAGCACAGGGGGGCACGGGGCCGAGTCCCCACCTTGGCCTGGGCCTCCTCTCGCGAGCGCCGCCGCCGCTCCTGCTGCTTGTTGGGTCCCGGCTGGGCCTGGGGGGCCGGGTCTTCGGGGGACGCCTGGGAGCGCACCCGGAGGTCCTCGCTGCGCTGCACATACTGGAGCTGGGCCCGCCGCAGTGCCTGCACCGCCTCGTTCTGTGGGCGGAGGAGGAACGCGGTCACTGCTTCTTCATCTCCTCCCCCAGCCCGCTTCCCCAGCCCCCCACCCTAGACCTTACCATCCGCTTCTGTTCTTTCATCCACTGCTCTTTAAACTCCTTCCGCCACTTCTCAATCTCAGTCCGTTTGGCAGCCAGGGGCTGGGAAGGATGGAGAATGCGGATGCTGCCTCAGGGCTACTCGATCATTCCATTCACTGGGGTCACATGTCTTTCACCCTCTGGACCCTTTTCTGGGTCTGCACCCTCTCTCCTGGGTCTTCTCACCCAGAAGACCTCTGCCCTCCCCCAGCCCGGTGTCTCCAGAAAGAGTCTCAGTGGTCACCTCCATCCTTTGTGCCTGGACGCAAAGAGGCCAAGGCTCTGTTCCTGGGCACACGTGGCACCTCGCCCCGTGGCCCGCAGAAGAACAAAAGCACGGTTTTGCAATAGCACAGGAAGCCTGGTTCGAATCTCTGCTGGGTAACCTTGGGCAAGTTCCTCAGCATCCCTGGGTCTCAGCTTCCTCATCAGCAAATGGTGCTGATGGTAACGGTGCCTTCCTCCAGGTGGCTGTGGATGGAATAATGCATGAAGGGCCCCCTCACCTGGTAGTAGTCTCTTTTCTGCTGGGCCACTGTCTCCATGGCCAGGGCTCCCAGGCTGAGATCGTGCTCCAGAAACAGGGTGTAGATGTACTGCAGTGGCATGTGGCTCTGAGGGTGGGGAGAGGCCGTCTGGTGTGGAGGATGCTAAGGATCTAGGGGTATCTGGCTGGGATTCTGGAGGGATTGGGCTCTGGGGGGGGGGGGGTGTGCTCATGGCTACCTGCTGGTGGATGGACACCTTGCCAGCCTCAGCAATCTTCATGATGTTTTTGGCAAACTCCAGCTCTGGGGGCAGACAGCAGGGGTCTGAGTCAGGCAGGGTGTGAGCGCTGCAGGGTCTGGGCAGGGCCTGGGACCCGGTAGGAGGGGTCCTCACCATGGCTGGCTCTCTTCTCAGTCCAGGCCAGCAGCTCCTTGGCGTAGCGGCTCCAGGTCTTAGCATACTCCAGGGCTGCATCCACACCCCCCTTGGTCCGAATGAGCCGCAAGTCCAGTTCCTCCCCTGGGGCAGACGGTTGGACCTCTGACCTCTGAACCCTCCCGTGGAAGCCTTCCCTGAGCCCTCAAACCAGACCAGTGGACCCTGTTCTACACCCTATGGCTTCCGCAAACACCCCCTTGTTTTCATTTGTCCAGGTTGTTTTACACTGATTCTCCACTCAGACTGGGGGCTCCCTGAGTACAGGGGTTCAGATCTGTTGTGTGCACTGCCGTGTCCCTGGTGCATGGAACAGGCAGTTGATGATGGAAGGACTCCTTTCTGCCCCCCCCCCCCCCACTCCCCTGGCCTCAAAGCCCCCCTACCTGTAAGGGGTGCAGGATCCTCTGGGGAGGGACCACTCCAACGGTTGGTTTCACTCGTCTGAGGGGGAGGGAGACAGCATTCAGGAACAAGCAGGGCAGGGGCTCCACCTTCCTCAGACCCCCTCGTCTGAGGTCCCCTCCTCCCTGTCCCCTTGGTCCCATCCCTCACCAAAGTGGCTGTGGGGGTCTTGTCAGGTTCTGGGTCTCCTGAAAGCACAGGGTCTCCAGCCAGCATCTCAAGGGTCCTGGGAGGTAAGGGTGTCAGGATGCCACCCTCCACCCAGTCTGTCCCACCTAGGGGTGCTGGGGGCCCCAAGGCAGTTTGGGGATGGTCCTAGATATCACCTCTGTGACATCTATTGTATCTGGGAGTCCTGAGAGATGGGGCTTTAGGGGGGAAAGTAGGTGAGCTTTTTTTTATGGGACTTGAGATAGAATTTGAAGGATCCCAGGTAACTTTGGGGTTCAGAGTGGGATTATAAAGCTCTCAAATGTTTTAAGGGGTCACAAGGGTCACAAGAACGATACGTGGGGGCCCTAGTATCACTTTGGCGATTTCAGGTGGATTTGGAGGGTTGAATTTTGGTATATTCAGGTGTTTTGAGGATCCAGAAGTTGCAGGTTCCTAATGGGGTTTCAGGCACCTAAATGGTTAGGGATTTGGGGGATCCTGGTGGAATTTGGGGTTACTCAGGCACAGACTCACACGTTCCCGAGTGAGATCTCAAGGTTGTCCAGGCTCCGGAAGATATCACTGTACCTCTTCCTGCTCTCAGGAGCTGAGGGTAGCCCTTGGGGAGGGGAGTATCACACATGGGCCAGCGGAAGCCTCCCTCCCCCCACCGCACTTTGGCAGGTTGTTTGGAGGGTCGGGGCCGGGGGGTGGGGGGCGGGGGAGAGAGAGAGAAAGAGAGAAAGAGAGAGAGGGAGGGAAAGGGAAGAGAGAGAGAGTTCTGTTCCCATGGGGAGTATAGGATGGTGTGGGTGTCTGAGCTGGGATGGAGGGAGTGTGGGCTTGGGTGGGGCCCGACTTGGGACAGGCAGATGGACTCAGGCACAACCCAACACAGAGACAGCTGCTTAGAGGAGCAGAGACACCCACACATGCATGGGCCCAGAAGCAAAGCGACAAAACAGACGTCCTAGATACAACCACACTGTCTCCCGGGACAGAGCCGGCTTGACAATGGAACCACATGGACCTCAGCCCAGACAGATGGAAATACACGTGGGACAGAACGGCACATGGCCTGCCACAGAAACACACACAGGCAGCCTGAAACCACAAGAGGCATAAAGACCAAATGACAATCAATATGCAAAGCAGAGACACAAAGACAGGCGGAAACGAAGTCGGACCTTGCCACATTTCTGTCGCAGGCACCACTTCTAGGGCGCCCAGATCAGCATGTTCCCCTCCCCGGGCAATGGAGTAGCCGGGTGGGGATCCTGCCGCGTTGCCCTCTCCATCAGCGGTCGTGACACCCTGCCCCCATCACAAATATCAGAAGCAGAAGCGGCCACTTCCCCTTCCTGGGCCCCCTCCCCCAGGCATCCGGGGTGAAGACTGCAAAGGGGGAGGGGGGATCAGGGACTGGTGTCCCGGGCCCCCCTCAGCTTGGGGATTCCCACAGTGGAGCATCCCCGTGTCCTTCCCATTCAGAAACTCCTCTCCCGGCTCTCTGGACGGAGAGGGATAGGCGGGGCCCCTCATTGATTTAGGAAGTAGGATACTGTCGGGGGAGGCCCCTCTCTGATCCCGTATCCCGGACCGCCTACCCGGCTCTGTTGAGTCCATGGTCCGGCCCTAGGATCGCTCGGCTGGGACAGGGATTGGGATGGAATCGCGCGCCGGCGCCGGCGGGGCCCAGCCCCGATTTCCTGCCGCGGCCGCCGCTGCCCGGGTTCCGCGTCGCCCCGCCTCGCGGAGGCCCCGCCCCAAACCACGCCTCTGCTGGTCGGCCACACCCTCTAGGCAGGGAAGCGCGGACCACTCCCCCTGCCTGAGCGGCTGGGTATGCGGCTGGGCCAGGACCTCCTGAGTGACCTGCCGAAATGACTCCATCCTGGCCAGGGTTCCCCTCCCCATCTTTGCGGGGTCCCCAAACCCCAGCACACTCCCCTTGCAGTGAGTCCACAGAGTCTGCCTGGCCTGAGGAGCCTGTCCCAAACCTTTCACGTTCTACGACCCAATGACGCCCCTGCCCAGGGGTCTCTTGGACCTCTGAACTCATCCCAACCTGGCTGGGGCAATGGGAGCCCCCTGGTTGGAGGTATGATGTCCTGCCTGATTCCACTTGAAACTGAAGTCCCCTAACACGCTGGGGCTGGAGATAAAATTGGGGGACACCCAGTAATACTCAGTGCTGGATCAGGCTCTTGAAGACCCAGTTAAAGCAGAGCCAGAGCGCCCTTAGCACCTCTCTCAGGCACGGAGGGCACAGAGACCCTCGCCCTGAGCCCCTGCAAGAATCATCCCCAGCAAACCCCAAGTCCAGAGTGCTCCCCTTCTGGTTGCCTCAAATTGCCTCAAGGATTCCATGTGACCCTAGCAGCCCCTCTGCTGGATGGGGTCTGGCACCCCCACCCCTCCAGAAACCTTGGCCAGTGTTCAGGGCCCACCTGATGCTCACAGCTGGTCCCAGCCCCTTTCCCACTTTGGCTCCCAGGGCCTTCCTTGGGCTGTGGGCCACACTCCTCCTGATGGGAAGCCAGTCAGGGTTGGGCTGCTGAGGATGACCAAGGGGCAAGGGCAGGAAAGGGTAGAGAGCTCCTCACCGAGCATCGGTGGGGAGGGGGAAGTTGTCCAGAAGCCACGGCCTGGGTTCCCTGGCCTGAGGTCGTCACATGCAACTTGCCGAAGTTATAAAAATGCACCCACACCCCACACTCTGTAATTTCTGACTGGAAATAGTTTTTTCTAGTTTTTGGCTGTTGAGAAGGCAAGAAATCTCTGACTGTGGCTCTTAGCTCTCATGCTACCTATTCCACAGTTCCTGAGCTATAGTGAGCGAGCACCTTTTGAAAGGAAGGACAGTAACAGTATGAGAGCCAGGCTGCACGTCAGACCCTGGCTATGACCTGTGTGGTGCAGAATCCCGAGTGTGACCCGAGTCAGTGTTCGTAGTGATTTGGATTGAACTTCCTCATATCTGACACTATGAGAGGAAGGCATGCTGTTATTTTTGCATATTATTGAAAAGGGAAAAATGGCATCGATCTTAAAACTCCCTTCAGTGCCTGAGGTGTCAAAACGTGAAGCTGCGAGACCACAGAAACATGGGGGTGCTTGCAAAACTAGGAAATACGCAGAGCTCTCTGGGTTCCGAGCTTGGCCTGTCCAAGTGCTGAATGTGTTGCAGAGGGAGGTTAGAACCTTACACAGCCCATGAGGAGGGTGCCAGGACCTTCCTTGGGGACCACCCAGCCCCCAGCGACCCCTTCTGTGGCGCAGAGATGGAGGCAAGGCTTCTTCAAATCACTGATGCTGCTTTATTTACCAAAGACGCTGGCCCAGAGCTGGTTCCGCCAGCCAGGCCTCAGACAGCCGTAGGGGGTGGGGTGGGGGTGTCCCAGCTCAGTCTTGGTGGGCAAGGCCAGGTCAGCCTCACCGTGGGGGCGGGGCAGTGTTCCCTCCTGGGGCCCTCGCGGGGCTCCTGCCCAGCGGCAGCAGAGTGGGCAGTAGGTGCCAGCACCGCCATCTCAGGAAGGCACTTTCAGCTTTGGGGTCCCCAGGAAGAACTGCAGGACGCGGTCGACCAGGAGTGCCAAGCAGAAGTCCAGGAGTAGGACCTGGGCGATGACCAGCTTGAACTGTGGGACAGGGAGTGCTGGTGAGTCAGGTGCCTGCAGACAGGTCCAGGCCAAGTCCTGGGACCGCGTCTACAGGGCCCCTCACCTCCACAGGGATGTCCACGAGTCCAAACTGGCTGTTGAACTCAGGTGAGGAGCCAAGCAGCAGGCCCACGATGGCCAGGAGTGACACGGCCAGGCTCCACACCAGAGGCCTGTTCTCAGGCAGGCTCTCCATGAAGGGTGGGCCCTGTGGGGACAGGCAGATGGACAGCTGTGTGTCGTGGCAGCCCAGAGGGTGGGCAGGGTGTGCTCGGGCAGGGGCTGGGCCTCACCTTGTAGTTAATGGCGAAGGTGGCCATCTGCATGGCCATGGCCATGATGTACACTGTGCTGTTGACTAGGCTTGGCTCAAATTCTTTGTACAGGTCCACAAATTGCTCCTGCCTTCAGGGACACATGGGGGTCAGGGCCCCTTCATGATTCCTGCTGCCCCCCCGTGGAACCAGGACTCCGCCTGGTGGACTCTGCTGGCCTGGCCCCGGTCACCCCAGGCCAACGTCTGCATGTTTCTCCTGCCACCCCCCCAACCGCAGGGACGCCGCCTCCTCTGGGAGCAGCCTGTCCACCCCCAGGCTGGGAGTGCACTCACTTCTCAGGGCTCCGGGCCTGGGCCTCGCTGTACAGGTAGACGAGACTCATGAAGTGCACGCAGAACTGCAGCATGACAGTGAGGATGGTGTATAAGTTGAAGATGTTGGGCAGGGGCCGCTCTCGGGAGAGGGTCTTGAGGGGCTGCAGGGGCAGAGTGGGGGTCAGGGCCCAGGCTCGCCCTGGGGTCACCCACCTACCCTGCTTCCTGGCAGGCCTTGTGCAGAGTGTGGTCACCAAATTCTGGGGGTTACAGGTCAGCACTAGTCCCCAGAGCCCTGTCTGCCCCCCATCCCCTCAGTCCAGATGCCACCCCCACCTCACTCAATGCCCAGCCATAGGGGTCTTAAGATCCACCCCACCCCCGCTCTAGAATAAACTTAAAGCCCTCCCTGTTGCTCATGGGGCATGTATGATCAACCCAGACCACCTCCCACCCCCTCTGGCCAGCAGGGCCTCCTTGCATCAGCCCATGACCATCTGCGGCCTTTGTGCCTAGTTCTTCGCTGGTTCTCTTGTTCTTTATGCGTTGGCCTGAATGTCAGCATTACACAGACCTCCCTGACCGACCCTGAGGCCATTCCCCACAGCCTGTGTGACCTACTTGGTGTTTTTCTCAGCACTGCATACTGAGTGGTCTTGATGATCGTTTTCCCATCTGTCTCAATTGTGTGGCCCACCTGAGACCCCAGCCTGTGGACAGTGCTGGGCCTGAGCGGCGGCACTCTGAAGAGCCTCAGTGGGCACCCGCCCTGCCCCCTGATCCCCATCTGTAACTTGGGGATGAGGGTTCCCATCCCAAGGGCTGCTGTGAGGATAAAACAGACATGTGGTGGCGCCTTTAAGAGCCTGCCCTGGCTGGCCCAAGCGTCGCCAGTCATCAATCCGAGAAGCTTCCCGGCACCTCTGGGGCAAGAACCATGGCTTAGAGAAGCAGACGGCACTCTTGGGCTGGGGCGGGAGCCCCTGCTTTGCTCAGGGTCCTGGCCCACCTTGGAGCGGGAGATGAAGAGGAAACAGCCAGCCAGGAGCAGCCCCTGCAGCGTGGCCTGGAAGTCACTGAACTTGACACCCTCCAAGTATAGGACACTCTGGCTGTAGGCCAGGATGAGGGCATTGAGCGCCAAGATCTTGAACATCTGCAGCGTGGTCACCAGCGTGCAGCGGCCCTGCTTGATCACGTGGCAAACTGCGGGGGAAGGCAGGTGTGGGCATGGGTGCCAGGCAGGATGGGCCTAGGGATGGGGTAGGGGAGGATCGCGGCAGCAGGACTCACTGCACTGGATGGAGGAGAGTTTGGAGGTGAAGGGCGCAGCGATGCTGGCGTCCCCCAGCTTCACGATGGGCATGCTCTCGTCCTCGAGGTCCCGAAGCACCTGACTCAGGCGGTCCTATGAGGCAGGTAGCAAGGGGTGAGACCTGACCACAAGGGGGTGCTGGTGCCCCCCCTTCTGAGACTCACCCGCTGGGAGGCCAGCTGCTCCTCAGAGGGTGGGAGCCCTGACCTCTGCTTGGCTGCCCTGGAGGTGGCCCTAACTCCACTGTTGCTCAGGACGGGGCTGTCCCGGGGCCGTCGCCGCCGCTCGATGACCCGTTCAGGGGCATTGGCCAGGAGGGCCACACCTGGTGGGAGCGTGTGTCAGAAGCCAGAGGGAGCCTGCCACCCCGGCACAGAGCACGGAGTGTCTGCTCAGCGCAGCTAATCCTGGGGCCAAACCTCCCCATTTTACCTGATCACTCACCCCAAGGAGCGCCTCAGAGAGCATCTATCTTACTTTCTACAAACTACTTAAGGACAACAAAAATACAATACCCAAATAAAGTATATAATGCTATGTAGGTCAAAACTAACTGATTTCCAAAGAAGTTTATTGCCAAGAGTCATAATGAGGTAAATGATGTGTCATAAATATCGTAGTTGATAAACCAAATGAATATCTGAAAAGCACTGAAAGAAACTAGGTTAAATTGGTCTTCAAACATCAACTTGACATCTATATTCTGTTGACACAGATCCGAGGCTATAAACTCTCCCTGGCCTCTGGCCTTGGCCCTTGCAGCCCATACAGTGCCCGGGGGGCCTGAGAAAACCAAGTCGTGTCTGCCCCATGGAGCCGCCCTAGACCCTCACCAGAGCTTCTTGGTGATGCCCGCCACACTTTTCCTCAGACACTTGTATCTCTTCCCGGCCTTGGAGCCATTCAGATCTCCAATGCCACCAGTCCCTGCCCCGCCCCTTCACTACTGCTTCCTCACAGAACTTGCTCAGTGGCGCGCCCCTGATGGTAAGCCGGTGTTGGCAGAACAGCCCCCAAACCCAGGGACTCACCCACATCAGCGTGCTTCAGGGCACCCACGTCGTTGGTGCCATCCCCACACATGAGGGTCACGTAGCCCAGCTCCTTCAGGCTGGTGATGACAAACTCCTGTTTGGGGAAAGACGGGCTGAGTGAGGGTTGCATGCCATCCCCAGGGCCCCGCCCGCCCTCCGCCACCCCGTACCCACCTTCTGTTTGGGGGCCACTCGGGCGAACACTTGCACGTGTGGGATGAGGCGAAGCAGCAGCTGGGGGTCCTCGGCCTGCAGGTGGGCCAGGCCATCGCCCGTGAGGCACAGTGCGTGATCCAGGGCCAGTGCCTTCGGGGAGCCCTGGGCCAGGGGCAGCGTGATGCTGCCGTCGATGGAATGCCACTCACACGGCCGACCTGCAGGGCCAGTGCCCAGGGTCAGGGATGGGGCTCAGCTGCTCAGGTGGACCCTCTCACTTGGACCCCACGTGTGCAGTCCTAGTCTCTCCTCTCTGGAGCACCTTCTTGGCCCCCACCCCAGGTCCATACCAACCTGTACCCCAGACCCTAGGCACCCCACAGAGACCATGCACAGAAACCTCCGATACAAAGGATCTGAAAACCCAGGGCCTAAGCCACTGGCCTGAGATCCTGTGATGGGCCAGATTCAAACCCAGGCAGCCTGACCTCAGACGCGCCACCCCCTCCCCCCAACCCCTCACCTAATGAACCCCCAACCCTGGGGGCCTGCCTGAAACTCTGCTCTCCTAGGGCCAGGGCGCCCTGAATCACTTCCTCAGGCCAGACACTGCTTGCTACCCACTTCCCCTTTCTAGCTGGTTGGTCTAGGTGCGGATGCTGAGCACCGAGGACAGCTGAGGGCAGCCCACCAGCCTTCTCAGCACTGGACAGCTGGCCCTGAGCTGTCAGAGCCTGAAAGGAAAATAATCTCCACCTGGCTCCTGTTGCGGCTGTTATGTTAGAGCAGCTTCACTCGCTCACCAACAGTCTTGGCAGCCACCTCTGGGCCACCTGCCTACGATCCCCAGGCTCTGGAAGAGCCAGTGCCTGGGACTGGGACAGAGACCTGGGATCAACAGCGCAGACGGAGAGAAGGGCTGGGAGGTTCCGGAAGCCCTCTCGGCCGGGCCATACCGGCACCCTCCTCTGGCCTGCAGCCCGGTGACATCACTGGTGCATGTTGCTCCCAAGCCAGGCCCTGCACCGGGTGCTGTCCTGCGGCCTCTGACAGACTCCACCCCACCAGCCAGAGGTGCTGGGGCTGGATTCGTCCCTCCATTTTTCTGATTCTGAGGCACCACTTGCAACCAGTTTGGTTACTCAGGTGAGGCCAGAGACCATGAGTTCTGGAATCAGGACATCTGAGTTCAAATCCTTAGTCACCGTGTTTCCCAACGATCCAGGTGGATGGATTCATTTCTCTGTCTCCTTGTCTATAGAGCAGGGGCCCCAACAGCTGACCTGGTTGGCTTCCTCCTATGTGGGGTGGGAACGGCGAGCCCTCCCGTGTGGGGCAAAGAGTCTGACGAATGCAAACCAAGCCCTCTGCCCCGGGTTCTGGCCACACCAAACACGAGCCCCAGCAGTCCCGGTGCTCAAGAGGGGAGCACTCGCCATGCACAGGCAGCCAGCCAGGCCCAAGGCGGGTGGGAGGCTATGAAACGTGGGCTGGTGTGACCACAACCAACCGCCTTAACATTGTAAGGTGCCGCTGGCCCCAGAGCTGGTGACCGCCTGCATGCTGCCGCGCAGGTGGGGTGTGGAGCTCCCCGGCCAGACAGCCCAAGCGTGCGCACGGGGCAGGGCTGTGATCCGCAGGCCTTGTGTCACGGGTACTGGATGATGCTGGGCGTGCTCACTCAGGCCTGGCACAGAGGTGAGCCACCAGGCGGGAGCTGTTCTTGGACTCAAGGTCCCCCCAGCCCACGACCACGTGGGGCCTCACCTCTCTCCGTGGGAGGCTGCAGGATCAGCGTGTGAGCCTTTTCAATGAAGTGCAGCTCCTGAGCCACATGGCAGGCAGTGAGCGGGTTGTCACCTGTGATCATGACCACCTGGGGAGAGGGCGGAGGCAGTGGAGCAGGGCTCAGTGGGTCAGAACTCCAGCCTGGAGACCTGGGGGCCAAGTCCCTTCTGAGGACAGCCAAAGAGGAAGCGCTTGGCCCCCTAATGGGGACTGGGCTTCCAGGAGCCTCAACCTCCCTCACCTGGTAGAGTTTTCTGTGAATGATATGTGTATGTGCGTCTTTCTGAGAACACCCATAGCCTTTATTTGCAACACAAACTAAGAGCCAGCCCTTCGTGTGGACCCTCTTGGCTTGGTTGATGCTCCAGGCAGGAGATTGGGGGTGGTATGACACAAGCTCTAGCCTTCTGGCTTAGAGACTGGTGATGGCAAGATGGGCCTTGACTGCTGAGGCCGGGTGAGGACTAATCATGTCACTACCCTCTGACACTGCCAGGCTCGCCTCCCACACCCTAAACTGAGTCCTGAACTAGAATACACAAACCACCAAGACTGACAGAGAAAAGCCACTGGGACACACACAGCCTGTCTGGGTGTTGTCTCCACATTCTCCAACCCAGCCTCAGCTTTTTCCTAAGATGGGGCGGAGTTGGGGGAATAGCCCTCATCTCCCAGTGATGCTGGGGGCCTGAGAAAGTGATGTGAGAAGGGTGGGCACAGATTGAGTCCCAGGGCATCCTCAGGCATGAGGGATAGCATGAGCGTCCAAGCCATGGTGGAGCTCAACCAAAAGCCATGGAACCTTTGCTTCCAAGACCCAGATACCCACCGCTGAGTGCCCCACTGAGGATGGAACTGTCCTCTACTGTCACATCCCCCTGTCTGTAAGGAGTAGCCAAGACTGCCCACCCATGGGGCCTGGTGGGGAGGGGTCCAGTGGCTGTACCCGATGGGAGGCGTTCTGGATCTCGCGGATCACGGCCTTGGAGTCAGCCTTGAGTGGGCAGGAGACCACAATGAAGCCGACGAACTTGAGGTTGCACTCCAGGGCCTCTCGCTTGAGCTCCCGGGCCTGTGGATGGAGACAGCAGTGCCCTCATGACCTGTCTCTCCCCCTCCCCCATTTCCCAAGCTCTGACTTGGGTCGGGGGGGGTGGAGGTCAGAGAAGGCCCCATCCTTACAGGAGGGACACTGGAGGGTCAGAAGGTGAGAGGTGTGGGGAGAGTGAGAGGCGCCCTCGTGGCAGAGGGGCTCAGCAGTGGCTGGGTGGCCCTGGCCCCCCAACGGTGCCACTGCCCGCTACCATGGACAACAGCATGACACAAAACCCCTGTATTTCATCTTCTAGAACAGGAATGTTGGGACTCTCGTTTGATAACCACTGAGCAAGAGCTCACATTTCCTATCTCATACCAGAAACTAAAAAATCTCTGCCCTCATGGAACTTGCCTTCTACTGGAGGAGACATGTAATAAAGAAAGTCACAGAGGGGGCTTCCCTGGTGGCGCAGTGGTTGAGAATCTGCCTGCCAATGCAGGGGACACGGGTTCGAGCCCTGGTCTGGGAGGATCCCATGTGCCGCGGAGCAACTGGGCCCGTGAGCCACAATTGCTGAGCCTGCATGTCTGGAGCCTGTGCTCCGCAACAAGAGAGGCCGTGATAGTGAGAGGCCCGCGCACCGCGATGAAGAGTGGCCCCCACTTGCCGCAACTGGAGAAAGTCCTAGCGCAGAGGCGAAGACCCAACACAGCCATAAATAAATAAATAAATAAATAAACCCAAAAGTTTAAAAAAAAAAAAAAAGTCACAGAAATCAGAGCACTGATTACCACGAGAGAGGTGAAGCCAGGGGAATGGGGCAGAGAGGGTCGTGGGGTGGCACAGACCCGGGGGGCTCTGAAGGGTCTGTGACGAGGCTCAGGAACGGGCCTTGAACGAGGCTCTGAACAGAGGTGTGACCTGCTGTGCCTTCTGGAAGGGTCTCATGGCCACTGGGTGCAAGTAGACGAAAGCCACTTGGATGAGGGCCAAGGTGGAAGCAGGTAAAGGAGCAGCGTTGGTACTGGAGGTGGGAGGAGAGCCTACAGCCAATGGGACGTGGGGTGTGACTGAGGGCTGGGGATACCCCAAGATCATGCAGTGACCAGCCTGGATCATGCAGTTGGGCAAGGCAGGGGTGGAGCTGGGCTGGAGATAGGGAATCTAAGGTGCCCCAGGGCGTTCCCCAAGGGGGTGTGAGAGAACCCGTGGATGTGAGGATAGGAGGTGAGACCTGGGTGTGCTCTCTAGGGAGCAGCCATGGGTTCTGGGGTGGGATGGGGTCCGTGGGGAATGGGGCATGCAGGGGACGAGAAGAAACTGAGGACTGAGTGTCACCTGGGGCCTCCAAAGGTAGAGGCCAGGGAGGAGGAAGATGAAATCGTGCCCGTTCATGGTGGTGCCACAGGGGACAGAAGGTGATGCGGACAAGGGGCCGGTAGGAGCGGGGCTTGGGCCCTTACCTGCTGGTGAGTGAGGTGCCCCAGCTCCTTATACCCCAGCGCCAGGACACGGGCTCCTTCCCGGGAAATCTCCGTGTGGATGTGGTGGTAGTCAGGTGGGCACTGGGCAAACTGCAGGGAACGCAGGGGGGATGTCACCAACCGCCCCGCACCCCCCTCCCCACCCTTGGCCGGGGCTGGCTCACCATGGAGTGCAGGGTTTCAGGGGCCCCCTTCGCGGCCGCGATGTAGCAGAGATCAGTGGAGCCAAGCTTCTCGTAGGAGGCGAGCACGGACATTCGCTTTAGGGCACTGGCAAAATGAAAGCGCTGGTGAATTTTCAGCCCCTGAGTTTTAATACTTCGGGGGAATACTTTCTCATCTGGAAACAAATAAGTACGAGTCCTGAGGGCCTTCGCTCCAAAGAGGCAGCCAAGCCCCCACCTGCCCCCTCCGTGCCCTTCCTCCCTCCATCCCCTTCCTCCCCCCACCTCCAGACCCGGGGCCTGCAGGAACTCCTGGCTCTGGGAGGGGTCCGAGCTGGGAGATCTGGGTATGGAGGACCCTGCCCCAGGTCAGAGGTGAGCCTGTGCCCACCCACCTGCCTGAGTTGAACACACAGGTGCCTGAGAGGTACACCCCGCCTGCCCGGGGACGTAAGAGCTGGCGGTGTGGCCGAGGCTCCAGCCCCTCACCTTTGGTCAGCGTCCAGTCAACGGCCGTCAGCATGGCTTTCTCAAGCGGGTCACCCACAAGGGTGCCATCATCCAGCTGCATGAGGGAATGGCATGAGGCCAGAGCCCGGTGTGTTTCTATGGGGATGTTGGACACAGGGGTCACCTCCTTCCCATCTCTGCAAGGAGGAAGAATAGCTGGTTACAGGGTGGAGGTGACTGGGTAGAGGGACCCCCTGGGAATTGCCGGTCACAGTGGGGGCTGCAGGGTATTGTCTTGGTCCCTGCGACACCTGCACGCATCTCATGAATGCCCCCACAGGTCACGTGGCTGCTTGGAGCCCAAGCTGAGCCCCCTGCCACTGTCACTCACACTGAAGAATGCTTGGGGGCTCCCTAGAATGGACCTCTGTGGTAGGGCCTGTGACAGGCCCTCACTTCGAAGGCTTGGGCTGGGCAGCTGTCTGTCCCTTGAGCTCCCAGAACGCTCCCGGCTGGGCGCCTTGCGATCCAGACTCCCCACGCTCACCGGAGCCCGGCCACACCGCGCACCACCAGGCTGTCGCTGGTCAAGGTCCCTGTCTTGTCAAAGCAGCACACCTCCACCTTGCCGGCGAAGGGGATCCGGAAGGGCTCCGTGCAGTACATGTCTGGGTGGTGGGAGCCAGTGTCAGGGGTGCTGCCGGGCCCCAGCCCACTCGGCACCCTGTCCCTGCCCCAGAGACTCACAGAGCTTGGCCAGAGCAATGAGAGAAGTGTTGACGGCCAGAGACAGCTCAATGGGCAGCTCGGGGGGCACGACAGAAGTGAGGATCAGCGTGCATTCCAGAAACAGCTTGTAGCGGTTCCGGCTGGGGTCCTTGGTACCTGCGAAGACAGGGCCTGCCAGCCTGGGGGCCACGGGCACGGGGTCCAGCAGATGGTGGGGAGTGGTCACGGTGCTTACCTTCGATCCATACGTAGGCGGCTGCCGCAATGGCAAAGACCAGGAGGAAGAGGATGAAGATGAAGGTCTCCAGGTTGTTCGCTGTCACCCTCTTGACCCCAAAGAGGATCGTGCGCAGCAGCTTGCCCTAGAGGGATGGAGGGACAGAGATCTTTCCTGGGAGGGTGGCGGCCTTTCCTGCCTAAAAGCACCAGGCCCAGGTTCTCTCTGCTGCTGGGGAGTGCCTGCCTGGGCTGACTGAGCGCCACAGCTGACAACACAGCTGTTCCAGGAACTGCACAGCTATGTGGGCGGCTGCAACTCAGCCAACAGCTACAGAGTTACGGAGACCAGTGACTGAAGACTAGGGGTCAGGGAAGGAAGTGGCTGAGATTGGGGTGGAGGGATGAATTTTCTGGAAGGAGATCTGACCATCGTCTCTACCAAGGAATCCTCATGCCACTTTAGTGAAGAGTTTATGGCCCAACTGTGATCCCCAAGTGTGCGGGACCAAAATCAGTCTACTGCCTGTGAGGCAGAACCTCAGCCGGGGAAAGCAGGCCTAGTCTGGGGCTTGTCTTAGCACTCTGGCCCCCAGCCCAGTACCTGGTATCAGAGTGAGCCTATGGGGTGGATGTTCTGGGGTCTGAAAGAGTTGCCATCTCAGCTGTCCACCATACGCCCCAGGGACCACCCTCCTCAGAACTGGGCAAGGTGCCACACCTGGGATGTGTTGAATCCGGTCCTCAGGACGTAGGCCACACACCCACTGTCCACCGCTGGGGAGACAAAGAACCAGCGTCATTCATGTCTGCTCATCCCGACTCTCTCAGAGCCAAGCAGACTTTGAGGGTTTGGGGGTGGCAGGGCTAGGACACCCACAGACACCCCTGAGGCACCTACGCTTCAGGCCTGTGGTGGCTTTCTGGGGAGGGATGTGCTGCACCACCTTGGTGCCCCCGAAGATGACGTGGAGCCGGGAGTCGGCCTGGAGGTCCAGTACCCGGTTGGGGCTGAGGTCTTCGATGGGTTCCTGGGGACGACAGTAAAGTCAATGGCTAGTCCCACCTTGGCCTCCTTCTCCATCCCCAGGCTGGAGAGCCGGACCCTGGGGCTGGGAAGAGCCTGCCTGACCCTCACAGGGCTCCCCAGCCAAGCCGGTGCACCTCACAGGGGCGGGGGCTCCACGCTGTCTTCTTTCCACCTTCATGTGCAGCATAGACTCCCTGTGACCCTGTACCCGGCCTCACCCCGGATTCACAGCTTCCCGGCTTCTCTCAGCCCACCTCAGCCTGAGATCCCAGGGGGCCTGGCACCCCACCGATGCTCCTGGCCTCTCATCTCCTTCCCTCTCCTCATCACCACCTGGCTCCCCTTAGTCCAGGGCACTGACCTGCCAGGAAACCCAGGATCTCCATCCAGATGCTATGCCTCCTCCAGTCTCCTGGCCCAGCCACCAGCCCTTCCCTGGCCCGTTTCCTCCTCAATGGGTGGGACAGTGACGCGCCTGGGTAGACTGAGGACCCCCCTCCCTCCACTCCTGACCCAGCACCTTCATCTGGGGCACCGACTCCCCAGTGAGCATGGCCTCGTCCACGATGCAGCGGCCCCGCAACAGCAGCACGTCGCATGGCACCAGGTTCTCCTGTGGGGAGCGGCCTGCAGGGCAGGGGCAGGAGGGTTGGACAGAGCCTGAGGCCTGGGCTCCCACCGGGAAGGAGCAGGACTGGGCCTCACCGATTGAGACGATGTCCCCGGGAACAATCTCATTGCTGGCAACGGGCCTCCACTTTCGGCTCCGGTAGACCTGGGAGGGGGGGCTTCAGTCAGCTCTGGGGATGCGCCCACGCCTCGCCCACCCCAAGACCACAGGGACCCTCCTACCCACCCGTCACGCTACTGGCCATACCTGGATCATGTGGGGCTTGTTGCCCATCTTCCGGATCTCTGACATGTTCCGCATCTGCTGCTGCACCAGGGAGGCCTCGAAGGCCACCAGCATGGAGAGTGTGAAGACGCTGTAGTACCAGTACTCATCCAGACACCAGAGTCCCACGCAGAACACCTATGGGACACGGGCCTGTCTGTTCCTGGGAACGCAGGGAGAATGCCTCCGGAGGACTGGATGGCACACGAGGGCCGTTCCGCCCACAGGCTCTGACCACGAGGACAGGGAGAGGTTTTCATGTTTGGAGGTGGACCGTGAAAGCCCCAAGGAACAGTGTGGGGAGAAGGACCAGAGCTGCTGCTTTACCTGGAACACAAAGAAGGGCGCCGTGGCTCTCTCCTTGAACAGCTCTGAGAAGTCAGGCACCACCATCTCGGCCCTGAAAGAGACCAGATGCCACGCCCTGTTCCCGGTGGGAAGTCCCAGGGGCCCCACCCCTGACACCTCCACTTCCGGGCACGGAAGGCCTCCCTGGGCAACTAGGGGCCCTGGTGAGCTTCCAGACATTGGGATGCTCAACTACGGCTCTCCTCGACCGTGTGGCACTGAAGCAGGTGCGTGGACTGCCCCCAGCCCTCTGCTCTGCAGAACCCAGGTGAAGCTTCTGAATCAGCACTGGGCTCCTCAGGCAGCCGCCCCCCTGAGCGGGGCTGGTGCAAGACGAGAACCTATCATCTGGGTGGGTGACAAGGCAAGGGGAGAGGAATGGCTGACCGTGGGACGGGAGCCCTGAAGCTGCACATAGGAGGCCCGGCAGCTAGGTGCTGTGGAGTCCCCTGGGGCCTGAAATACAGTGCCTGAGCTCCACCCCACTATGGAGAGGGGGAGCCTGAGCTGGGATGTTCCAAAGACTCCCTAAATCAAAGCCCTGGAATTTGAGAAGCAGGGCCGAAAGGTGGGCTCTACAGCACTCTGTGTGGTGGCCCTGTCTGGCCATGGGACTAGCCAGGTCCACTATGGCCGTCCTTGTTTTGCCCTGCAGATCTGGAGTGATATCCAGGACATGGGATTTGAGAAAAAGAAACTGCACAGTGGCTGCATTGCAATAAAAACTGAGCCCCACCCTGGACTGTGTAGGGTACCTTTGCGTAAGTGAGGATGGTGTGAAAGTGGACATCCCAGGCTGCCACCATGGCTGACCTGGGTTGGGGAGGGGAGGATCGGTAAATGTTTCCTATAAACCTTCCTACTAGATCGCTGGTTGCAGTAACGTATTTGTAATTTTTTGAAAAGCAACTAGGTCAAGAAATAATTTCCTAGAGATTCTGAGCGTTTTTGAGTCAAGGACAATTATCACCGTGGCCAGGATGGGGGCTCTGAAGCCCAGCTCTGACCCCTCCCAGCTCCTGTCAACACTGGTGGTTTTGGTGAAAGTTGAAGGAGAAAGTGCTGACAGAGCATCTGCATTCTACCTGGTACAAACAAGAGCTATCCTGCTCACCACCATCTTTTTTTATCACCACTCATAAAGTACTGGGATATGTATGAGAAGAATGACAAGAATTTACATTTACAGAAAATATTCAAAATAAAGAAGAGAACACAAGTTACCAACACAAGACAAGGATGAACAGCCCTGGGCCAGGCTCCAAGCTGTGGGCCCTCCAGGGGGTTCCTATCAGCAGGCAAGTTTGAGGGAGACTAGACTAGAACACGTTTCTCAGAGGACGCCTGCCACGTCCACCTGGGATGTTTTGTTGAAAAGGTGGATTCCTCCAAACCACAGGGCATATACAAATGGGGAAGGAGCCACTAGCTGGGATAGGGACCCGGGCTGGTGACCACAGGCAGAGGCCCAGTCCTGTCTCAGCAGGGGCGATGCACGGGGACGCTGGGACTCACTTGTTGCTCCCAAACTTCTTCTCGGCTGCACGGATCTCCGAGTCCTCCTGGAACCCTCTGTTGCTCTGGTAGAATGAGAACGGGTTTCCCACAGGAAAGGCCACGGGGAGGAAACGCTTCTTCTCCAGAGCATCGTAGGAATACTTGATCTTCTGGAATTCGAAGGACAGCACATCCTGGCCGTCTTCGCCCTGTGGGAGGTGTGTCTGTGGCAGAGGCCCCTGATCTGGGAATGTCAGGGCCTGGGGATCCCATCCAAGCCCGTGCTGGAGCAGATGGTCCCTACCTCATCACGGTGCAGGGCTACGAGCTCAGTGGAGCCGTTGTTGGGAGTCGGCACCACCTTCACGAAGGTTGCTTTGCTGGGGTCGAACTCCTGTGAGAGGCAAAGTGCTGCCGCTGAGCCCTTCTCAAGCCCCAGCTCCATGGCTTCCACTGGGGAGGTCACGGGGGCCGCAGCTCTGTGGACATGCTCTGGAACATGCCACTGGGCTCTGGGTGCTGACTGGCCACTCCCCAGTCTGTCACTGGGACAAGGGACAGCACTGCACTGGGCCTCTGGTCCTGCCCATATCATAAAGCCAGGGTCATGAACAGCGCCCAGCGCACAGAGCTCTGCTGACGAAGGTGAACTCAGGCAGGAAGAATGCTGCCCGGCATGAGGTACACTCTCAGTGCACGCAAGCCAAGCCCTGTTACGGCCCACCTGGCCCGCTGCTCCCCCTCAGCCCCCCGTGCCCATTACTATTCTCGCTGTGTCCTCGAGTGACAAGGGATGATGAGGCTCATCCTTGCCTCAGCTAAGGGCACATGCTGTTTTCTCTGCCTGGAACGCATGGTCACACCGCTGGCTTCAGGCCTGCGCTCAGATGTCACCTTCTCAGGACGCTGCCCCTGGATGCTCCACCTAAAGATCCCTCACAAAATCCTCATCCTGGTTTTCTCTCTTTACCATTGACTGCTGAGTTCCATCTCCCCCACTAACACCATGAAAACAGTGTGTTTCGTCGGTTTTGTTCTCTGTTATTTCTCCAGCACCTAAGACACGGAGGCGCTGAATGGAACTGCGTTGGCACTCCCTGAATCCATCCCACCTCTGCTCCACCAGAACCCGTGTTGCCATGTGTTTTTTTTTGGGGGGGGGGGGCGGGGGGTTGGGGGACATGGCGGTGACCCTGAGAAACAAGGCCCTGCCTCTCCAGAAGTTCACAGGCCCCAAAGCAGGCAAAAATAACAACAAGAGACAGAACTATGACCGCAGGAAACGCTATGGTAGAAAAGTGCAAAGCACGACATGCGGCCAGCCACACGCCAGGTGCTTCGCAGAGTTCCTCTGTTTCCTCTTACAATGGCACCCTGAGGTAGGTGTTACAGTTCTCACTTTACACAAGGGGAAGCTGAAACCCAGAGAGCAGAAGCACCCCTGTCTGAGATCTCTGATGCAAACCCAGATCTGTCTGTCCTAACCCCACAGCTGCTTAGTTCTTCTTTCTTCTCCATCCCTGGAGAGAAAGTTAATAGTCACACTTTTTAGCTGCAGGCCAATAGGCAGCTGGAAGTTTGGGGGTGTTACCGCCCAACTTCCCTCCATTCTTTTGTCTCTCACTGGGGTCCTTCATTGTACTGACTTGAAGCCACCAATCCCAGAAGTTTGAGAAGTTTGAGTCTCTCCCCTGGGATAAGAGAGATTTCACTTTCTCAAAAGAGAAAGAGAATTCAGTCCACATTTAGGGTCAAAGAGGGGTGAGGGAGGGTGGTGGTGGTGTGGTTTCTCTTTTTCTTTCTGCAGCCCTGGGTGCTGTTCCCTTTTTCTCTTCTTTTAGCAAACCTGTGGTGGGTGGTGGGATCAGAGGGGAGGCTGACCTCAGTGCCCATGGCTCCAAAACCTGCTGGTGTCATCCGAGGCAGGCTGAGGGCAGTGGCACAGTCACTGATATCAACTGCTAACCCAGGGCAGCTCTCACTCATCCAGATCTCACGACTAAGGGTCACATGCACTACCTCGCTGTTGTATTCTGACGGCAGTCCTCATTACCATCACCCCTGCAGACAGACATAAAGAGACTCCAAGCAGTTAAGTCACTTGCTCACGAACACCCACTGCTCCTCTTAAACGCTGCAGTTAACTGCATTTCAAGCTCATTTTGGTCGTCATGGGGTGGCGGTGGGGGGCTCTGAGCCCTGGCCAGCAGGACTGATGCTCAGTTCTCAAACCAAGCTCCACAGACAGGGAAACCCATCCCACAGGTCTAACCTCACACTACGAACAACAAGGTAGGAGACAGACAACAAAGGTAAGACCGTTTCCAGGAGAAACAACAGACTACTCGCTAGTATGGGAGCTAGTAAATGGTGACATATCCCGGGCCCTGCGCTAAGCTTTTTACAGGTATTACCTTATCGAATCTAAATGACCACACCAGAGAGGAATTCCAGAGAAGGGAAGTAACCTGCGCCAGGGTTACACAGCCAAGTCAGAAGCGGGGCCAGAATTTAGCTAGCGCAAAAGGGTGGAGGGCGCCTCTAGGGACCCGGCTCCAGCAGATGCGGAGGCCCCCCGGCTGGGTTGGGGACGGACACAATCTCAATAGCTGGGATCCGCGGTGAGGCCGGACCATGCCCAGGGTCGGTCTCGGGTGCGCACACTTACCGGGGTGCAGGTGAGCGCGCAGTGCGCGTGCACGGACCAATGTCCCGAGAGGACGGTGAGCGCGTGCGCGAGGCAGATGGTGGCGAGTACAAGCAGCGCGGCCTCGGGGATCTGCGTCCAGCTGCTGCCCCAGCCCCAGCAGCCGGCAGCCGCGGCACCCAGCCAGGCTGGGTAGAGCAGCCCCACGAACGGCAGCACCGTGAGGCGCCGCAGCAGCGGCAGCCGCCGGTATGGCCACACGGCCGCGACCAGCTCGTCGCCGCTCTCTATGAGCGCCGGCCCGGCGGCAAGGAGAGTGCGCGGCAGCGGCCTGGGCTTGGGCTGCCCGGCGGGCTGGGCCCCGCAAGGCCGAGCCCCGCAAGGCACCGCATTGCCCACCGCCGCCGCCGCCGCCGCCGCCATCTTTCCCAGCGCCGCTCTCGCTTCAGGGCAGAGGCCACGGCTCACTTCCGATGTTGTACTTCCGGTAAACTCTGGGCGCCGCCATGGCAGCCAGGAGTGAGAAAAGCCAGGGCAATGTAGGGGTCTGGGTCCGGAAGTGGCTACTCAGGGCACCGCCATGATAGGCTGTGGCCGGAAGGAGAGGCAGGGCGCCGCCATGACAGAGAGGGCTTGAAAGGGCTAAGGCAGCCTGCCCGCTTTGCCACGCAGGACTGAGACCGGAAAAGGCGAGGCAAGGCGGGTTGGGCGCCACCATGACAACCTACATCGGAAGAGGCCAGTCCTCCTCGGAGACTGCACTGTCTGGGCCATGAGGGGCGGAGCCTGGACACTGCGGAGGTGGGGCCAAAGAAGCACCAGTGTTCAGGGGGCGGGATTTATCATGCGGGCGGGTCTTGTGCGCGTGCGGGTTGGGTGGAGGTGGGGTGAGGTTTCCCTACCTCCGGGCCTGGGTAGGGCTCGGGGCTGGTGGGCTTCGAGAGTCTGGACAGGACACAGCCACACCTGACAGGAGGCATCATGTAATAGATAATAATTACACACCCACAAAGTTACTACTTTAACATTAGAATATGAAAAATTGGTGTTCATTTACTTATTGTTTATTATTTACTTTCCTGTTACATAAATGCTATTGTTTCAACAAAAACCACAATAGGACTAATTAACAGTGGCAATTAGTATTTCAGTACTTAGTAGTACTACTAATAGAAAACACATCCAACAAGATGTTTGAGAAAAATGTGTATGATATATTTATAATGTTTCTGGCCTCTGATACAGCAATATTTGAACTACTTTTTAAACTCTTTACTGGACATTAAATTTGTAGGTTATATTGTTGCATATTCTTAAGATTCTTGAGGTATATACATGTAAGACTGCAAAAGGAGAACATAAATGCAATAGGACTTAGATAATATTCTATATTTAATAAAAATAACGTGACATTTCTTTCTGTTCCATTTTACACAGTAGGATATTTTTACTTTCAGTTTTCTTTTCCAAAAATACTTCTTTGAATGGACTGCAACCTCTAGAACATCTTTCTCTTTTATGTGGTGATAAAACTAACACAAAGATGACATCACTTTGAGTTGATTCCCTGCTCTTAGCGGGCCCACAATTACTCTGATTCTCTTTTTTAAAAAAATATTTATTTACTTATTGGCCGCATCCTGTGGCTTGAGGGATCTTAGTTCCCGGACCAGGAATTGAACTCAGGCATAGAGTCCTAACCACTGGACTGCCAGGGGACTCCCTACTCTGATTATTGGTGTCATTCCAATGTGAAGACATCAAGCTAAATATCCTCCCACCTAAAGCCTTTCAGCATGGGTTTTACTAACTAGCAACAACAAGCTTTTTGACTTGTAGGAATTCGTATCTGGCTCTCCAAAACAGGTTTGTTTTGTAGACCAACTATTTGTCAATCAGGTCTTTGCATCTATAAACTTATATGCTGCTATCGGTGCCCAAGATGTTCATCATTTTTGAACATTCCCGAAGCACATTCCAGTGTTAACTTATCATCGTAAGTTAAAGCTCCCTTGCTCAGGGAGAATGGTTTTAAAGCATAAAGTTGTGAAATCACAGTTGGATTCCAAATAGTTACATGTTTAGGAAAGAAACAGAATGTCCCATTTAATTTGCCCCTTCCTGGTGACATTTTGAATTCCAAAGCAGTCTTATTTCAAAAAATGAGTCATTGTTTTGCTGTATGAGTTTTTGTCACAACTATCTCCATAGTGTTTTCTTTTCCAGAATATCATATAGTTGGAATCATGCAATATGTAGCCTTTTCAGGCTGGCTTCTTCACTTAGTGCTGCATTTAAGGTTCCTCAGTGTCTTTTCATGGCTTGATAGCTCATTTCTTCTTAGCACTGAATAATATTCCATTATCCAGAGGTACCACAGTTTATCCATTCCCCTACTCAAGGACATCTTGGTTGCTTCCAAGTTTTGCCACTTATGAATAAAGTTGCTGTACACGTCCACGTACAGGTTTTTAAAATGGCAACATGGTGACATACGTTTCTTTTTTTCTTCCTTTCTTTCAAGTGTTCCAGCTTTATTGAGACATAATAGACGTACAACATTGTGTAAGGTTAAGGTGTACAACATGATTTGATACACATATATATTGCAAAATGATTACCACAATAAGTTAGTTAACACCTCCATCACCTCACATAGTTACCTGTGTGTGTGTGTGTATGTGGTGAGAACATTTAAGATCTACTCTCTTAGCAACTTTCAAGTATACAGTACAGGATTGTTAACTATAGTCACCATGCTGTATGTTACATCCCCAGGACATATTCATCTTGTATCTGGAAGTTTGTACCCTTTGGCCAACATCTCTCCATTTCCCCCACCCCTCAGTCCTGGCAACCACCATTCTACTCTCTATGAGTTCCATGTTTTTAGGTTCCACATATAAATCATGGGATCATGCAGTATTTGTCTTTCTCTGTCTGACTCTTTCAGTTACTATAATACCCTCAAGGTCCATCCATGTTTTCTCAAATGGCAGGATTTCCTTCTTTTTTTATGGCTGAATAATGTGTATGTATATATCACATTTAACTGATATATGTATTTGTAATATATATGTTTTATAAATATATACAGATATATTTATAATATGTATATATCTCACATTTTCTTTATCCATATATTGGTCAATGAACACTTTGGTTGCTTCCATGTCTTGCCTATTGTGAATAATGCTGCAATGCACATGGGAGTGCAGATATCTCTTTGAGATACTGATTTCATTTCCTTAGAGATAGTGATTTCTTTTGCTTTGGATATATACCCAGAAGTATGATTGCTGGATCATATGGTAGCTCTATTTTTAATTCTTTGAGGAAACTCCATGCTGTGTTCCATAGTGGCTGCACCAGTTTACATTCCCACCAGTAGTGCACAGTTTTCTTCACATCCTCACCAGCCTTTGATAGCTCTTGTCTTTGTGGTAATAGCCATTCTAGGGGTGAGGCGATAACTCATTATGGTTTTGATTTGCATTTCCCTGATAATTAGTAATGTTGAACACCTTTTCATGTACCTGTTGGCCATTTATATGACTTTGCAAAAATGTCTATTCAGATCCTCAGCTCATTTTTCTTTTTAAGATGCTAGTTATTTTTTTAAATTAATTAATTAATTAATTTTTGGCTGCATTGGATCTTCGTTGCTGCTCACGGGCTTTCTCTAGTTGCAGCAAGCGGAGGCGACTCTTCGTTGCGGTGCACAGACTTCTCATTGCGGTGGCTTCTCTTGTTGCGGAACACGGGCTCTAGGTGCACAGGCTTCAGTAGTTGTGGCATGCGGGCTCAGTAGTTGTGGCTCACAGGCTCAATAGTTGTGGCTCATGGGCTCTAGAGCACAGGCTCAGTAGTTGTGGCGCACGGGCTTAGTTGCTCCGCGGCATGTGGGATCTTCCCCGACCAGGGCTCGAACCCGTGTCCCCTGCATTGGCAGGCAGATTCTTAACCACTGCACCACCAGGGAAGTCCTCATTTTCTTTTCTGTTGTTTTTCTAATCTCTATTTCATTTATTTCTCCTCTGATCTTTGTTATTTCCTTCCTTCTGCTGACTTTGCACTTAGTTTGTTCTTCTTTTTCTAATTCCTTGAGGTGAAAAGTTAGGTCATTTATCTAAGATTTTTAAAAAATGTAGGCACTTATAGCTATATTAGTGCCTGACATTAAGCTTTTGATTGTCAAGGCATCCATTTCAAAAAACATCCATCTTGAATAAACATCTTGGCAGCTGTATGACACAACTACTAGCAAAATAGTCAGATAAGGAATTAGGCCACCCCCTACCCATGAAGGTCCCTCTTTCATAAAGCCCTGGGTAACCTGGATAACTGACCATTTGAGTGATCCTGCTTCTCCCTTCCTATGCCCTAATTCCTGCTCTTAAGCTTTATTTATTTATTGGCTGCACTGTGCGGCATGCGGGATTTTAGTTCACCCAACCAGGGATCGAATCTGTGCCCCTTGCTGTGGAAGTGCAGAGTCTTAACCACTGGACAGCCAGGAAAGTCCCTCTTTTTTTTTTTTTTAACGTCTTTATTGGAGTATAATTGCTTTACAATGGTGTGTTAGTTTCTGCTGTATAACAAAGTGAATTAGCTATACATATACATATATCCCCATATCTCCTCCCTCTTATGTCTCCCTCCCACCCTCCCTATCCCACCCCTCTAGGTGGACACAAAGCACCGAGCTGATCCCCCTGTGCTATGTGGCTGCTTCCCACTAGCTATCTATTTTACGTTTGGTAGTGCATATATGTCCATGCCACTCCCTCACTTTGTCCCAGCTTACCATTCCCCCCCTCTCCCGTGTCCTCAAGTCCATTCTCTATGTCTGCATCTTTATTCCGGCCTGCCCCCAGGTTCTTCAGAACCATTTTTTTTTTTTAGAAGGAATGTCCCTCTTAAGCTTTATGTTAACCAATAACGTGAGCCTACAAAACTCTAGATACACCAATCTTGGATCCTAATAAAGACAGAGTCCTAGGTCTGTTCTCTCTCTCTCTCTCTCTTTCTTTCTTTCTACCTCTGAACTCACTGTGTAGTCCCTGGGTATGCTGTGCTCCAGGACCTGTGAATAATAAATGTTGTTCCTCAAATTCCCTGATGGTTTTTTCCTGCAGTCATAATAAGAACCAAGGGCTGCTCCAGCCACAACATTGGCTGGAGAAATGTGTGTGTGGCTCCCTAAGAGTAATATGGGCCAGGGTGAGTGCCTCAGGTGTACCTAGCTGATAGCATAATTCAAGTCATGATTATGCAACCAATTTTGATGTGCAGGTTTTTTCCCCACCACCAAGTGTTTCTGACACCAGCTGTGTGTACTACAATTCAACTCAGTTCTGACACTATCTACCTGGAGATAGCATCAGATCCCACAGGATAAGGGCTTGGTCTTATAAGGCTGCCCATCTCCCACTTCAAATGCCAATCAGAAGTCTAGTTTGTTACCTGTGCTTCTGATTGATCAGCTATAGATCAGAGGTTCCTATGATTCCCCTCCTCAGGTTCAGTTAATTTTCTAGGGCGACTCACAGAACTCAGAGAAACATTTAAATTAGTAGATTGCCAGCTTATTATAAAAGGATATAACTAAGGAACAGCCAGATGGAAGAGATGCATAGATAAGTTATGGGGAAAGGGCTTGGAGCTTCCGTGCCCTCTCCCAGTTTGCCACTCTCTCAGCACTTCCAAATGTTCACCAACCTGGAAGCTCTCCAAACCCGTCCTTTTGGGTTTTTTTTTTTTTTTTTTAATTTATTTTATTTTATTTATTTATTTATTTGTTTATGGCTGTGTTGGGTCTTCGTTTACGTGCGAGGGCTTTCTCTAGTTGCAGCAAGTGGGGGCCACTCTTCATCGCGGTGCGCGGGCCTCTCACTATCGCGGCCTTCCTTGTTGCGGAGCACAGGCTCCAGACGCGCAGGCTCAGTAGTTGTGGCTCACGGGCCCAGCTGCTCCGCGGCATATGGGATCTTCCCAGACCAGGGCTCGAACCCGTGTCCCCTGCATTGGCAGGCAGACTCTCAACCACTGCGCCACCAGGGAAGCCCCCCGTCCTTTTGGGTTTTGATTGGAGGCTTCATTACATAGGAATGATTCATTAAATCATTGGCTGTTGGTGATCAATTCAACTTCCAGCTCCTCTCCCTTCCCTGGAGGTCAAGGAGGATGGGACTGAAAGTTCCAACCCTCCAATAACATGGTTGGTTCCCCTGGCAACCATCCCTCATCCTTAGGTGTGGTGGAGAAGTCACCTCATTAACAGACTCAGGTGTGGTTGAATGGGTTTTTCAATGAATATTAACACACCTTTATGGCTCTTACAACTTAGAAAATTCCAAGGATTTTAGGAGCTCTGTGCCAGAAATAAGACAAAGGCCAAATTTACATTTCTTATTATAAAACACAATATCACAAAGTCCAGTATTTCCTTATTGATTTTCTGTCTGGATGATCTGTCCATTGTGAAAGTGGGGGTATTGAAGTCCCCTACTGTTATTGAATTGTTGTCTATTTTTTCCTTCAGATCTGTTAGTATTTGTTTTAATATTTATTAAACATTTAGTATTTACTTAATATTTAATATTTAGGTGCTCCAATGTTGGGTGCATATATATTTACAGGTGTTATATCCTCTTGATAAATTGACCCCTTTATCATTATATAATGGCCTTCTTTGTCTCTTGTTACATTATTTGACTTAAAGGCTATTTTGTCTGATATAAGTGTAGCTACCCCTACTCACTTTTGGTCTTCATTTGCATGGAATATGTTGTCTCATCCCTTCACTTTGGGCCTATGTGTGTTCTGAAAGCTAAAGTGAGTTTCTTGTAGGAAGCATATAGTTTGAATCTTTTTTTTTTTAATTCATACTACCACTCTATGTCTTTTGATTGGAGAATTTAATCCATTTGTATTTAAAGTAATTATTGATAGGTGATGCCATCAATATGGCCTTACTAATGCCATTTTTTTTTTTAATAAGCAAAAGCAAGTTTATTTGGGAATAGCCATTGGAATTGCAATTCAGGAAATGCAAGTTATGGCAGACCATAGACTAATGCTGTCTTAATAATTGTTTCTGGCTATTTGTAGTTTTTTCCCCTCTATTGCTGTTTTCCTTTGTGAATTGATGATTTTCTGTAGTAGTGTGCTTTGATTCCCTTCTCTTTATCTTGTGTGTATCTACTATAGGTTTTGTTTTATGTTTACCCTGTGGCTTCCTTGAAACATCTTACGTAACAGTCTATTTTAAGCTGACAACAACTTAACTTTGATCACAAACAAAAAATCTACCCTTTACTCTCCTCCATTTTATGTTTTTGGTGTTACAATTTACATCTCTTTATATTGTGTATCCATTAATAACTTATTGTAGCAGTAGCTAGCTATTTCTTAGTACTTTTTTTAAAAATTAATTAATTAATTAATTTATATTTTTGGCTGTGTTGGGTCTTCGTTTCTGTGTGAGGGCTTTCTCCAGTTGCGGCAAGTGGGGGCCACTCCTCATCGCGGTGCGTGGGCCTCTCACCATCGCGGCCCCTCGTGTTGCGGAGCACAGGCCCCAGACGCGCAGGCTCAGTAGTTGTGGCTCACGGGCCCAGTTGCTCCGCGGCACGTGGGATCCTCCCGGACCAGGGCTCGAACCCGTGTCCCCTGCATTGGCAGGCAGATTCTCAACCACTGTGCCACCAGGGAAGCCCCTTAGTACTTTTTTTCTTTAACCTTCGTATTAGGGTTAAGTGGTTGACACACCATCACATTACAGTTTTAGAGTATTTGAATATGACTATATACTTACCTTTACTAGTGTATTTTACATTTTCATATTTTTTAAAAGGAATTCCTTTATTTTTTAAAAAATTATTTAATTATTTATTTTTGGCTGTGTTGGGTCTTCGTTTCTGTGCAAGGGCTTTCTCTAGTTGCGGCAAGCGGGGGCCACTCTTCATCGTGGTGCACGGGCCTCTCACTATCGCGGCCTCTCTTGTTGCGGAGCACAAGCTCCAAACACGCAGGCTCAGTAGTTGTGGCTCACGGGCCTAGTTGCTCCGCGGCATGTGGGATCTTCCCAGACCAGGGCTCGAACCCGTGTCCCCTGCATTGGCAGGCAGATTCTCAACCACTGCGCCACCAGGGAAGCCCTTCATATGTTTTTATATTACTAATTAGCATCCTTTTGTTTCAGCTTGAAGAACTCATTTCAGAACTTTTGGTTAGAAAGGTCTAGTGCTCTGAACTCCTTCAGCTTTTCTTTGTTTGGGGAAGTCTTATTTAGCTTTCATTTTTGAAGGACAACTTTTCTGGGCAAAATATTCTTGGTGGCAGTGTTTTTCTTTCAGTGCTTTGAACGTATCATCCCGTTTTATCCTGGCCTGCAAGGTTTCTACTGAGAAATCTGCTGATAGCCTAGGCAGTGGATAAGTTACCTTGTATGAGAGAAAATTCTCCTTTTCTGCTTTTTTTCTTTTTATTTATTTTTGGCTGCGTTGGGTCTTCATTGCTGCGCGCTGGCTTTCTCTAGTTGCGGCGAGCAGGGGCTACTCTTCGTTGTGGAGCACGGGCTCTAGAGCACAGGCTCAGTAGTTGTGGTGCACGGGCTCAGTAGCTGTGGCTTGTGGGCTCTAGAGCGCAGGATCAGTAGCTGTGGCACACGGGCTTAGTTGCTCTGCGGCATGTGGGATCATCCCGGACCAGGGCTCGAACCCCTGTCCCCTGCACTGGCAGGCGGATTCTTAACCACTGTGCCACCAGGGAAGCCCTGTTACATTGTTATTGATCTTGTGAAAGAATTCCAATCTAAAATAGAACCAGAGGATATAAAGTGGAGAATCTCACACACATGCCCTCAGGAAGACAAAACTTAAGGACTAAGAGACTGATTTCCAGTAAAATTCCTGATTTACAGAAAATGATAGCATTGAAATTTTCTCAGATGATGTAGGATTGATCAGAGGTTGTCTCATATTGACTTTGGAAAGTTTTGTCAGAGGCGTGAATGGGAGATGACCCAGGAGATGTCAAGGTTGATCTCACAAAGTGGGCTGAATTGAGCTTTGTTTGTGTGACTGGATCGATTTTGTCTGCTTAGGAAATCTTCCTAAGGCTGGGGGTCTCTGTTTTTTATTTTAACTGACTAACTGAACTGTCCTCTCTTTACATTCCCTGCCCATAAATACAACCTGCCCCAAACCCTGAATGGACTTGCCTGTAGCTTGCTACAGTTTGCTTGTCCTGAATTGCAATTCCTCTAACTATTCCTGAATAAACTCATGTTTTGGAACTTGCCTCAGTTTACCTCTTTATTTAGGTGAACAATCTCTAGCACTTATCGTTGGTTCTATCTTAGTATTTCCATCTCTCTGCTTGCATTGGCCATCTTGCATGTTGTTGTCGACTGAAAAAAAATGCAAAACCTAAAAGTTGAGAATTATGTTTCATTCAGCAGACATACTAAGGACTTAAGCCCAGGAGACAACCTTTCAGAAAGCTCTGAGGGACTGTTCTGAAGAGGTAAGGAGGAGCCAGGATATGTAGGAGTTTTTGCAAAGAAAATCCCATGTAGTTGGAACATCAAAAGATTACTCTTGTTTCTGTAAATCTAACACCTCTCTAAAAAAATAAAGTCTATTAATTTAAAAAAGATTACTGTTAATTAAAGAAAAGCAGACATTTCAAGTTAATGAATTTAGTGCTTTTGTATATGGGAAGATACAAGAGTCTGGGATTATTGAAATTATTCCTTTGAATAATTAACTATCTATGGCCACCTTAACTATCTATGGCCAGTATCCTGTTTTTCTCCATCCTGAATCCCACCGTTGGAGATGGCTGCAGAGACTGAAGCCTCGATGGCCTCAACATCCTTTGTTTACTGAAATGGCAGGCGACATTCTTTGTCCACACTATTTTATCTATCAAAGCCCTTACTGCATTTATCATAGCTGTTTTAAATTCCTGGTCTGACAGTTCCCACATCCCTGTCATGTCTGGTTCTGATACTTGCTCTCTCTCTTCCAATTGTGTTTTTTGCTTTTTAGTATATCTTGTAATTTTTTCTTTTCTTTTATTTTCTTTTTGGCTGCGCCCATGAGGCCTGAGGGATCTTTGTTCCCGGACCAGAGATCAAACCCGCACCCCCTGCAGTGGAAGCACAGAGTCTTAACGACTGGACCACCAGGGAATTCCCTCTTGTAATTTTTTCTTAGCCAGACATAATGTACTGGGTAAAAGGGACTACGGTAAATAGGGCTTCAGTCATGTGGTGGTGAGGTGTGGGGGGATGGGGAAGTAATTCATAGAGCTGAGAGTAGGTCTCAGTGTTTTAGTGAGCCTGAGCCCCTAGACTGTGAACTCCCTTAGGCGGGAGACAATGGCTAGAGCTGACTGGAGCTGGGTATTTCCCTTTCCCCAGGTCAGCTGGACTGCTAATAACCCGGCAGGTTAGGCTCTGGTCAACTAGTTTCCCCTGATGGCAGGCTTTGTGAAGAATAACAGAGTGCTCTGTCATTTATCAGATGGTCCCTTTTCCCTTCTCGCTGCCAGAAGCACAAGGAGATTTTTCTGATATTTTCTGTCAAGCTTCTGGAAGTGAATCTCAAAAAATTGTGGAGGCTCCGCTATGACTGGGTCTCCTTGGAGTTTTTATTTATTTATTTATTTATTTTTGGCTGTGTTGGGTCTTCGTTTCTGTGCGAGGGCTTTCTCTAGTTGCGGCGAGCGGGGGCCACTCCTCATCGCGGTGCGCGGGCCTCTCACGATCGTGGCCTCTCTTGTTGCAGAGCACAGGCACAGGCTCCAGACGCGCAGGCTCAGTAGTTGTGGCTCACGGGCCCAGTTGCTCCGTGGCATGTGGGATCTTCCCAGACCAGGGCTCGAACCTGTGTCCCCTGCATTAGCAGGCAGATTCTCAACCACTGCGCCACCAGGGAAGCCCCAGGGAAGCCCCTCCTTGGAGTTTTAAATTGTCACACTTGTCCACACTGAGCCTCCAGCAACTCATCAGTTACAGTTCAGGTTTTCCTATTTTGGCACTGGTTCCGGCAGCAGTTTCTGCTGATGAGTCTCCGCTCTGATAAGCTGTGACTCCCTGTATTCACCTGTTTGTCTCCCCAGTCTTGGGGGTAGTGGTTTGTCCTTCCAGATCCCAGAAGAGTTATGGATGTTTCAGTCTGTTTATCTTTTTATTTGTTAGGACAGAGTCGTGACTTCCAAACTTACATGCAGAAACTGGAAAACCCAACTTGTTTTCAAATGACAGCTTTATTAAGACATATTTCACATACTATAAAATTCCCCACTTAAAGTGATGAATCGATGGTTTTAGTACATTCATAGATGTGTGCAACCATCACTGCTTAGTGTAATGATTTCAAGGCTCACTTACATTGTAGCATGAATCAGTACTTCATTCCTTTTTATGGCTGAATAATATTCCATTGTATGGATGGACTGCATTTAGTTTTTCCATTCATTAGTTGATGGACAGTTGGGCTGTTTTCATCTTTTGGCTATTATGAATGATAATTGTCCTTAGTTTCAGCTGTGGGCAGACCCAGGATACCCTCCTAGAGCCTCCCTGGTTGGGAGGGTGACCTAGAAAAATTTTTGTGTGACACAGGGCTGGGGATGAACCCAGAATGCCCTTCACCAGTTTCCCTCTTTAAAAAACTTTCTGGGAGATTCTCCACATATTCAGGCCCCATGCCAGACTATGGCCAGGCCTAGGATTCCCTTCTCAGGCTTTCTTGCATAGCCTGGGCCAGTCCTAGCCTCCAGTGGGAGACTTAGAAAAATTCTGGGGAAGCCTATCCAACAATTGGGCCCCACCTCGACTGCCACTAAGCCCAGGGCACCTTCCCAGGTTATCACAGGCTGGCCTGTGCTGGTGGCTGCTACTGGAGGGGGACTTAGAAATATTTTTTGGTGGCTCCTTTGACTATCAGCGTCCATGTAGGACTGCAGCTGTGCCCAGGCGACTTCTCCACGACCCTCTGAGTGTGGCTGCATGTTCATTTTCACAATTACAATTACGGTCATTTTCATTTGTTCTAATTTGATGTTAGTTTTGCATGATTGTGTGACTCTTCCTTTTCACAAACAATACATTGGTTCATCTTCATTTGTTCTAAGTCTCTAAGTCAAAATAATATTTTAGTTTTGTGAGCTCTTTATAACTCAGAGCATGTGTGATGCATAATTTCATGGGTCAACCTGGCTAGGCTACGGTACCTAGATATTTGGTCAAACACTAGTTTAGACGTTGCTGTGAAGATATTTTTTAGATGTAATTAACATTTAGATCAGTAGACTTCAAGTAAAGTAGACTATCCTCCATAATGTGAGTGGGCCGCATCCAATCAGTTGAAGGACTTAAGAGAAAAAAGACTGACCTCCCCCAGGGAAGAAGGAATTCTGTCTCCAGACTGCCTTTGGACTCAAGCTACAACATCAACTCTTCCCTGAGTCTTCTGCCTGCCAGACTGCCCTGCAGGTTTTGTACCTGTCAACCTCCACAATCATGTGAACCAATACCTCAACGTCAGTCAATCTCTCTCTCTCTGTATGTATGTATGTATGTATGTATGTATGTATGTATGTATCTATCTATCTATCTCTCTATCATCTATGTAGATAGGTATGGATCTATCTTTACATGCATGCATCTTATTGGTTTTCTTTCTCTAGAGAAGTCTAATACAGCACATTTTCTCAAATAATGCATTGATTCTTCTTCATTTATTCTAAACTGAAATAACACAGTATTTTTTTTTTTTTGCACTATGTGACTCTGAGCTTGTTTCATTGTTGCTTAGCTGCACTGTGATTTGCTCTAACCTGAAAGGAGAACTTTGTTTGGAGAGCACTGTTTAACTTAGCACATTTCCACAAAAAAGGCCTTGATCTTCATGTGCTTAACTTGAAATAAGGCGTTACTCCTCAGAATGTGACTGTGAACTAGTTTCTACAAATTCTACTGGAATAAAGGGTGTAATTTTTTTCTTCTAACCATTGACAGCATTCAAACTCCCCTTTCCCCTTCTGCCTCACGCATGTGCTTGCTGATCAGGTAAACTGGCATGGTTTAATGGATATATTACTTTGCCAAGCACCCTGTAATGGGCTGAATGGTGCTCTCCCCGTACTTCCACTAGGAGATATGTCCAAGTCCTAATCCCTGGAACCTGTGAGTGTGACCTTATTTGGAAAAAGGGTCTTTGCAGATGTAATTAACACAAGGATCTTGAGATGAGATCATCTTGGATTTAGGGTAGGCCCTAAATCCAATGACAAGTATTAGAGATACACAGAGAAGAGAAGAGGATGAGGCCATGTAAAGATGGAGGCAGAGTGATGCAGACACAAGCCAAGGAATGCCAGAAGCTGGAAGAAACAAGAAAGGATTTTCCCTCAGAGTCTGTGTAGGGAGCACAGCCCTGTTGACAGCTTGGTTTCAGACTTCTGGCCTCCAGAACTGTGAAAGAATAAAGTTCTGTTCTTTTAAGCCACACAGTTTGTGGTAATTTTTTTTTCTTTTTATAAATTTATTTATTTATTTATTTATTTATTTTTGGCTGCGTTGGGTCTTCGTTGCTGCACGCGGGCTTTCTCTAGTTGCAGCGAGCAGGGGCGACTCTTCGTTGTGGTGAGTGGGCTTCTCATTATGGTGGCTTCTCTTGTTGCGGGGCATGGGCTCTAGGCACACGGGCTTCAGTAGCTGTGGCATGTGGGCTCAGTAGTTGTGGCTCGCGGGCTCTAGAGTGCAGGCTCAGTAGTTGTGGCGCACGGGCTTAGTTGCTCCGTGGCATGTGGGATCTTCCCAGACCAGGGCTCGAACCTGTGTCCCCTGCATTGGCAGGCAGATTCTTAACCACTGCACCACGAAGGAAGTCCCTGGTTTTTTTTTTAAAATATGCTTGGCTCCTTATTTATTTATTAAAAAAATATTTATTTATTTGGTTGTGTTGAGTCTTAGTTGTGGCAGGTGGGCTCCTTAGTTGCGGCTCGCCGGCTGCTTAGTTGCCACTCACCAGCTCTTAGTTGTGGCACATGGGCTCCTTAGTTGCAGCAGGTGGGCTCCTGTAGTGGTGGCTCAAGAGCTCCCTAGTTGCGGCTTGCCGGCTCCTTACTTGCGGCACATGGGCTCCTTAGTGTGGCAGGTGGGCTCCTTTAGTTGCGGTGCGAGGGCTCCTTAGTTGTGGCACGCATGTGGGATCTAGTTCCCTGACCAGGGATCGAACCTGGGCCCCCTGCATTGGGAACATGGAGTCTTAACCACTGTGCCACCAGGGAAGTCCCAGTTTGTGGTACTTTGTGATGGTAGCCATCCATCCAGTATATATATATATACTGGCTCCTTCCCTACCTCTTTGGAGCAGTTTACTCAGAGCTATTGAGTGGCTGTCTCCTGGGTTATAGTCATCAGTCTCAGTCCTATAGAAATTACTCAGTAATTTAAGTCCTGAATTGTGACTTAAGTCACAAGTCTTGTGACTTAAGTCACAGGTCTCATATTGTGTGTTTCTCTTGAAGTTGATATGACCTGGACAGCATCAGATGGTCTCTAATTACAGGGCTGCATGGCCCCCTTCAACTGGTTCAGCAGCCACCATTAAAGAGATGCTAGATGGCAAGAAGTGCTCCTTGTTCATGGGGTGCACACCAACACCCAGGGCTTTGCGTTTCAAGGCAACAAACACTACTACTGAGGTCATCCCAGCTTTTTAGAATTTTTAAGGCTACCCACCTTCCCCACCACCACAGGAATGTTGTGGCGCCCACTTGCTGGAGGTGCCCCTGAAAACATTTTCAAGTCTCTCTCCAATAGCCCTGAGAGGCCACACCAGGCTTGGCTGCAGTAAATTCCCCATGGGCTCCAGGTCATACGTTGACCACCCCCATTCCTGGGGGTTGATGGCAGTTATGTCCCTCCTTGGGGCTTTCAAGACAATCAGTGCCCTATAATAGATGCCTCTGATGGATGCTCTCTGCTTGGTGCCTCCAATGGATGCAGTGACTCTGTGCTCTCCTGGGCAGGGCCTAGGATGCCCCAGAGTACGTGGACATTGGGGCTGCTCTTCCTGCTATGCCTGAGGGCCGCATGCACCCCCTCCCACCACCCTATCCCTGCTTCTGCTCTCTCTGATGTGGCTTCAGTGAGTTAGTCATCCCTGACCCTTTGTGTCTCTTGTGCTCAGCCCTCCCTGGGGCAGGAGAATCATCCTGTTGTCACCTGCACTGCCCTTCACAGCCCCGGGAGCTCCAGGCCATCCATCAGGCGCCCTCACCGAGGGTCTTTCTTGCTCTCAGGGTCCCACCAATCCCCGCTATGTGGTGTGTGAGAGGAGATCCCCACCTTGACAGGTGGCAGCAGGACCTCGAGAGCATGTCCCACTGTGAGAGGGGCTGAGGAGAGCACTGCGAGATCACTGTATCAGTCTAGACAGTGAATGGTCCTGTTGGGCTGAGCTAAGATGCTCGCCGGCTTAGAGTCCTGATGCTGCTTGGCGTGAATATTTGCACCCAAAATTTCCAAGGGAGGCCAGGAGAGGGACCAGGCGTGTGTCATATTTTTTGTTGTCCATGACATTCCTGCAGCTGCTGCATAAGACAACTCCCCAGGCCTGCATGAAGCATGGGGGGTTTGGCCTAGCTTGATGGATACAGCACATTTCATGCTTTGATGCCAGGAATTGCCTGACTTCCCCTACACTCTCTTCCCCCACCTCATCCCCCAAACTGGGCCCACCCAGGACTGCTTGGGACTTGGGTCCCCTCCGTGACTGCCCTAGCCTGTTCCCTGCAACCAGAGTGGAACTTTGAAAGATGTTGGGGAGTACCTCCTAAAATTGGGCACAATGCAGGCCTGAAACAGTGCTGGAAACAACCTCCCTGGCTGCCCTGTCCAAACCAGGCTGGTTCCTGCCACAGGAACGGGGTTTAGGGATATTCTGTGGGAGAACTTCCAATGATGGGCCCTATACGAGACTATAGCTGGGCCAGGAATGCCCCCTCTGGACCTCCCAAGCTGGCCTGAGCCAGGTCCCTTCACTGGAGGGAGACTTTGAATGTTTCTGGGAGGTTCCTCTGATGCCCAGTGCCCAAGCAATAGGTGGCCAAGCTCAGGACACTTTCCTGCCTCCTGACTGGGCAGGGCCAGGTCCCTCCTTCAGAATGGGATTTAGGAAGATTTTTTGGGGTTGCCTCCTACCACTAGGACCTGTGTGGGGCTGCGGCTGGAGCCAGAGGCACCCTCCTGGATTTCCCTCACTGGTTTGAGCTGATCCCCACTGTGGAAGGAGACAAAATATTTTGAGAGGTTTATCTGGTGACTGGGCCCCCACGGGACACTCCTTGGGCCTCAGTGTCTGGTTTGGGCTGGTCCAGGTCTCAGGAGAGAGACGTAGAAGACTTTTCAGGAGGTGTTCCCAATGACCAGGGCCCATGGGGACCAAGGTTCGGCTCTGGGCACATTCCTGGGCTCCTGGCCTGTGCTGATGTGCCCATTCTAGAGGGTATGGAAGTAATCAAAGACCACCCAAATGAGAACAACAGAGGCTGCTTATTCAGAGCTTGCTAGAGCCAGGGGGTCAGCTGCATTTGGCAGACTCAAAGGCAGGCAGTGGAGAGGGAGAATTTTATTGTGGAGAAGGGAAGACTCAGGTGTGCCCATCGGAGGCTGTTGGTTTGAGGAAGCCAGGGGTGGCTGATGAGAAGCAGGTGTCCTATGCGATTTGTTGGGGGGCATATTTGGCTTTTGGGGGGCAAATATTAGGGAAGCTGCAGTCATCAATCAAGTCTTGACTCTCTGGACCAATTGCTGCAGAGTTTGTAAGTCAGAGATCCCTTGTCATGTATGGTCTGGCCTTTATCCTTTTTTTTTTTAAGATTTAATTTTATTTATTTTTGGCTGCGTTGGGTCTTCGTTGCTGCGCGTGGGCTTTCTCTAGTCGTGGTGAGCGGTGGCTACTCTTTGTTGCGGTGCACGGGTTTCTCATTGCGGTGGCTTCTCTTGTTGCGGAGCACGGGCTCTAGGCGTGCAGGCTTCAGTAGTTGTGGCACGTGGGCTCTAGAGCGCAGGCTCAGTAGTTGTGGTGCATGGGCTTCGTTGCTCTGCAGCATGTGGAATCTTCCCGGACCAGGGATCGAACCTGTGTCCCCTGCATTGGCAGGCGGATTCTTACCCACTGCGTCACCAGGGAAGTCCCTGGCCTTTATCCTTTTGTACAGTCCACCTTTCAAGAGTGATTTGAAAATCTTTTGGGAGGCATATCTAACAATTAGGACCTGCCTGGGACTTTGGTCAGGCCCAAGGCCTTCTCCCCAGACTTCTGTGACTGGCTGGTCCTCACCATGAAAGGGGGATTGAAAGGCATTTCTGTGAGGTGAACGTGATGAATGGTGCTCATGTGGGGTCCCATGTTGGCACAGGATGCTCCCTGGATGGCTCTGGATAGTTGCCTCCTCTGGAGAGAGACAGAAAGATTTGGGGGGGGGTGCTTTTTCAACAACTGGGCCCCATGTGGGATGCTGCCAGGCCCTGGGCACCTTCTCAGGGCATTCTCCCCATCCCAAGTCAGTGCCCTTCCTCTGGAGGGGGAATTGAAAATGTTTTTTAAAAATTTATTTATTTATTTTAAAATACACATAACATAAAATTTATAATCCTAATAATTTAAAAACAGTTCAGTAGTGTTAAGTGTATGAAACAGGGCAATTGTTCTGCCTATGAGAGCTCTGGAATCCATAATTAACTGAGACTTGACCTGTGACTTATACCCTGATCCATGACAACATATGTACAAAGACTGATTTTGCTGAGAAGGCTGAAAAAAATACTACTGTAATTTAACTGATTTATTTTGTAAGACTCTTTACTTATAGTGAACCACATTTTGGTGTAATACTGGTATAATTAATAAGGTAAATTTGATTTTACTATTAAACTGATATCAGTGATCAAATTTATTGGGAGTATGAATTAAAACCCCCGCAGGCTGTTCTTCTGAGGAAAGCTGATTGGCTAGAGAAAGAACAGATTTTGTTAATAATCAGTTAACTGTTTCATTACATCAGTCTATCGATACTTTTCATAAAGTTCATATTTAATAATGGAAGGAGGTAAAAGAGTTGTCATGTTTGTACTTGGTTATGAATAAGTCTGTGTTGCAATATTTGGTAAACTGAAATGTTTCTTTCAAGCAATATCTATCCTTCATTGCAAGATACAAATAATTAGTAATATCTTTCTACTTCTTTTGTTCTATAAATGTTGAATGATTCAGAAGGAAGGATAATAACAGTGATTTGTAATTCAGAATGCTTGACTAATGGTCAGAGGCTTGGCCCATGTAAGTACAGGTCTAATCTCAAGTACTCTGTTTCAACCCTGGTTTATCTTTGAAACACCAGTGTCTTGGTTCTGACTCTTGGCAAAAACGGAATGAAATGTGGCTAGCTAGTGATTGATATAGATCTGTGCTAGGGTCTGCAAAACATGAGGGTGCAGCCTTAGCAGTTTACCAGTATTGGTTTTAGAAAACGTACAGATTGATGGTTTGCAGTTGGTTTCAGTTATGTTCTTTGATTTCTACTGTTGAGACCGGTTATGCAACCTGCCTTTGGTGGTGTGCTCAGAAAGGCATTACAAACTCTTCCTCAGATGAGGCTGTGGCTCCACTGAGACCAAGATGTCTCACACAATTTTGGTGATTCATGATCTGAAGATGAAATATGTTCTGTGAAACTGAGAAAGGACCCTGTGGGTTACTACTGGATGTCTCAGGTCTCTCTGATGTTGGTCTGTGCCTTATTTTTCCTGCTATAACATATAATGTCTTTAAGTTTCACCCATGTTTTAGCATGTGTCAGAATTTCATTAATTTTTAAGGCTGAATAATATTCCATTGTATGGCTATACCACATTTGTTAATTCATTCATCAATCGCTTGGGTTGCTTCTCCTTTTTGGCTATTTTGAGCAATGCTGCTATGAACGTGGATGTACAGATATCTCTTTGAAATCTTGTATTTAATTCTTTTGGCCATATACACAAAGGGAAATTGCTGGCTCATATGGTAATTATATTTTTATTTTTCTGAGAAACTGCCAGACTGTTTTTCATAGTGGCTGCACTATTTTACCTTCCTACCAGCAGTGCGGGAACGTTCCAATATCTCTGTTTCCTCACGAACACTTGTTATTTTCTGTTGTTTTTTTTTTTTGATAGCAGCCATCCTAGTGGGTGTGCAGTGATATCTCATTGTGGTTTTGATTTGTATTTCCCTAATGATTAGTAATGTTGAGCTTCTTTTTATATGGTTGTTGGTCATTTGTAACATCATCTTTGGAGAAATGTCTATTCAAGTCTTTTGTCAATATTTAAATCAAGTTATTTGGTTTTTTTGTTGTTGAGCTATAGGAGTTCTTTATATATTCTGGATATTAAACTCATCAAATATATGATTTGCAAATATTTCTCTCTTTCTGTGGGTTGCATTTTCACTCCATTGATTATATTCTTTGATGCACAAAAGTTTAAAATTTTGATGTAGTCCAATTTACCTATTTTAATTTTTGTTGCTTATGTTTTAGTGTCATATCCAAGAAATCATTGCTAAATATAATGTCATGAACATTTTCAACTATGTTTTCTTCTAAGAGCTTAATAATTTTAGGTCTCCTGTTTAGTTCTTTGATCCATTTTGAGTTAATTTTTATATTTGGTGTTAGGTAAGGGTTCAACTTCATTCTTTTGCATGTGAAGATCTAGATTTTCTAGCACCATTTGTTGAAAAGACTGTCCTTTTCACTATTGAATGGCCTTGGCACCCTTGTTAAAAATCACTTGACCATATATGTGAGAGTTTATCTCTGAGCTCTCTATTCTATTCCGTTGGTCTACATGTCTTTTTAAATTCCAGTACCACATTGTTTTGATTACTGTAGCTTTGTAATAAGTTTTAAAATCAGGAAATGTGAATTCTCCAAATGCTTGGCCCTGCTGTGGCTCCTCATGGGACTCAGTTGCTGGATGTGCTTCCTAAAATTTCTTCTAAGTTCACCTTTGTGGAGATGGCTAGAGGCCCAAGAAGAGTACCCTAACACTGCCATGAGACCACATGGGGCATGGTTGCTACATGTACATGTTGAAATTTTTTCTAGTTCTCCCTTCAGAAGAGGTACTATCCCAAGTCAGCCACTTCAGCCTTCCCAGGCCAAGATTATGAGGGGAATTGGGATGAGGCCAGGTAAGTGGCAGAGCTCTTGCCCTGACACAAGGACCTGGAATAGGACTATTCCTGCTCAAGATGGCTATTGGGAGTTTACTGGCTTTTGCCTTTATGTGGCTCCTCCAGAGCTGTGGGTGTCCCTGGAATGGAATTGAATCTGGCCTTTATGGCCTGAGTCAGAGTTTCAGGAGGCTGGCAATGATGGCAGGGTTGTTCTGCTATGCCTAATGTGGTTGTGGCAAACTTCTTGGTGTTGAACTCTTTTGTTCTTGCAGCTGTCCATGTAAGTCAGGTCACGATGTTCCTGTAACCCCCCAACAAGACAAATGCTATTCTCTGTTCTGCAACTTTTTATCTCTGTATGAATGGACTCTTAAGGGTTAGAGCCCTGAGAATAGACTATCCTGTATACTTAAGGCTATAGGCAACATTCAAAAAGTGCAGAGCCAGCATGACTAAGCACAGGCAACAAGGCACAAAGTTTAAAGTAAAGAGGAACAGATCTAATATGGAGTCAGAGTTGTTCTTCCCTGTTACAACACCTCCTACTTTCCTTACTGGAAAGTCAGCCTGATTTAAATTCTTCTGAATTGGATGGACCTTTAATAGATGTCCCAATAAATGTCTGGGCCACACAGGCAAATGAATTTGCATTGCTACTATTGATATATGAAGTGACTGTATATGTTATCTGGAAGAAAAATTAACTTTTCCATTAGTAGACTAATATGGTGTACATATTAAAAAACAAACAAACAAACAAGCATTTTCTGAATAATGAACACATTGCCCATATTTATCAATCATGTATTAGAAAACTGCCTGGAGAGTACTTGTCTCTCACTGTCCTACTTCACTCTCTAGGTCTCCACTATAGACTCTTTTTCAAACTGTGTGTTGCTCTTATTAACCCTTACTTTTTCAGCATGCTGAGCACAAACCAAACCCTCCCTTATGCCTGTTTACTAAACACTGGTCAGGTTAACTAATCAGTCTGACTGTTGGTTATATCAAATCTAGATAGAGCAAAAGAACCAGAACTGGTCTTCATTCCTGCTGATTGAACACCTGGTGGACTAAAGTAGAAAATATGGATGAATGACAAGCTATGGTATTCAAGACTGAAAAATAATCACTGCATTATTTTCTTCTGGTGAGTTATTTGGGGCCCAGACCGCCTGTGTAGAAGTTCAAGGACCGGCCCTTGACCAGATAAAGACAATTAATGAAAAATATTCTCTTTGCGTTGAAAACAAACATGACCTTGGAACTTCCCTTGGTGACATACTAGGAAAATATTGTAACAAACTCTGTAGATTCCACAAGTGGCAACTTCAAACCTCTCTGGGAGATTGTAAACGACTCTAGCACTACCCTTTTTGGTACAGATGTCTGCCAAATCACCAAATGATTTGGATCCTGCACAAGCCACTCTTTGTACACTCTGTACAGTGGTATTTTTAAAAAATAATTAATTGATTAATTAATTATATTATTTTTGGCTGCGTTGGGTCTTGATTGCTGCACTCGGGCTTTATATAGTTGTGGCGAGCGGGGGCTACTCTTCATTGCGGTGGGCGAGCTTCTCATTGTGGTGGCTTCTCTTGTCACGGAGCACGGGCTCCAGGTGCGTGGGCTTTAGTAGTTGTGGCTCATGGGTTCTAGAGCGCAGGCTCAGTAGTTGTGGCGCGTGGGCTTGGTTGCTCCGCGGCATGTGGGATCTTCCCGGACCAGGGCTCGAACTCGTGTCCCCTGCATTGGCAGGTGGATTCTTAGCCACTGTGCCACCAGGGAAGCCCTGTACAGTGGGTATTTTAACTGTTCCCCTGAATAAGCTACCAAATACCACAAACTATTGTTGATGGATTTGTCCTTTTGTCAATATACAATCTCCTAGTTTGTCTTATTTAAGAAATTAACCTGAGTTTCTACGTTGTCTGAGATTAGGATTGCCACCTCAGCATTCTTTTGTTTACTATTTATATAGAATCTATTTCCATCCTCTCATTTTTATCCTACTTGTGTCTTGGATCTAAAGTGTGTTTCTTGTAGATGCTATGTAGTTAAATTACATTTTTTAAAAAAATTATTGTCTCTCTCTGCCTTTTAATTGGAAATTAATTGTTTTTATTTTGGTAGTGTACCATTTAATTCTCTTCTCACTTATTTTAGTTATTTTCTTAATGGCTACCCTGAGGGTCAAAACTAACACCTTAAACTTAGAATAATCTAGTTTGAATTAGTATCAACATAGTTTCTATAGTATAAGAAACTATGTAATACTGCCAAATGTAAAATAGCTAGCTAGTGGGAAGCAGCTGCATAGCACAGGGAGATCAGCTCGGTGCTTTGTGACCGCCTAGAGGGGTGGGAAAAGGAGAGTGGGAGGGAGAGGCAAGAGGAAGGGGATATGGGGATATATGTATACGTATAGCTGATTCACTTTGTTATACAGCCTAAACTAACACAACATTGTAAAGCAATTATACTCCAATAAAGATGTTTAAAAAAACCTATGTATTAAACATATATCTTTTATATTCTTACTGTCACAACTCTACCTTTATATACTTGTGTCTATTAACATAGATTTATGTTAAAGTTTTACTCATTTGACTTTTAAATAATATAGGAAAAAAAGAGAACCTATGAACCTAAATACAATCATACTGGCTTTTATATTTATCTACATAGTTTCCTTTACGAGCATTTATTCTTCATATGACACTGAGTAGTTCTCAAGTGACATTTTTTTCAGCTTGCAGGGTTCCCTTTAGCATTTCTTGTCAGTGAGATCTGCTAATGATTATCTCCCTCAACTTTTGCTTATCTTTGGAACATCTTTATCATTCATATTTAAAGATAGTTTTACTATATGTAGAGCCCGGTTTGAAATATTTTTTTCTCTTAGTACTTTAAATATGGCATTCAAATCAGGCTTTTCAGTGCATCCTGTCCTTTGTCATTGCTAATGAGAAATAAGCTGCTAATCTTATTGATGAACAATTATATGTGACAATTAGTTTTTCACTTGCTGCTTCAGATTCTGCTTTTGTCTTTGTATTTTGACTGTTTGATGATAATATGTCCTGGCTTTGATTTCCTAGTTTATCCTAATTAGAGTCCATTGACCCTTTAGATATGGAGATTCATATCTTTTACCAAATTAGAACATTTTCAGCTGTTATTACTGCAAGTATTATTTTTCTCCTTTCTCCTCTCTTTTAGGCTGAAAATACATGAACATGATGGTTCTAGGGAACAGCAAGATGCCCCTCAGGTGGGATGCACAAGTTCCATAATTTATTTGCCAGCAGAGGGCATGCCCACCACATACATGGTTGTTCAGGCATAGGAAGTAATGATGATGCAGGCTAGAATAGTAAGGATATTCAATGAGTGATCAGTGAGTGATTAACATAACATCTTCAATTCAGTTGGATCAGTGTCCACAGGAGCTTGATAATGACCAGGACATCAAAAAGAAAATAATCCATACAGCAGTGGTCACATAGAGGCCAAACAATGGACAGTGAAGCCTGAAGGAGAGTTGGCAAGCCCTGTAAACAAGGACATGGCTACAAGAAGGTGACAGATCTGTTGGTGCATGATTGTAGCAGAGTGGAGGGACCAGCAGATGACAACATAATGGTCAACAACCAATACAGTAAAAAGCACACACTCCATGGAGCCAAAAGCCAAAGCCACAGAATACTGAACAATGCAGCTTATGTAGCTGATATTCTTAACTTAACTTCTCTATAAGCTTACCATTATCTGAGGAACAATGCAGTTAGTAAAACACATGTCCAAAATTGAGAGGTTTGGGAAGAAGAAGTACATTGGGGTGTGGCGCCTGCTATCCAGGAGGGAAGTTAAGATGATGGCTGCATTGCCTGTGAGTGTCATCACGTAGAACCCAGAAACAAAGAAAGGATGAACTCAACCTGGGGATACTCTGAGAAGTCAACTAAGATAATGTCTTCTCCTGAGCTGACATTATTTTCACCATCTGCTTATTTCATAGCAACTGAAATAGAATCAAGTATTCTCTCTATATTGCCAAAACAGATGGACAAAAATTAGTCAATTTTTACATAATAGTCCCTACTAATTCATAGGTTTTTCTAACAATTCCAAACAATGAGAACTCAAATTTCCTGATGTATAAAATAATGTAAATGATTTAAATGTAAATCCAAAGCCACAAAGAATGCAAAAACTAGATGGAAGTAGCCTAAAAGCACATTAAGGTCTTTTAGGTGCTTCACTTGATCCCATTAATTAAATATTTATCTAGGAAGCCTACAGTTTCTATTTCACTTAGATATCCACTCTTAATTGGTACACTCTTGATTAGTGTAGGAACAATGAGAGAAAAAAATCAAGTGATAATAAAAATGAAACGAAAACTGAGATATGGTAGTTGATGTGATAAATTAATTCCCCCTGGCATGGAATATGATGATACAATAGTGACTGTGATATTAAAATAAGCAGTGAGTGTTGGACCAAACTGACACAGCCACAATGATAAAATTTTTGTATATAGTTTCAATTGGTTTCATGACACCAATAAGGTAATTTTTTCTTGTTTCCCTCACAAATACTAGTTTGCTTTATATTCTGTTGACATAAAACAAATAGATGACTAGTTGTTTCTTTAGCAAACATGGGGTTATTCAAGATCAAGAAAAAACTGCATTTCCAGATTTGCAACCATGGCGAGACATGTGCATGTCCCCAACAAAAAATGGAGAGGAGAACTGTTTCAAATAGGGGCAAATGAAGTTGAGATAGCTCTAGTAAACAGAGTCCATTGGAAAAATTAAGAGTACAGTAGCTTTTCATTGGGTAAGTTGTGACAGTTTCTTATTGGCTGAGCTCTTGAAGGAAGGAAGAGGAAGTCTTTTTCGTTTTGGGCTCTGTTATTGTTATAAGGTGTGAAAACTTCCCTGTCTGACATCCAGACTATCTTAAGTGAGATTTCCTTTTATTATTTTTTGACAATTTCTCCCTTTTGATCAAGATTGTTCTCTGAAAGCATCACTGATTGAGAGTCAGGTTTTCTGGTTCCAGTGACTTTTAATCCCTCAATGCAAAGAAGGACATTCCTGGATGTACTGTCCTACATCAAATGGAAATTGCACAGATTTGAAACCTATTGACGTTCACATCTGAATCACAGGGAGTTGTACGAAGGAGAACCTGAAGTACTTATTACGTGAAGTCCCTAAGTTAAGATTACAGAGATTGGTGATCATCTTTAGCATTGTGTCATCATCAAAGAGGAACTTCCAACAGACATGGTCTATATATCTTGGGAAAGCTATCTCATCAGATGTCAGCTGCTTCAGTTCTGGGAAATCTTTACTTTCAGGTCAACAGATGGCTGTCAGTTTGAGTCAAAGTTTTGTGCTTTCTTTAGGTGTGTTTGTGAATACAAGAGTCTATTTCCTGAAATTTGGTGACACAAAGGTTGGTTATCAGTACCTGATAGAGGCCTTACAAGTGAGTTTGAAGATAGTCCTTCTGGAGCAGCTGTCCCCAACTTTTTTGGCACCAGGGACTGTTTCGTGGAAGACAATTTTTCCGCGGACGGATCGGGGGCAGGGGGATGGTTCAGGCGGTAATGCGAGTGATGGGGAACGTCAGATGAATCTTCGCTTGCTCACCCACCCGCCGCTCACCTCCTGCTCTTTTGCCTGGTTCCTAACAGGTTGCAGACCGGTACTGGTCTGTGGCCCGGGAGTTGGGCACCCCTGTTCTGGAGGTTTCATTTCTAAAATCCCCAAATATCCAGGTTGCAAGTGTGAGGCTTAAGATCTTTGTCTCCCATGAGTGCACTGTGAAAAGATCGCTTTACCAAAACATGCTTACTTTTAGTAGAAGAAATTAGGACTTCACAATATTGTAGTACCTCTCCATTTATCAGTTGTGGGTCAAAAGAGGCAAGAGTCAAGTGCGTTGGGTATCCTGTGGCTATCTCAAACAATGAGCATTTATGAGTTCCAAGAGGGTGGATGTGATGTTTAGAAGAATTTATAGCAATGCCTTTGGCCAGGTTATTTGGAGGGCCTCTACAATTTTTTCCAATTGGGACTTCATGCCTTCAAGTAAACCAGAGGAATGAGGGTGGTAAGTGCAGTGACAGTTTTGTAAAACTGACCAAACAGCACAGATGTGTTGAAGTACTTGACCACTAAAAAGGATTCTTTGACCTTTATGCAGTTAGAGAAGAGTTTCCCAGGTGGGGACAATCTTTTCCTAAAGGTTTTAAGCCACAAAAGAGGGAGTAACCTGTCTGCAAGGGAAGTCTTCAGTTCAGTGTTGAACAGGCCATGACTAAAACATATTTATATGCACAAGACTGGGGAAGTTGTATGAAATTCATGTGCCAGACCGCAAATGGTTAATTAATCTGTTTAAAAAATCAGGAAACAGTATGAACAAGCTTCCCTGGGTTGAGCTTTGGACAAGTGGATCAACTGAGTTAGGCATTTTTGCAGGATTTTAAATAATTCCCCACAAATATTGATTCATGAACATTGTTATCTTGTCAATAAACCTATGGTTTAATGCAGGCACACGGGTGAGGAATGAGAATTTTAGAGTGTTAGGTCCAAACCTAGTTTTCTCTTTTATCAAACCAACAGTTGTTGAATTTCCATCTTGCTTTTCCTTTTCTGAGGATCATTGCTGGCCTTCTCTAGCGAGATTTTCTGAGTTATAATTTAGAGAAATATCCCTTTGGACCATGAGAGTTTTGGCTGCTGTTGGGTCCTTAAAGGGCAGCATTCCTTGTGGAAATGTCAGCAAGGTGATGTCCCTAGCTTTCAGAGAGTCAAGTTTAGGATGACCTGAAATATTAATAATAGCTGAAGTGTCAGTTTGAAGTGCTGCATCCAGTAATTCCTGAACATAGGGGCCATTTAAAATTTTATTTTCCCTGGAAGTAAGGAGCCACGTTGCTTCTAAAACTTTCCAAAGTCATGAGCCACTCCAAAAGCTTATGTACTATCAATATAGGCATTGGCAGTTTTGTCCTTGGCTGAAGTACAAAATCATATCAGAGTACATAATTCAGCCTCTTTGGGAAAAGTAGTCATAGGTAAAGGTGCTACCTCAACAATATCAATGGAAGTTGCTGTAGCGTAGGGAGAACAATATTTGCCATTATTGCCTTTTAAATAAGAATCTTTGGTGAGCCATGAGAAGTTGACTTCATTGGTGATGGAGGTGAGAAGACTAGCAGGGTTAAAGTGATTAAAACATCAACAAGAAAAATATGGTCGACACCTATTTTCTCAGCCAGGGTTTGAGTGTCCTGGCAGGGTCATTGCTCTTGCCCTTTGGCAGCTTGGCTGCTAGTCAGATCGAGGATGAAGCAGAACAGTTCTTTAGAAGTGACCACACAAACAACTGGGCAGTTTTGGCATGTACATCCCAACTCTGGTTTAATTATCAACATGTTGCAAATATTCTATTTGTTTATAGAACTAATAAGAGGCTAGGTATTCCTGACAGGACAAGAAAAAGAAGATGGAAACACTTGGGATGGAAGATTGAAGATTTACATGGTGGTCAAGACAAGATGGTGGAGTAGAGGAAACTTGAGCTCACCTCCTCTCACGAGAACACCAAAATCACAACTAATGGTGGAACAACCATCAATAAAAAAGACCAGAACCTACCAAAAAAGATATTCTACATCCAAAGACAAAGAAGAAACCACAATGAGATGGTAGGAGGGGCACATTTGCAATATAATCAAATCCCAAACCCCACAGGTGTGCAACCAACAAACTGGAGAATAATTATATTGCAGGAGTGAGGGTTCTGAGCTCCATGTCAGGCTCCCGGCCTGAGTGTCTGGCAATGGGAGGAGGAGCACCCAGAGCATTTAGCTTTTGAAGGCCAGTGGGTCTTGATGGCTGAAGCTCCACAGGACTCCACTCGTGGAGGGCACACACAAGGTCTTACATGCACAAGGACCCAGGGCAAAAGCAGTGACTTCATAGGAGCCTGGAGCAGACCTACTTGGTATTGGAGGGTCTCCTGGGGAGATGGGGGCCAGCTGTGGCTCTCTCTGGCATCATAAAAGCTGGTGGTAGACATAGCAGGGAGCATTCATCTATGTGAATTCTGGCTGGAGGCAGACATCTTTGGTATTTGGCACCAAGACCTGGCCCCTCCAACAGTCTGTAGGCTCCAATGCTGGGACGCCTTAGGCCAAACAAAAAAAGGGTGTGAACACAACCCCACCCATCAGCAGACAGGCTGCCTAAAGACTTCCTAAGCCCACAGCCACCTCTAGACATGCTGCTTGACATGGCCCTGTCCACCAGATGGCCAAGAACCAGCTCCAACTATCAGTGGACAGGCACCAGCCACTTCCACCAGGAAGCCTGCACAAGCCTCTAGACCAGACTCACTCATCAGGGGACAGATACCAGAAACAAGAAAACTACAGTCCTGCAGCCTGTGGAACTGAGTCCACAAACAGTTCAGAACCAACCTTGGGACCAGTTGGTCCCTGGCCCTTGGGCGATGAGAAGGTAGTGTACTGCTGGATATATAGGACGTCCCCT